>NC_140491.1:34981501-35006501 GCF_964271855.1 Acomys minous | reverse complement strand
TGATCATGGTCGACGACCTTTTTATGTGTTCTTGGATTCAGCTTGCAAACACTTTATTGAGAAATTTTGAACCAATGTTCATGAGGGAAATTGGCCTGTAATTCTTTCTTTGTTAGGCCTTTATGTGGTTTGGTTATCAGAATGACTGTGACCTCATAAAATAAATTGGGCAGTGTTCCTTCTCTTTCTATTTAGTGGAATAATTTGAGGAGTGTTGACAGTAACTCTTCTTTGAAAGTCTGGTAAAATTCAGCACTATTGTTTGGGGGTGGGTTGAGAGACTTTTTTTTTTAAAGATTTATTTGTTCATTTTATTTTATGTATATAAGTACTGTGTTTTCATGCACTACAGAAGAGATCATCAGATACTATAAGAGATGGTTGTGAGTCACCATGTGGTTGCTGGGAACTGAACTTAGGACCTCTGGAAAAGCAGCCAGTGCTCTTAACTTCTGGGCCATCTCTCTAGCCTGGTTGGGAAACTTTCAATGACTGCTTCCTTTTCATTAGAGGTTATAGGTCTGTTTAATTTTTAAAAATCTGATCTTGATTTAACTTTGGTAGATGGTATGTATCAAGAAAATTGTTCATTTCTTTTAGACTTTCCAATTTGGTGGAGTACAGGTTTTTACAGTATTTCTTATGATTCTGTGGATTTGCTTTGTGTCTATTTTTTAAAGATTTATTTATTATTATGTATATAGTGCTCTGTCTGCATGTACACTTGCAGGTCAGAAGAAGACGTCAGATCACATTACAGATGGTTGTGAGCCACCATGTGGTTGCTGGGAATTGAACCCAGGACCTATGGGAGAGCTGTCAGTGCTCTTAACCTCTGAGCCATCTCTCCAGCCCTTGGTGTCTATTTTTATGTTGCTCTTTTGCCTCTAATTTTGTTAATTTAGATCTTCTTTATGAGCCTTTAATTGATATGAATAAGGGTTTGTCAGTCTTACTGATTTTTACCAAAGAATCAACTTTGTTTCATTGATTCTTTGAATCGATTTTTTTTCTTTCTATTTTATTGATTTCTGCCCTGGGTTTGATTATATCTTGCCATCTACTCCTTTTTGGTGTTATTTATTTATTTTTGTTCCAGGGCCTTCAGGTGTGCCATTAAGTTACTAATATGAGATCACTCTACTTTTTTTAAGTAGTTAGTTAGTGCTATAAACTTGTGTCTCAGAACCACCTTCATTGCGTCCCATAGCTTTGGGGATGTTGTGTTTTCACTTTCATTCAATTCTAGGAAGTCTTTAATTTCTTTTTTCATTCATTGTTCATTCAGTAGTGAGCTGTTTGTTCCCTGGAGTTTGTAAACTTGTTGTCTCTGTTGTTGATAACCAGCCTTAATCTGTGGTGATCAGGTACGATGCAGGGAGTTACCTCAATTTTCTAGTGTCTGTTGTGTCTTCCTTTGTGTCCAAGCATGTGGTTAATTTTGGAGAGAGATCCTTAAGCTGCTGAGAAAAAGGTACATTCTTCCATGTTTGGGTGAAATGTGTAAATATCTGCCAGGTCCATTTGGTTTATGATGTCAGTTGTGCTCCAGTATTTCTGTTTAGCTTTTGTCTGGGTGACCTGTCTGTTGGTAAGAGTGGGGTATTGAAACCACCCACTACCACTGTGTGAGAGTTAATATGTGATTTAGGCTGTAGGAATGTTTCTTTTATGAACTTGGATGCCCTTGTGTTTGGTATACAGTGGTTAAGAATTGCAACACCCTCTTGGTGGATTTTTCCTTTGATGAGTATGTATTGTATCCTTCTCTATCTCTTCTGAGTAGTTTTGGTTTGAAGTCTAGTTTGTCAGATATTGAAATGGCTACAGCAGCTTGCTTCTTAGGTCCATTTGCTTGGACCCTGAATGACTGATGTCTATCCTTGATGTTCAGGTGTGTTTATTAGATGCAGCAGAAGGATGGATTCCTGTTAGTTTGTATCTTTTGATTTCTATTTTGTTGTTGTGGCATGGGTTTGTTTCCTTGTGTTTTCTTGGGTGTGGTTAGCCTCTTTACATTGACCTTTTCTTTCTAGCTCCTTCTGTAAGACTTGATTTGTAGATAGATACTGCTTAAATTTGGTTTCTATCATGGAACATCTTTCTTTCTCCACTTGTTGTGATTTAATGTTTTGCCTATGTAACCATCTGGGCTGCATTTGTGCTCTCTTAGAGCTTGTTTAACATCTGTCCAGGCCCTCTGGCTTTCAGAGTCTCCATTGAGAAGTCAGACAATAGTCTATTGGGTCTGCCTTTATATGTTTTGTGGTCTTTTCCCCTTGCAGCTTTTAATACATTTATTGTTTGGTACATTTATTGTTTTAATTATTAAGTACCAAGGGATTTTTTTCTGACCTAGTTTATTTGGTGTTCTGTATTTTTCTTGTATCTTAATAGGCATCCTTTTCTTTAGGTTAGGGAAATTTTCTTCTATAATTTTGTTGAAAATATTTTTTGTGTCTTTGACCTGGGTTTTCCCCTCTTTCCTCTATTCCTATTATTTGTAAGTTTGGGCTTTTCACAGTGTCTCAGATTTCCTAGATGTTTTGTACCTGAATTTTTTTTTTACAGGTTTTATTTTTCACTTAACGTTTTCTTTTACCAAGGTATCCATTTCTTTTATGTTGTCTTCAATGCCTAAGAGTCTCTCTTCCATCTTTTGTATTCTACTGGTGAGGCTTGCCTTTGAGTTTCTTGTTTGAGTTCTTAAAATTTTCATTTCCAGTTTTCCTTCAGTTTGGATTTTAAAAATTAATTAATTCATTTTTATTTTATGTTCATTGGTGTTTTTCCTGTATGTATATCTGAATGAAGGTGTCAGATCTTGGAGTTACAGAGAGTTTTGAATCGCCATGTGGGTGGTGGGAATTGAACCCGTGTCCTCTGGAAGAGCAGCCAGTGTTTTTAATCATGTCTCCAGAATCTGGGGTTGTTTTTGTTTTTTTGTTTTAATTGATTCTATTATGACTTGCAGGTCTTAATCTATTTTCTTCATTTCGCTTTACTGTTTGTATTTTCACAGATTTTCTTCAATGGGTTTGTTCTTTTTTTTTTTTTTTCCCCTGTAAGGAACTCTAACATATTCATAAAGGCTATTTTGAAGTCCTTGTCTTGTGCTTCAGCTCTGCTGCTCATCTCGGGCCTCCTGTGGTGGGGCTGCTGGTTGTCCTGCTTGTCACTGATTGCGTCTTACGCTGGGTTTGAGATGACTGTAGTTCTAGGTGCTGATTTCTACTCTTGTTGTTGTTGGGTGGGTGTTTCGTTCCTTGGCTCCTAACTTTAGAATTATCTTCAGAGTAATTTCTCCCCAGTCAATTTCTAGAGGCTAAATCTTTTAGCATTTATTTCTGTTTCCGTGTTAGCCATCTTCTCTGCTCCTTAGGTCTGTTCACTTTGTTGCTATTCCCAGGAAGACCACCACTGAGTCTTCAGAGTGTGCCTTCTTGGTGGGGGAGGGGCATTGCCAGTAGTCAAGAAAGACTTGGGTGCTCTCCCTGGTACTTCCTGATGCACAGAGGTGTTCAATACATCTTTGTTGACTGATTGGATGCACAAAGGCCTTACTTTCCAAAGGATTCCAAGCTACCCACGCAGTCTGCACACCCATAAGGGTGTACCTGCTGCAGACATGCTTGCTGCAGGAATGACATCAGAGGTTAATTCCTTTGGGCCACTGATAAGAGAAAAGCCACCATCAGTCATTAGCAAGTGTTTGAATAAAGGGGCCAGTGACAGAGAAAGAGAGAGGGAGGAGGAAGAGACCTAGAAGCCTGGCCAATGCCGCTGAGGCAGGATGGGGGGGGGGAGGGAGGCAGGGGGGGCAGGAATGACCACAGGTTCAGAGGTAGGCGCATTCCAGAGGCGCAATGAGAGAAGCTCATCTTGTTCTGGAGATACAGGCCATCTGTCTCCTTCCTGGTAGGTGCTGTACTACCTCAATCCCTAAGCTGCAATCCTGAAGTCTGAAATTCCCTCCTCTCTTCCTGCTTCCTCACAGATTAACAAAACCCCACTTTTTCTTCAAGACTTGGGGAAACCCTGCCTCTCTGTGAAGTATTTCTTGCTACCAAAAGGCCTTTCCTCATTCATTCTGAACTTAGTCACAATATAATGCAAATTGCCAACTCTAGGGAGTGCCTGTGTATATGCAGAGGAGAAAAACTTGAGTTGAACTTGAATATCTTGTCTTTTAAGTAAGACTAAGTCTTAACACTGCATTCTTGTGATATTTTACTTTTTTATTAATAATTTTATTGAGATAATTTATATGCTTTTAAAGTATGTATTTTTTTAAAGGTATGAAATTTCACCACACCTTGGGGTGCATGTACAAAAGACACAAAAATGTTGTGTTTTCCCCGTTTAATATGCAAACAAAACAAAGTGAACAGGAGGGGGAATTTGCTCAAAACCACATGACAGGCTAACTGAAGAGTTGGCTCTAGGGCCTCAGTTTCCCTGTCTGTGTAATATAAGATATAATGTAATAATAAACAATATATTATGTATATAATGCATAATTTGCAATTATTCATGAGATCCTTCACGTGAGCATGCTGAGTCTGGGGTAGGGGTGGGAGGCAGGAGGATATGTGTGTGTGCATGTGTGTGTGTGTGTGTGTGTGTGTGTGTGTGTGTGTGTGTGTGTGTGCATGCATGCATGCAATAGGAAAGAGAAGCACTTCAGAAAGTGGAGTGGGTATAAGAAAGAGCCTGTATGTTGGTGGTATGTTTTTCATTGGCGGTCACTCTTCTAATTTCTGGTTACATCTTTGACCCTCTTTCCCTCAGGCCATGTTTTCCACTAATCGTGGGACTGTTGGAGGCTTCTTCCTGGCAGGTCGAAGTATGGTGTGGTGGCCGGTAAGTTTTCTCTGAAAAAAAAAAAACTTTTTATATTTTTTGTTGTTGTTTATTTTAAGAGATTATAATATAATCACATCATTTCTCCCCTCCCCTTTTCTACCTCTAGACATTTCCTCCTTGCTCTGTTTCAAATTTACAGCCTCTGTTTTCATTAATTGTTGTTACAAGCACATATATATATATATATATGTATATATGTATATGTATGTATGTACATATTCAGGGATGACTATTTGATATTGGATAACCTATTGGTATAGTCTACCCTGGGGAAAATTACTTCTGCTGTCAGCATCCCTTGTGTTTTATGGTTCTTTGTGTAGGGTTGAGGCCTCGTGTTTTCCCACGTCCACATTGGCACCTCTATTCTTGATGTCTTAGTTCAGCTCACATTTGGGCCATCGTGTTGGGGAGCCTTTGTGGGTGTAGCTTCTAACATCACTAGGAGACACAACCACAAAGCAAATTCCCTGATCCTTTGGTTCTTATGCTCTTCACAACGCCCCGCCCCCATCTTCTACAATGTTCCCCAAGTCCACGGGTTGTTTCATAGATGTATCCCATGAGGTTGGGTTCCACAACTCTGCTTTCTGATTGGTTGTGGTTTTAAGTAATGGTCTCCATTTATTGAAAAGAGGAATATCTTGATGGGTGTTGCCTATACTTATCTAAGTGTCTGGAATGAGGACAGCTATTTAGAATTTTAGTTAGGCATGATGCCGACTTGGTAGAGTTGCAGGTCCCCCTCCGGTACCCAGGACCTCAGTGACCATGGAGAGATGGCTGGGTCTCCAGAACCAAGCGTGCTTTGCCTCCTTCGGAGCAGTTCTTACGTCCAACTAGAGAGCTCTTAGTTACCGTTGAGGCATGTGCCGCTACCAAATCCTTGGGGTTATTGTGCCACGCTGATCATCGTTATGGTCCGTAGGAGTCATGGTTGGGCAGGACTGTTCGTTGCCCCGCCCCTTTTGGAAGCTTGCATGGTGTCTTCCGGTACCAAGAAAGCTGGTCCTCAGGGAGGAAGCGTTCCGCTCAGTTCCAGCTCAGGGGCCTCTGGGCACTATGTCTGAAGTACATGTTGTCTTTAAGGAACTTACCTTCCGCCTTTGAGGGGCAACCGAGTGCAATAGGAATAGTCTCTAATGCTTTGGGAGTCTCTTAGTCTCAGCCAACAACTCAAGAGAGAGGGTTTCTCTGGTGTAGGGTCATTGTTAGGGGTGCCTGGCTCTCGGAGGGGACATTTTTCTCCATATGTTCTGGCTACTAATCCTCTGCCAGATGTATAGTTGGCAGAGATTCTCGCTCATTCTCTGGACTTCCTCTTGGCCTGGTTGAGTTTCCTTTAGCTGGGCAGAAGCTTTTTAATTTTTTCAAGTCCCACTTTTTAAACGGAGGTTCTGACATCTCCTGACACTCTTTAGGAGGTAAATGTCATCACTCCTAGTTCATAGAAATAAAAAGGAAGCTATGATATGTCTAAAATTATCTTGACCTGTGTGGTGGTTTTGTTTTGTTAGGGATGGCATGGGTTGAGCTTTGAAATTTTGATTTTTTTTTTTGCATGCAGAAATTATATAAAAATTTTTATATAAAAATCTTAGGGCTGATTTACTTGGGGTTAGATTCCTTCCTCCACCGCCACCCCCACCCCACTCTCA
Source organism: Acomys minous (assembly GCF_964271855.1). Classification (NCBI taxonomy): domain Eukaryota; kingdom Metazoa; phylum Chordata; class Mammalia; order Rodentia; family Muridae; genus Acomys; species Acomys minous. Next base: position 34,999,977 of record NC_140491.1, on the reverse strand, counting down.
CCTCCAAGACAGGGTTTCTCTGTGTGGCCCTGGCTGTCATTAAATTCACTCTGTAGACCAGGCTGGCCTAGAACTCAGAGATCCGCCTGCCTCTGCCTCCCGAGTGCTGGGATTAAAGGCAAGCGCTGCCACCACCACCTAGCAGATCATAGTTTCTGAGGGAGGAGGCCAGAGGACGAACTCTCTTGGGAGGTTTGTGAGTTAGTGTAGGTCTGGGAACAGCCCGGCTTCAGGCTGAGGGTTGGCTGAGAGGCATTGGTCCCCACCCAAAGCAGGCAGGGTCTGTGGTTTTGTGAGGTTTCCCCGAGGTGTTGTGTCCTTATGCTCACCGCAGGATTGGTTGCTCTAGCAGAAAGGCACACATTGTTCCTGTGAACAGAAGTCTTTACTTCCTTGGTGAGGCTGCCATTTGACTTTTCTTTTTCTTTTTTTTTCTTTTTTTGGTTTTTGTTTTTTTCAAGACAAGGTTTCTCTGTGTATCCCTGGCTGGCCTGGCCTCACTTTGTAGACCAGGCTGGCCTCAAACTCACAGTGATCCACCTGTCTCTGCCTCCCCAGTGCTGACATTAAAGGCAGGCACCACCACGCTCAGCTGACTCTTCTTTTTCTAACCATGGTTTTCATCTAAGGCGTCATACAATTATAAAAATTGTTCCAGGTGGCTGGACCTTACAATCATGAGAAACGGCTCAACAATGAAGAGCATTTGCTTTGAGTTTGGTTCCCAGCACCCACAAGGTGGCTCAGAAATGCCTGTGACCTCAGTTTCAGGGTATCTGATGCCCAGGCATGCATGTGACGTACTTACATGTATTAAAAAAATAAAGATAAATGGCTTCTAAAGTTGTTTATGCATCAGAAACACCTGTGACAACACAGATATAGCACCCAACACTGAGCCTGGCTGGCGGTTAATAAATGGGAGCGTTAGGCCAGGTGTGGTGGCGCACACCTTTAATCCCAGCACTTGGGAGGCAGAGGCAGAGGCAGGTGGATCACTGTGAGTTTGAGGCCAAGCTGGTCTACACAGTGAGTCCAGGACAGCCAAGGCTACACAGAGAAACCCTGTCTCAAAAAAAAAAAAAAGTGGGAGTGTTTTGGACACAGGCAAGACTTCCAGTGGAGAGATTGGGACACCAACCCTGTCACAAAACCTTTATCCTTCAAGCTGTGTTGGGGTAAATTGTAGGGGTGGTCAGCCAATGACTGGTCCAGTTTGAGACTCCTGCCGTGAGAGGGAACCCACCTCTGACACTCCCTGGAGGGCCAGGAACCAGAAGCTGCAAAGCTCAGAGACCTAGGGTCACAGTCAACACACTCTGGGTCCATAGAGGCTCACAGAGACGGAACCGCCAACCAGGGAGCCTGCACGGGACTGACCTGGGCCCTCTGCACATGTGTAAGAGTTGTGTAGCTTGGCTTTCATGTGGGACTCCTAACAATGGGAGCAGGCGCTGCCCCTGATTCTGCTGCCTGCTGATGGGCCCCATCCCTCCTAGGGTTGCCTCATCCAGCCTTAACAGACAAGCAGGTGCCTGGTCTTGCTGCAATTTGATATGCCACAGCTGGCTGACATCCGTGGAGGCCTGCCCTTTCCTGAAGAAAAATGGAACAGAGTAGATGGGAAAAGGGGGTGAAGAAGGGAGATCAGGGGAGGAAGAGGGAGAGGAAACTGCAGTTGGGATGTAAAAAAACAAAACCAAGGGCTGAAGAGGTGGCTCAGAGGTTAAGAGCACTGGCTGCTCTTCCAGAGGTCCTGAGTTCAATTCCCAGCAACCACATAGTGGCTCACACCCATCTATAATGTGATCTGGTGCCCTCTACTGGTCTGCAGGTGTACATGCAGGCAGAGCACGGTATACATTATAAATAAATCTTAAAAAAAAAAGCAAGTACATATTAAAGACTCTCATCAAAATTAAAATGTATTTTAAACATCACCCAAATTATACTCTTCATTTCCTCTTGTAGTAAATTAAAAAGTCAGTTTAACCCTGTCAGAGGTTCCTAAATCCATAAGTAGAAATCCATAAGCAGTTCTCAGCTATGCTGACGCAGGGACCCTCAGAGAAGCCAGTGAGTGACTCCCTCTGCTGGCGTTGGTACACATCACCCAATGGGACTCTCCGCCCCTCTCACCTGCTGTTAGCAAGGCTGCTTTCCAAGCAGGAATGGTAGGTAACTCTGAGGCAGGGAGGGCTTGAGTGTTTCCCATGAGGAAAGTGGGAGGAAAGCAGAGCTCATGATCAAAGAAAGTAGGACAATGGAAAGGCTAATTCTTTGCTGTTTTAAGGGCACTGCGAAGTCTCAGAATTCAGACCTGCTCCATTCTCTGGTTTGTCTCTTGTTTTTTTGTTGTTGTTGTTGTTTTTTTGTTTTTTGTTTTTGTTTTTGTTTTTGTTTTGTCAGTGGATCCTTTTGCAAGACTTACCTGGTTGAACCCTAGGTGATCTGGCTTGGTAAGGACAGTGAGGAGGACGAGTAACTCCATGGGCTGCCTGGGTCTACACAGAGCAGGGTTCTCCCTGCTCTTCTGGGTGCTCAGGTCTTGAGATAGACGTTTATGAGGCAATAGGTATAGTATAGAGATTAATCTGAAAGTCAGGCGGTGGTGGTGCACGCCTTTAATCCCAGCACTCAGGAGGCAGAGGCACGTAGACCTCTGTGAGTTTGAGACTAGCCTGGTCTGCAAAGTCAGTTCCAGGACAGCCAGAGCTGTTACATGGAGAAACTATGTCTCAAAACAAAACAAAACAACAACAAAAACCCCAAAACCAACCAACCAAACAAAAAACTCACCACCAACAAAGACCACAACTACCACAAAATGGAATGAAAATTATCCTTAAAGGAAGAGGGTGGCACCTCAAACTTTTAGCTGTCTTGAGGAAATATACCTGACTTTATTTTGCTTTTTATTTCATTTATTTATCTTGTTAAGGCAAGGCCTCACTTTGAGTTCAAGATCTTCCCTCCGCAGCCTCCTCAGTGCTGGAATTACAGGTAGGCATCATTATGCCTAGCTTAATCTTGCTTTTAAGTGTCTAAAAACCAAACCATCAGACCAAAGTTCAACCAGTTATCATGCGACCAGGGGGCCCAAAGGCTGCCCAGGGAAAACATGGCAGGGCCCTAGACACAGGGGAGGTCATAAAACAGAGAAGCAGGAAGGGAACCAGGAAAACTGACACAGGGGAGACAAAGAACAGGCAACAGGACAAAGTCCCAGCAAGAAGCATTCAGGGATGACAGGTAGCTGGCCCCTCAGAAGCCTGGGAGGAGCCGTTTCTGTCTTATCTGCCACCAAGGTTGGCTCTGCCCTCTCTACTTGCAGGAAGCTGCTCATATACTTATCCCATTATCCACGATGAGGAACAATTCGTTCCTTTTTGTAGCTTAAAAAAATGATTAAGCCTGATGCCTACTCCACAGCCTTGCACTGCAAGTAAGCACTTGATGAACACATGGTGCGCTGAAGGAACAGCGAGGAGGAGACCAGCTGGGCTGAGGGCTCCCTTGTCTTTCTTGGTGGCTGCCTGAGGCATCAGGCTGGGCCCTGCCCTCTGATGCAATGGCCTCACAGTGCCTAAGAACAGAGCAAATTTGAAGGGCACAAAGCCTTTCTAAAACTCAAATTTCTGTCCTTGTACAGAGAGAGAGAGAGGGAGAGAGAGAGAGAGAGAGAGAGAGAGAGAGAGAGAGAGAGAGACAGAGACAGAGACAGAGACAGACAGAGACAGAGACAGAGACAGAGACAGACAGAGACAGACAGACAGACACAGACACAGACAGAGACCCACTACTCTTACATCTTTCAGTTTCAGGGTGGTAACACGGGAAAAACAAGCCTCATCCTGATTAGGCTGTCCACAGCTATGCCACGCTGACCTCTTGGTAAGGCCTGGTGTGGGCTACTGTGTGGGCTACTGTTAATCATCTCAGGCCATTTATTTTTTTCTGAGTTTGAGTGTCAGGTGCTGGCAAAATTTGTCACTTCTCACAGTGACACTTCTTTCGCAGTGGAAGTTTTTGGTCCCCCCAACACTACCCGGCCCCGTTCCTCCCTTCTTAAACATGCTGGTGCCTCTTGATTTTTTTCCCTCCTTTTCCTCTTTTGTTTCCTTTCATTTTCCTCCTCCTCCTCCTCCTCCTCCTCCTCCTCTTCTTCTTCTTCTTCTTCTTCTTCTTCTTCTTCTTCTTCTTCTTCTTCTTCTTTTTTCCCCCGAGACAGGGTTTCTCTGTGTAGCCTTGGCTGTCCTGAACTCCCTTTGTAGACCAGGCTGGCCTCGAACTCACAGCGATCCACCTGCCTCTACCTCCCGAGTGCTGGGATTAAAGGCGTGCGCTACCACGTCTGGCTTCATTTTCCTCTTCTTTTACCACCTCTTTCTCTTCTTCTGCTTCTTGCACTTTCTCTGTCATCCTCCATTTTTGAAGCCTTTCCGGGCTTTCGGGCTCACACCGTTATTGTTGGGTCTCATCTGCAGACCTACGCCTGGCTCTACGGAGCTACCTACGTGTTCATGTTTCAAGGCTTCAGCCGACCAGTGTAGCCAAGTTTCTGCCACTAAGCTGTCTCCTAATCTCTTGACCTCCCACTCCCCACTGGCTGCCTTCCTAGTGTTTTCTAACAGATTAGCCCTCCTGTACTCACAAAAGGCAATCGGCAAATCAAAACCAGTGTTTCGAGTTGGTTGAAGCCAGAAGAGCATTGGAGATACTGTTGGCTGAGATACGTTCTTCACATCAGAAATCAAATGAGTCATCCTAGTCTACCCACGACAGGCAGCGGCGTATAACAGAGTTAGCTGCAGGGTTGTGCAAGGAAACTTTCTATTAGGAAGGTGATTTACAATGAAGAGATTACAACGAAAGAGTCTGGAGCCAACCTGCGCTGCTGTGAACCTTTCCCCCATTGCATTCCTACCTGCATGGTCTTGGGTGACTTTCTTCTGTGTGTCTCAGCTTCTTCAGGGAGAAAGATAGATATCATTGCGCCTACCTTGTAGGGATATTTTATTTGTTCTTGCTGTTGTTTTGAGACAGGGTCTTATGTAGTCTAGCTGGCCTTGAACTCTCTAAGTAGTTGAGACTGGCCCTGAACTCCTGAATCTCCTGCCTCTACCTCCCAAGTGATATAGATGATGATGATGATGATGATGATGATGATGATGATGATTTAGTAGTCTTCCTTTTTAAAGATAGGGTCTTACTATGTAGTCCAGGCTGGTCTCAAATTTACAATCAGCCTGCTTTAGTCTCCTGAGTTTTGGGATTATAGGCATGCACTCCCACACCTGGCTCAGCATCATCATTATTGTATCTTATCTTTAGGTCTTCCTCCATTAGCTATGTCTTCAGCCATCCATCCACTTATTCATCCATTTATGCATTACTCTTTCTTTTCTTTTTTAAAAATTATATTTTACTAATTTATTCATATTACATCTAAATTGTTATCCCATCCCTTGTATCCTCCCATTCTTCCCTCCCTCCCATTTTCTCCTTACTCTCCTCCCCTATGACTGTGACTGAGGGGGATTTCCTCCCCTGTATATGCTCATAGGGTATCAAGTCTCTTCTTGGTAGCCTGCTATCCTTCCTCTGAGTGCCATCAGGCCTCCCCATCAAGGGGATGTGGTCAAATAGAGGGTCCTAGAAACCTACAAGAAGAACATTATGATGGGCGGATCTGAGCCCAGGGGTCCTGCTCAAACTATGGCACCAGCCAAGGTCAATAAGTGCAGAAAACTTCAAACCCCTACCCAGATCTAGCCAATGGACAGGACATTTTCCACGGTTGAGTGGGGACTGACTTCCACACAAACTCTGGTGCTTTTTTTAATTTTTAAAAAAGATTTATTTATTTACTGTGCATACAGTGTTCTGCCAGCATGCACATCTGCAGGCCAGAAGAGGTCACCAGATCTCACTACAGATGGTTGTGAGCCACCATGTGGTTGCTGGGAATTGAATTCAGGACCTTTGGAAGAGCAGCCGGTGCTCTTAATCTCTGAGCCATCTCTCCAGCTCGTCATTACTCTTTCATTTATTCTACAACTGCATGGTGTTGCCTACCATGAAGCAGATTCTATGACAGGTACATTTGAACCAAGAGTGGTTGGGGTGGAGCAGGGTGATCATTAATTCGTAATGGTAGGCCAGGGAGACCTTTCAGAGGACTGTGCTTTCAGGCCAGGACCAGGAGGATCCCAAGGGGCCAGCTAGATATGAAACATGTCAATCAAGCTGGTCCTTGAGATGTCACATTGTGTTCTATAAATATTTATAATTATTGTCTCAATTACAAATGAAAAAAGAATAGAAGGAGCCATCCATTTGAAAATCAGAAGTGAGCAATTTAAGCAAAAAAACCCCTCCAAATGAAAGACCTGAAAACTTACCATTCCACAACCAACCAACCAACCAACGAACTTCCTGAATGGCCAAAGGCCCTGAGGTTGGAAGGAACATGACATAGTTGAAGATCTACGTGAGGACCAGTGTGGGAGAAACACAGTGATGGCAGCTCATGTCCTCTGAGTGAGGGACCCTGAGCTACTGATGATTCCAAAGATAGGTTCATCTACATTGGCGCCTGGGTTGTTGGTGTAACCTCTTTGACCTCTAGTGCCCCCAAATCACTGGGAAAACGGCAAAGTTGGCAGTAGTTTCCTAATCTTCTACCTCTTTGGATCTTTGAGTAGGGAGAGATGTGTACAGAGGTAACAACTGGAAGACAGCCATTGTCCCTGGGGACACAGGAGCTCACCCAAAGTAAACAGGGACCGTAATGACTCTGGAGCAAAGCCTGTGTCTAAACGCTTGCCAGAGTCTTGGAAATAAAATATTCCGAATATGTGAAGGTTACCACATTCTCTGGCAAAAGTCAGGAAGTGCAATCTCAGAGATGGCAAAAGTCAAAGGTCAAATCTTTCCAAACTTTCCATGTTGAAAAGAGATGCCAGGCGGGATGAAGTAGGATTCCTGAGAGGAGGAGGAGGAGGAACAGGAAAATAAACACAACACAGACATGCATACACTGTGCCAGAGTACACAGAGATGGACAGGAGGCCCCGTCCTCAGAGGCCCTGTGGGGACACGCAGGAGAGTGTACCCAGGAAGAAGAAGAAGAGAGGAAGGCAAGTCACTGTGGTGCTGTGTTTGCTCCCTGTGTCCATAGACATCAGCCCTCCTCGGTTATGGAACTCGGGACACGTTATCCTATGACTCTAGTCCTCGGGCCCCTCCTCCATGAAATGAAGATGGGAACAGAACAACACCGACCTTACAGAGCCATTGTGGGCTAACTCTTAAAGACATCACAGAAACTAGTGTTTTTCCTTTCTCCATCTTATTCTGCCAGGGTGAGGCTCTCAAAGCATGGTACCCAGGGCAGTAGCACCAGCAAGACCTGCATCCTTGTTCGAAACATTTTTTTTTCTAGGCCTATCCTAGACTTACTGAATCAGGAACTCTGGGGATGTGGCCCGGCAGCCCATACTAACCAGCCTTCAGGCGATTCTGACTGGAGACTGTAGGCATAGGGTGATCAGTTAAGTCTGAATTTCAAACAACCCATACATGTGTAGTATGAGTGCATCCCGAGCATTGGGTGGAGCCTACTTATACAACAGCATTCTATTCAGGTAACTATGGTTACCTGAAATACAGAGGTGAGCGCCCATCTATCCAGGGGTAGCTTGGAGTTTGAGCATCATTGGACCGGGCGGCGGGTACACCTGGCACAATGCAGTGCATAGATACAGAGGAGGCCCCAGGAATCCTGATGTCTCTTAAAGGAGAAGTTGGGCCAGGCAGTGGTGGTGTATGCCTTTAATCTCAGAATTTGGGAGGCAGAGGCAGGCAGATCTCTGAGTTCAAGGCCAGCCTGGTGTACGGAGTGAGTTCTGGGACAGCCAGAGCTACACAAAGAAACCCTGTCTTGAAAAACTAACTAACTAACTAACTAACTAACTAACTAACTAACTAACTAACTAATCAGTAAAAAAAATATATATAAATGGAGGGGAGTTTGAGGAAGACAGAAGCAGGAAGCAGAGAACCAGCTCCAGGTTCTGGATATTTTGGGCATGACGTGGCCTTCAACAAAGAAAGCTAATTACATGAAATTAGCTGAGAACATTTTCCTTTTGAGCGATGACATGCTCACTTCTGAAAAGAAAAATCTTGATATCTTTCAGGAACTGCAGGATAGTCTGTTAAAAAAACACGTGCCAGTAACAGCTCAACTGCACTTCTCCACCATGCAGTCTTTGTAGGGAAAACTTTTCAACATCTGGCACCTCACATCTGGAAACATCGTAGGAGACAGACAAAAGACTCTCTTTTGCTCTCCTTTCCTTTTTTCTTTTTGGACAGAATCTCATGTAGCCCAGGCTAGCTTCCGACTAGCCATGGCTGTCTTCAGCATCCATCCTTCCATCCCTCCTTGACAAGTGATGAGGCCACAGGTACACTCCAGCACACCTGGCTGGCTAAAAGGGAGTCTTACTCTTGGTTTAGAGCAGAGGAATTGAAGTTCAAAGCGTTAAAGGCAACTGGCCTCGGGTCACATAATTGTCTTTGTCAAAGGCAAGATTAGAACCAGGTCAGAGAGCTCCCCCTGTGCTCAGCAGGAAAGGCAGGAGTGTCTGCCGCTAACAGCTCTGTGAAGTGTGACGGTTGAGTTGATTACAGGGTCCTGTGTGTGCACAGGCTGCTATTTCCTTAGGTCGTGGAGAGAAAGGTAAAGTTGGCATGTGGGTTGTATTACCTTTTCCTTGGTGACATAATTTTGTTTTCATTTGAAAACAACAAGGCTGATTGTGTTCAGCTCCAAGCTCTAATGTCAGCTGAGCTCGGTTCAGACGTCCCCTTTTCTATTTCACGTCATACGAGGTGCAATTGTAGTTAATGGTCCGTGGCCTTTACCACGCTTTATTTATTTGGTTGGTTGGCTATTTGGTGTGTGCCTGTGTGCGTATTTGCTCCAGTCGCACATGCCATGGCATGAGTGTGCAAGTCAGAGACAGCTTGTGGGAACTGTCTCTTCCCCCTCCCACCATTTGGGGGTGACATTTTCATACAACATGGATACTCAACTTACTTGCTGGCTTTGTTCTCTGCCTCAGGCTCTGCCATGGAGTCTGAGGGAGCTCTGGAGGTTTTAAAGACTTGTGTCCTGATTGTTGAATTTCATAAAGCTGTTGTAAAAAGTGAGAAACGTCTAAAGAGTAAAAATAAATATGTATTCTTTGTGTTTCTCCCCCAAATCAACCAATCTATTTCTGTCTGTGTGTCTGTCTGTCTATCTATCTATCTATCTATCTATCTATCTATCTATCTATCTATCTAAATTATGTATTATACAGGCACACACATACACTTAAATATTTTGAGGATCATGGGATACATAGGCTTCTTGAAGCTTTTTTTTTTGTGTGTGTGTGTGTGTGTGTGTGTGTGTGTGTCATTTTGAAACAAGGTCTCTTGCAGCCCTTGCTGCCTTCAAACGATGACCTGCTGTTCTCCTGACTCTCCTGTCTTCGCTCTGAAGTGCTGGGATTACAGGATGCTCCGCTATACCTGTCTCCCTTTTGATTTATTGAGACAAGGTTTCTGATGTAGCTTTATTGACCTGGCACTCACTATGTGAACCAGGGCATTCCGGAGCTTGTGGCAGGCACTCCTCCTGTACCAGCTTTCTGCAGACATCGCCGCTGTGCCTGGCCGTGTGTTACTTTAGTTTACATTTTATCGTGACCATCTCCCATGTCATAGCATCCTTTCCAGAGCTATCATTTAATCTAATGGCTGCACAATAGTCCACCATGAATTTAAATCTTAATTTATCAAATTGTTTTCTTATTGTAGGGCACTGTAGTTGGAAACAAGTTTTCCAGTTTTCCTCTGTTATAAGTAGCCCAGTAGTAAATGTCTCAATGAAACCTCATTGTCTGTGTCATCCATAATGTTCTTAAGGCAGAGTTAAAAAAAAAAAAAAACCTATAGCATCCATATCCATGACCGGATGGTACAGTGGAAGAAGTCGTGTTTTTATTTCTAAACTAGAAATACACAAATATAAGAGAAACTCTATTTACTTGTCAACAAGTATCATTGTTGAAAAGGTTAGGCCTACTTGGCAGAATATAATCTATAGGGCTTTGTGGATGGCTCAGTGAGGAAAATGCTGTGCAAATGTGCTGGCTAATTTTATGTCAGCTTGACAGAAGCTAGAGTTATCTGAAGGGAGGGAACCTCAATTGAGAAAATGCCTCTGTAAGATCTGGCTGTATACAAACCTGCAGGGCATTTTCAGGGTGGTGCCACCCTGGACTGGTGGTCCTGGGTTCTATAAGAAAGCAGGTTGAGCAAGGCACGAGGAGCAAAGCAGTTAGCGGCGCCCCTCCATGGCCTCTGCATCAGCTCCTCCTCCAGGTACCTGCCTTGCTTGAGTTTTTGTCCCAACTTCCCCCAGTGATGGACTATGATGTAGAATTATAAGACAAATAACCCTTTTCCCCCCCAACTTGATTTTGGTCATGGTGCTTCATCAAAGCAATAGAAACCAGGATTAGGACAGCAAGCCTGAGGAGCTGGGTTCAGATCCCCAGCACCCATGTAAACGCCATAAGTTCACTACTGTAGACCCAGCACTAGGGTTGGGGAGTCGGGTGGAGATAGCAGATCCCTGGAGGCCACTGGCCAGACAGCCTAACTATGTGATCTCCTTCAGGAAACTCTTTTTCCCCATGAGACATTATGTCACTATATAGCCAGGCTGGCTTGGAACTTGCTATGCAGCCCGAGGCACTCTAGGGAGCGTCTGCTTCTTTGAGCCTTTGAATTTCACTCGTTCATCATGACGCCCAACCTGGGGGTCCTTGCAATCCCATCCTTGAGGAGCTCCATCATTTGTAGACGGATTTCCCACAGTCCGCCGAGTCACTTCGGGAGATTTCCATTGGAAATGTTTAGTAACTCTGCTGTGACCTGAAACCAACTTGGAAATCTTAACTCAGGCTTAGCGGCCATGGGCATCCAGGGCGAGATGCTCAAAGTTCTTCAGACCAGGTGCTATCTTTTGGCTGAAGTGATAGTGTGTCCCATTGGGCAGGATAAATGCCATGGTTACAGGCCTTAACCCTGTAACCCGTGGTTACAGCTCTGCAGATAAGGACAGGCATTTAGAGAGAGCTTCTTTCACACCAACCTGTTCTGTCCACTTGATCTTAGCGCTCTGTGTAGCTAGAGACCGCCTCCTGCTTCCCAGATGATCTCAGAATAAGGTTGAGAAAAGATGGCTTTGAACATGTCCAAGGCAGGCTCCTCACGCCTCCTGTGGGTAGTCCGATGGTAACCAACCCATTGCCGTTGCCTGGCTGAAGACTCGCTGAGGGGCTCTGGTTCCGGGAGCCCATTTCGAGGGCCAAGTTATGCATTGAGGGCACAGTCATTACACAATGTCTGTTTTTGATCCTGGAGACATCTCCCGTTACTTTCCAGCTCTGACATTAACAGCTGGGATGGTTAACCGGATGTTATCCTTTGGCTGTAAGTGGTTTTTCTTAAGAAAAAGGCTCACAGGAAACCATTCCGTTTGTGCCAAACCCTGGAGGAACTGAAGTGAGAATTTTAATGGTAGACTCACTGTACTATGGAAAACTGAATTGGTCTTATCGGGGATCTAAATTGCAGTGAGTGGCGAGCTGTCCTTGGGAAATGGCCCAGACAATTGAGGGACAGTTCTTGCCTTAATGATGAGAATTAGAAGGACCGGGACTCCTGCCAAGGAGCTGGCACTGAGAGGTGGGTTTGAAAGATTTGGGTGCCACCAGAGTTGATTTTGGTGACATCTGAAAAAGGACAGCAGCTTGAAGATAGCTGCTGTCTTCCGAGTTTTCATATGGCCTCGTTATGTGTGTGTATGGGGGGGGGGAAGGTGGGGAGGGGTAAGAGGGGCAGCGGAGGGGGAGAGTAAAGGTCTCTGGTGTCCTCTCTTCCTTTTACAAGGACACCAATCCTTGTCACCAGGCTCCTCCTGTATAGTTCAGTTAACCTGATAAGCTTTGCAATAATTCTGTCTCCAGATAAAGTCGCGATGGACTTTAGGCTTTGAAATATAAATTGTCTTTAAGGGTCAAGTGGTTGTCCCCATGGGGGATGAGATGGGGGGGGGCAATGGATGCTGACTAGGGAGAGGTCCATGGCAGTCACTGATAAGCCGTCGTCTGGACTGACCCCTGAATAATTGCCGTTATGAGAAGTGTGGAAGCTCTCCAGTGTTGTGGGCACCTAGAGGATAAGGGACCAAGAAAGCAGTCCAACTGCAAATACGAAGCTCAAGAAAATTTGTGCTAGAGAAAATTTGCCTCCAACTCCCAGTTCCTAGGGATTTATTACTAGGCATGGGGCTAACCAGAAGACTGTTTAGGAGCGCATGGGAGCTGGTGGGAGAGAGGGCCCAGGAGAATTTCTATGATTGGAGTAAGGCCGTGCTTTGCAGAGGTAACTGAACGTGAGCGCACGCGTGTGTCTTATGGGAGGGAGAGACTTGAAATGATAAAAGAAAATATTATAGAGGTTGGTGAGGTGGCTCAGTGGGAAAGCCACGCGCACCAAGCCTGAAGATCTGAGTTTAGTCCCTGGAACCCACATGGTGGAAGAGTAAAAGTTCCTGTAAGTTGTGTTTTGGCCTTCCTGTCCACACCACAGCACCCCCACCGTGTGCATGCATTCACATTCTCTCTCTCTCCACACACACACACACACACACACACACACACACACACACACACAGACTGCATGTTGTATGAATTGTCTTGTTGAGAGATAATGGCGGGTAGCCAATGGCAGACAGCCAGGAGTGATGTAAAAAGTACTAGATGGAGCCCTATACTGCTTGGTTCACAGTGGAGCGGACAAGCAGACATGTTGACCCCTGTATCTCTGTAGTTTTTGGTGAGAGCGGCAGCTGCCGAGGTTACCTGCTGCAATTGAGCTCTGGTCCGAGTTCTTTGCAGCAAGAAGAAACTGCAGGGCTCCTGAAGTATAGAACTGCACTTCAGCTATGGGAACAGGAGCCGTGTTCAGCCTCCGTCCGTATTTATCACGGTGACATGGGAAAAAACACTGCTGGGTGGCCAGCATCCAGCTGGACAAAGTAGCTCCAAGAGTTCTCACTGTGACAGGCCACCTCGCTCCCAGACACCACAAGATAACAGCAGAGCCAAAATGACTCCCATGGCATTGGAGATAAAAAATAAAGAGTGCTCTGGAAGAAGAGAAGTTGAAAGCATCTTGGGAAAAAAAACCCCTCAGATTGGATATGGGGTTGGTGAAGTCAGCCAGAAGATATCCCCCCTGCAGGGGTTCCTTTTTAAATACCCAAAGCGCACAGCTACACTCAGCAGGAGCAACACAGGCGTTATGAAGAAAGAGGGCAGTTTCTCAGTAGACCCCCGCAGTGTTTCCTTCCATCTCTGTTGCTGTCTCATCCGCCTTTGGATTGGGGATCTACACCACAAGGCATCCGGCAGCTTCCGCTAGAACCTTTGATGAAGAATTTTGTCCACGCAGTGAGGATTCGTGTCTGAGCCGTGACAGCTAACTGAGGAGCTGGCGCGATCCGTGGGTGTCTGCACAACTTTTGTTTATTTGTTCCTAATCGAGCGAGACAGAATAGTCTCTAAAATCATGACCTATAATTATACCTATGGGAATCAATTAATACGCACGTCAGACTGGTGCCAATTGTAGCATTTATTGGTAAATTTCTTTGGATATTATATACAAATAGTATGAATAATTTTAATATGGCAACAATGGTGTATTTAAAGATGATCTGTAATCACAATCCAGTTAAGACATTTTACACTTCAAAAGAATGAGAAAGTGATATTAAAATCATGAAAGGGTTTGACCAAAAGGAATATTGTAGCCTTTCTGCTACTGCACAGTATGAAATGCTACACTGTTAATTAAACAGGGGTGGGTTATCTATAAGGACCTCTTGCTGAAGCGGGCAGAAGCTAAGGTTACCGACAAACCCCACTGTGCGGTCCTCCCACTATGCTCTTCTTGCTTTGCAGAAGAGGATTACAGCCTGGCTGCCATCACCTTGGGCCCTCAGTTTCGTTGTGGGCACCTCTTTTATCACTCTGCTGGATTGAACCCCATTGTACTTAAATTTTGTGTGCTTTAAAATCAGATGTATGCTCTTTTGGGCCTTGGCTCCAAGATGACCAAAAAAAAAAAGGAGAAACAACGGCCGTGCTAAAAAGGGCCGCGGCTACGTGCAGCCAATTCGCTGCACCAACTGCGCCCGGTGCGTGCCCAAGGACAAAGCCATTAAGAAGTTCGTCATCCGGAACATTGTAGAGGCCGCTGCTGTCAGGGACATCTCCGAAACCAGCGTCTTTGACGCTTACGTGCTGCCCAAGCTCTACGTCAAGCTGCATTACTGCGTGAGCTGTGCCATTCACAGCAAGGTGGTTAGGAACCGATCCTGTGAGGCCCGGAAGGACCGAACACCCCCACCTCGTTTTAGACCCACTAGTGCTGCACCACGACCTCCACCAAAGCCCATGTAAAGACAGGACAGAAGAAAAAATACTTTGGACAAATAAAATTGGAGTTAAACTTAAAAAAAAAAAATCAGATGTATTGGAAGCAAATCTGTCTACTTTAAAATATGGAAGTGGGAAAAAAATCTTGAAGTGCTCGATGTCAGTGACCTTGTGAAGACAGAGTCAGGGCCGTGTAGATGACTGAGCGCAGGCCCGGGATGGGGGTGGGGTGGGGTCAAGTCTAGAAGGGAGTGAAAGTGGTGCTCCTTACATAACCAGCCTCGCTCTCCTCAGTGAGGAGAGGGAGGGACGGCCTGAGGTGCTCTGACCGCCCTGAAGTCAGCCGCCTTCCCACAGTGGGAGGACACTAGAGAAGTCCCCTGATTTTAAGAGAGGGGGTGAATATTTCAGTTAATAAATTTTGATAATTAAGTCTTCAGTTGTACAACATTAGGCTTAATAATTAACCAGGGGAGAGGTGATGAATGGACGTATAATAATAGTTCAGGGTCTGCGGATGCTATAATTAGAGCATTTTCTTGAAGCAATCTTCCTTTTTTTGGGGGAAAAAAATCTGATCTAGACCATTTTAAAGAATTTTAAAAAGAGGGGAATTCTAGCTAAAATTCAGCTATAATCTTCATCAACCTTGGGTCAGAAAGAGGTAGATGTTTTTAAACAACATGTTCCCTTAGATTCTTTTAAAAAAAATATATTTTTTAGATTATAATTTAATTACATTCTTTTCCTCTTCCTTTTCTTCCCTCCAAATACTCCCATGCTCTTTTGTCAACTTCATGACCTCTTTTTTCATTAATTATTGTTACATAATACACATACATGTATATGTATATGTATGTACACAGATGCTCCCTGCCAATCTGTAAAATATTAGTTACTAACAAGTTTCTTTTTCTTTCTTTTTGTTTTTGTTTTTGTTTGTTTGTTTGTTTTGAGACAGGACTTCTCTTTGTAGCCTGTCTGTCCTGGACTTTGTAGACCGCCTGCCTCTGCCTCCCTGAGTACTGGGACTACAGGCGTGCACCACCGTGGCTGGCTACGTTTCTTTTTCTTAATGTGCGGCCTTGACGTTGTTGGGCCTTGGCTATGATTTCCCTCATCAGCCACCCACAGAGGCTGTGAGTTTTGTTTCTAAGGCCCCAAGCTTGCCTTTGCCTCCTCCCTGCGGCCTCTCTTCTTTTATTCACCCCTGCACAATTTAGAACAGTTCATAAAAAGCAAATTAAATATTGTTCTTTTTTTTTCTTTCTTTCTTCTTAAAATCCTGTAGTGCCTTCCTGTCATACTTAGGACACAGTCTACCGCTGTCTGGGCCACAGTGCAGCCCTCCCTACTCTCCAGCCTCTCTCACACCACCCTCCCCCCCCTCCCCCCCTCCCCCCACCCTCTCCCCACCCTCCCCCGTTGACCACACGCCAGCACTCTGGTCTTCCTGCTTTTCAGCCGTGCCCTCGTTCCCACTTGGAGCGCTATACCTGGTGTGTTCAGGCTGACCTTGGCATGGGTGGCCCGTGTCTCCCACAGATGGTGTTTCTCTGGCTCTTTACCACGGTGGCTGTGTCATGCTCTGTGGTACCGCTCTCTGGCCTTTTTCTTTTGGTTAGGCCTTTGCTTATGCCTGCTGGTTTTTGGCTTCAAGTTTCCTGTGAGTAGAGGGTTTGCCCGTGTTGCTCTGTCTAGAACAAGACTTATACACATTTAGTAGGGACGACACTGACTGTGAATGAAGGCATCGTCACCTTTGTCCTCCCCTGACCCTTCTGAGACTGCTCTGTCTGAGTTCTCAAAAACAAAACAAAACAAAACAAAAACAAACAAAACAAAACCCTCCCTCTCCTTTGGCTAGAATTTGTCACTAAGCATTGGTGGTTGTGAGCTACCATGGAGTTGCTGGGAATTGAGCTCAGGACCTTTACAAGAGCAGCCAGTGCTCTTAACCTCTGAGCCATCTGTCCAGCTTCTAAGTGACTTCGCACGTTCCCTTGCCTGCTGTGGAAACTGGTCCCACAGATCTCAACCTAATCACGTTCCCAGCTGGCCTCTGATCGCCTATGTCCCTTCATTTGGCTGACATGTCTCTTCTTTCAGTGGCCCAGCCTGAGTGTCCTACTTAGCTAACTTTGCTTGTTTATTTTTATTTTTTCCAGATTGGAGCCTCTCTCTTTGCTAGTAACATTGGAAGTGGTCACTTTGTGGGGCTGGCAGGGACAGGAGCGGCCGCAGGCATTGCCATGGGTGGCTTTGAATGGAACGTGAGTAGCATGACCCCTAGTGTCCTAGGGTCAGGGGGAGCTGGGCATCAAGTCCCTTTTTCATTACTATAATGAAATGTTGGAGGCAGCAGGTTCACTTTATAAAGAAAAGATACTTTCTTAGTCCAGAGAGTTGAAAGCTGAAAGTTTAAGCAACATTGTACAGACTCTTGTGAGGCTCCTTCCTCCTGGGCTGTGCAACCTCAATGTGGGTGGCAAATGATGGAGGCGGGTGGGCATCTGTGAGAGGAGGTCACACCACCCAAAGCAGGAAGATGGTCGAGACAGGACCAAGACTGGCTTTTATAACGCCCCCTTCTTAGTCCCATTAGAATTACCCCAGTCACTTCAGTGCTCTCAGAGACCCAAGGGTTTCCTGGTGGTGTGCTCTGCTACCACCTTTCTGCATTAGGGACTAAGCATCCCACATGTGATTATAGCCGAGTCTTAGCAACCAGACAGTCCAGTCTGTGTTCGGAGGATCCTGAGGTGTGATGGAATCCTCAGAACCACCTTGGGTGCAGATGGGGGGCCATTCTGACTCCAGGAGCTGAGAGGCCCACTGCTGTGCTAGTCACAGAATTTCTACTTTTCTATTGGCCCTAAAAGATGAGGCCTCTTCTAGCATTGTTGGAGGTTGGGAAATGCTGTTGGGTCGCCTCCCTCCCTCCCTCCCTCCTCTTTCCCTTCATCTCTCCTCCCCTTCTCCCCTTCCATCTCCCTTCCTCCTTCCTTCCTCCCTCTCTTCCTTCCTCCCTCTCTCCCTCCTTCCCCTTTCCCTGCATCTCCTGTCCTCCCTCTCCTCCCTCTCACTTTCTATTTGTCTTTCTTCTTCTCTTCCTACCTCCCTCCATCCCTTCCTTTTACCTTCCTTTCTTTCTTCCCTTCTTCTGTAAATGGTATTTTATTTCTTGTAAACCAGGGATGGAGATAAAAGAGAGCTCTGGACTCTAGCCGGGAGTCTGTGTTGACAGTGGGGAGTCCTGGCTGCGTTGATAGGCAACACCTGGATTTTCTTCTACTGTTGCTCATATGCTTTTGCTGTAGGCCAAGCAAGTACTCTAGACACTTAGGGAATTGTCCTTAGGAAGGAGGGGAGGAAAGAAAGAGGTGTGGGGTTTTTCTATAGCGGTTGATGGTCTCTTGAGAGAGGCAGAGATGGGCTAAGGTTTCTCCTGATCTGAATTTACCTCTCGATTTGGTTGCAGGCCTTGGTTTTGGTGGTCATCCTGGGCTGGGTGTTTGTCCCTATTTACATCAAGGCTGGGGTAAGTAGCCACGCTTTTATCGCTTCTCATCAGCAGAAACATGTGTGAACTTGGTCCTCTTGGAGGCCATGGGGGGGGGGGGGAGCAGAGAATAATCCAGGTCTGCTTTCCTCCCATACCACCCCTCAGATATCAGGGAACCCCACAGAAGAGAGGGAAGAAAGTCTGTAGGAGTCAGAGGAGATGAAGGGTGCCAGCAGAACATGGCCCACCAAATCAATAAAGCAGGGCTCACATGGGTTCACGGAGGCTGAAGCAGCAGGCATGGGCCCTGCATGGGTCTGCTCCAGGACCTCTGCATATATGTTATAGATGTTAGAGTGGGATGCTAACAGTGGGAGTGGGTGTGTCTCTAACGCTTT
>NC_140491.1:34599001-34976501 GCF_964271855.1 Acomys minous | reverse complement strand
AGGGCACTCTTTGCCCTTAGACTGGTATAGGGACGGTCATGTAAACAAACCGGTGCCAGGCCTTCTCTTTCCTGCCCACCTTATCACCTCACCTACTTTCAGGTTACTGATTAAACCTCCTTGGACTTGAGAGCCCCCAGGTAGTCAGGGACCAGCCCCTGGCAGCCTAGCACGAGTGCAGGAGTATGGTTTCCACTGGTGCCCCTTTCCTACATCTTACAATTGAATCGTACACAGTTGCAGGCGGCTCCCTGTGTGTGCCCTCTGAGGCTCCTGACTGGAGGCTCTGGCCTATACAATACTTGTTTCACCCATCGACCAAACAAAGATCCCAAAGATGTCCTGGAAAGCACACATGACGACGCCTCGGTGCCGCTGTAGTTCCCACCGAGGGCTTTACCACCCAGTCTCTGATTCTCATCAGGGGTGTCCTCCTGCAGGGCTGGGGATGTGCGTTTTATTTTCCAAACAATAAAAGAGAAAAGTCCAAGAAAAGTCAGAGAATTTTCTCAAAAGACACACAGCATAGGCAGGGGAGATGACCCAGTGTGTAAAAGCACTAGCCTAGAGCAGCTGCTCAGGGAGAGAAACAAGAGAGACCCTGCGTCAGCAAGTCAGAAGGTGAGAACCGACTTGTAAAGTTTGCCTCTGACTTCCATGTGTGAATGCAAGCACACAGGCAGGCGCATGCGCAGGCGTAGGCGCATGCGCAAGCATAGGCGCACGCGCACACACGCACACCTGTAGCTGGCATACAGACGCATAGCTAGCTGTCAAACACTGTGATCAAACAAACAAACAAACAAACACTGTCTAGGTTCAAAGCTTGTCGTCTCACAGTTATGCCCTGTGTTTAGGTAATGATGAAGCCACAGAAAGATGAAACGAGCACAAACTACAGAGAAGGGACAGGCTTTGTGAGGCTCCACAGGGACAGAATTGGAGTAAGAAGTGGGCTTCCTGACACCCGAATGTTTGACCTGATGTCTTTCTTCTATATGAATCTTACACTCCTCTAGATATTAGGTCATAACTCAAGCCCCAGGGAGGTTTCATAGTGCACACTGTAACCGCATGGCTTATAGAAGGCTCTGGAAGGACTGCGTGGAGAAAGCATCAGCTTTAGAGTGGGTGCGTGATGATGGTGAAGGAAGGGCGTGTGCGCAGAAAGCAAGAACTCGCTCTTATACATTGTGTGGGCTTTAGGCTCACTTTGGGTCATTTGATGACATTTTTAGAAAATTTACAGTGATGTCAGCCGCACCTGTCGGGAGCCTAATGTTCAGGAATACAGGGCTCATAGACACAGAGTTAGTTCCCAAAGCACAGAGGTAAGAATTTATATTAAAAAAAAAAAAAGATTAGCCTGTGTGTGTGTGTGTGTGTGTGTGTGTATTGCATGTGCACACAGTAGATGGTTTGCCATAGGTAAGAACAGAGAGGTGGGAAGGCCCTTTGAGACTTCTATCTGGACAGGAAGTAACTAAGGAGCTGCCAGGAGGGGTTTTGGAGGAGGTAGGGATTGAGTAGGTGTGAGGCTGGTGAAAGAAGAAAGCAGACACAGGTTAGCAGCAGCAAGCCCCTCATTCGCGGCTGCCATCTTGTGACCATGGCTCTTTGCCACTCTATGAATTTTATTGGCTCATTTGAGCACTTGCTGCTGCATCAGTCTGTAAGAGGCATTTCGTTCTGTGAGCTTTCCTGACATGGTGTACCTCAAATCAGCTCTGTACAATCAGTTGAGATAAAGCTTCAGATTTTATGAGTCATGTGACAACTGAATGTCCTGGTTTCTATTTCCCGGAGCTGTTATCACAGATCATGACTGCAATAAACTTTTTTTTCTTTTTATTAAACAGCAACCCCCCTGTACATTTTGGATCCTTGGGTAAAGATAAAAGCTTTGGCTTAATGTTTGATGCTTATGACCTGTGCTGTTCACTTTGACAAATGGAAAGAGAAATTTGAGTAATGAGGCTTCTCCAGTTTTTATCTCCATAGTCACCACTGTCAGAGGGTAGAGAGCATTATGGTTGATGCTTATGTTTTAGAAAAGTATTTAAAAATCACAAAGGCAGACAAAAAGCCCTCACCAGTGGCTAGCTTTGTTAGTGATGCTTGTTTTGATGTTTGCCAGGAATGTATGTTTCTTTATTTTTCTTTGTAACATTTAAACATTTTAATTAGAAGTTATAAGTGAAAAAAAAACTTTGAAGTTCCTAGGTTTAATTCCAACATCTCCAGTCTGGGAACAGGTCAAACACATGCTGCCTGGATGGCTGGGTGTCCCCTGTTTTCTACGCTAGGAGAGGGTGTCTGCAGGGCCACAAGGTACTCGGTGACAGTTATCTTGCTGTGTGTGCTGTGCATGGGCCTCTCAACTCTAAGGTGTTTTATTTACTAATGTATAACTTTCTATGATATTTGTCTTAAAACAAATATAGTTTTAAAACTACATACACAAATTATTTTATTATTTTCTTAAAATAGGCTTTTCTCTCTCTAGAAAATACTACAGAAAAGTGATCATTTAGCTTTCAACACATTGTTTTAGATTTCTTTATTCTTCATTTTTATATGCTTTTCATTTTGTAAAGACATTTTATTTTATTCTTGAGGTTGTAACATAATTACATCATTTCCTCCTTCTCCTTCCCCCTTAAGCCCCCCTAATTTTCATCCTTGCTCTCTTTCAAATTCATGGCCTCTTCTTTCATTACTTGTTGTTACATGAATATATATATATGCATAAATACTGATTCCTAACTGTATATAACCGGCTCAGGGTGTATAATGTTACTGGGTGAGCATGTTTTCAGGACTGGGCATTTGGTATTAGACAACCAGTTGGTGTTCCCTTCCTAGGGGAAGACTTTCTCCTTCTCCTGTAGTCATTCCTTAGGTGGCTGCAGTTCTTCGTATAGGATTGAGGCCGCTTTCCTCTCTTCGTTCTGGCTGTTCCTCAAGCACCACTGTAAATCGAAGGGTTTGCGGCTGGGCTGGCATTTAGCTTTCTCTCCTAGAGGAGTGCAGAGTGCCTTCAGGTGCCATAAACGTAGTCAATATGGGTGAAAGCTCTAGTGAGGCACCAGCTCCTCTTCACGCTCAATAAGATCTGCAAGTGTTGCCTTCAGCAATAAAGCGTTACCACCACCAGTATTTGGAGAGAAACCAATGGCCTTGGCAATAGCCTGAGTTGTTTGGGAATTTCCACGGGTCCCCATTTGACCAATAACTCAATAAGAGGTAGCCCATTCCTGGTAGTGAAGGTTTCACTTGGTACCTTGGGGCTTTGTTGCGCCTGCTGTTTGCTGACTTTCTTTTTTATTTCTTTCCCATATGTACACATTTTAAGAAGCTTCTTTGTTTCCATATGACCCTTTAAATGGCCCTTGGTGATAGCTGACCCTTCCTGCATTCCCTCCCTTAGTCCCCTTCCCCCTCTTCTCCATCAAATACTTCCATTCCAGCCTCCCCATCTCTTTTTAACTATATATTCTATATCCTTTTCCTTGGGAGATCCTCCCTCAACCTCAGTTCCTTGCTCTATACCTGCCCTCTGTGGCTCTATACATAGTATCATGCCTGTTGAGGTTTAGAAAGCTAACACCCACATATAAAGGAATACATGCCATATCGCCTTTGGGGCCTGGGTCACCTCACTCAAGATGATTTTTTTCTTTTTCCCTCTATTTACCTGTGGATTTCATAATGCTACTTTTAATTTAACAGCTGCATATCATCCCATTCTGTAAGTGTAGCATGTACATTTCGTGATATAATTTTAAAAACAACTGGGTAAAATGCACTACATTTTCTTATCCATTTTTTTCTGTTGATGGGTATCTAGGTTCTTTCCGATTCTGGCTATTATGCATAGAGCAGCTTTGAACATGGTTGGGCGAGTGTCTCTGTGGTAAGATGAAGTGTTCTTAGGGTACATGCCTGAGAGTAGTATAGTTGGATCTTGAGATATATTGATTTTCTGTAATTAACTGTCACACTGATTTCCATAGTGGCTGCACAGGTTTGCATTGCCACCAGCAAAGGATGAGTGTTCCCCTTGCTCCACATTCTCTCCAGAACGAGCTGTCACTTGTCTTATTGATCTTAGCCACTCTGATGGGCATAAGATGCAGTCTTCAAGTAGTTTTGATTTGCATTTCCATGATGAATAAGGATGTTGAACATTAAGTTCTTTTCAGCCATTTGAGTTTCTTCTTTTTGAGAATTCTCTGATTAAACCTAATACCCCCATTTTAATGGAGTTATTTGTTTTCTTGATGTCCAGTTTTTTTTTGAGTTCTTTATATATTTTGGATACTGACTTTCCTATAGAATGTGTACTTGACAGAGATCTTTCCCCATTCTGTAGGCTGTTGCTTTGTCTGAATGATGATCCACAGAAGCTTTTCAGTTTCCTGAGGTCCCATTTATTAATTGTTGATCTTAGAGGCTCTGCTAACAGTGTTCTGTTCAGAAAGTCTTTTTCTGTGCTAATGAGTTCAACTTCATTCCCTGATTTGTTCTGTCAGGTTCAGTTCACCTGGTTTTATGTTGAGGTCACTGATCGATTTGGAGTTGTTTTGTGTAGGATAATGAATGTGGATCTATTTGCATTCTTCTGCACTCAGCTGTCTGCTTTGAACAGCACTATTTGTTGAAGATGGAACATGTCTTTCTTCCAGTGTGTATTTCTGGCTTCTTTATTTAAAAAAAAATCAGGTGTCTGTAGGTGTGTAGTTTTATGTCTGCATCTTCAATTCTATTCTATTGATCCGTGTGTGTGTGTGTGTGTGTGTGTGTGTGTGTGTGTGTGTGTGTATGCACACACATGCCAGTTGCCAGTGCCATGTAGTTTTTATTAGTAAGCTCTATGGTACAATTTGAGTCAGGGATGGTGATACCTCCAGCAAATCTTTTATTATTCAGGAGTGTTTTTTTTTTTTTTAACTATCCTTGATTTTTTGTGTTTCCATGTGAAGCTGGGGATTGTTTTTTCTGTGAAGAAATTCTGTTGAAATTTTGATGGAGATTGCGTTGAATCTGGAGATTGCTTTTGGTAGGACGGCCATTTTTACTATATTAATCATATGACCCCATGATCATGAGAAATCCTTCTATCTTCTGGTATCTTCTTCAATTTCTTTCTTTGATGTCTTAAACTTTTTATAATATCGTTGTTCCCTTGCTTGGTTAGAGCAAGAGATATTTTATATTTTTGGAGGCTGTTGTGACAGGTGTTATTTCCATGATTTCTTTCTCAGACCATTTTTAAATTTGTATATAGGAAAGCTGCTGGTTTTTGTAAGTTAATTTTGTACCCAGTTACTTTGTTGAAAGAGTTTATCAGCTGTAGGAGTTTCCTTGTGGAATTCTCAGGGTCACTTATGTATAACTATCATATCACCTGCAAATAACGATAAGTTGGCTTCCTCCTTTCCAATTTGTACCCCCATTGATCTCCTTCAGTTGTCTTATCGCTCTAGCTAAGATTTCAGGTACTATATTGAATAGGTGTGGAGAGAGTGGACAGCCTTGTCCTGTTCCTGAATTTAGTGGAACTGCTTTGAGTTTCTCTTCATTTACGCCGATGTTGGCTATGGGCTTGCTGTAAGCTGCCTTTAATATGTTGAGGTGTCCCTCGCACTCCTGTTCTCTTCAGGACTTTTATCACGAAGGGTTTGGGATTTTGTCAAAGACTCTTTATGCATCTAATAAGGTCATGATGTAGATTTGTCTTTCAATTTGTTTATCTGGTGGGTTACACTTACCATTGTATAGTGGGACACGCCTGCATTTCTGAGAGGAAACCTACTTGGTCATGGTGGATGATCTTTTCCGTGTGCTCTTGGATTCAGTTTGCAAATATTTATTGAATTTTATGCATCTGTGTTCTTAAAGGAAATAGGTCTGTAATTCTCTTTCTTCGTTGAGTCTTTATGTTTTTAGGTATCAGAACAGCTATAGTCTTGTAAACTAATTAGGCAATGTTCGTTTGATTTCTATTTTGTGGAATAATTTGAGGAATATTGGGGTTAACTCTTCTTTGAAGTCGTTAAAATTCTGCATTCAAACCATCTGTCTGGGCTTTTTGGGGGGCGGTTCTGGTAGACTTTTAATGAGTGTTTCTTTTTTCATTAGGGATAACAGGTCTGTTTAAATTGCTTATCTGATCTTGATTTAACTTTGATAGGTGGGGTGTATTGAGAAAACTATCCATTTCTTGTGAATTTTCTGATTCAGTGAAGTACAGGCTTTTAAAGTATGGTCCTTATGATTCTCTGAATTTCCTCAGTGTCTGTTGCTATGGGCCACCTTTTCATTTCTAATTTTGTTAATTTGGATTTTCTCTTGGCCCTTTAATAGATTTGAATAAGGGTTGGTTAATCTTATTGATTTTTTTCAAAGAATCAACTCTTTGTTTCATTGATTTTTTTGTATTGATTTTTCTTTCCATTTTATTGATCTCTGCCTTGAGTTTGATTATTTCTTGCCATCTATTCTTTTTGGTGTAATTACTTATTTTTGTTCCAGAGCCTTCAGGTGTGTTGTTAAGTTACTAATTTGAGATCACTCCAATTTTCTGATGTAGGCACTTAGTGTTATAAAGTTGCCTCTTAAAACCACCTTCATTGTGTCCCATAGGTTTGGGTATGTTTTGTTTTCATTTTAATTCAGCTCTAGAAATTCTTTAATTCCTGTCTTTATCCACTTTCCATTCAGTAGTGAGTTGTTTGTTCCCCTGAGTCTATAAGCTTCTGTTGTTGTTGGCATCCAGTTTTGAGCCAGGATTCCATCTTTTTTGTACTTGTTCAGACTTGCTTTATGCCTGAGTATATGATAAATTTGGGGGGAAATTTCTTGAGTTTCTGAGAAGAAGGTATGTGCTTGTGTGTTTTGTTAATTTGTTGTGTAA
The DNA here is from genome assembly GCF_964271855.1 of Acomys minous. NCBI lineage: Eukaryota > Metazoa > Chordata > Mammalia > Rodentia > Muridae > Acomys > Acomys minous. Next base: position 34,969,582 of record NC_140491.1, on the reverse strand, counting down.
ACACCTGCTAGGTCCATTTGGTTTGTAAGTTCAGTTAACTCTAGCATCTCTCTGTTCAGTTTTTGTCTAGATGGCCTGTCTACTGGTGACAGTGGTATATTTAAGTCACCCAATATCACTGTATGGGGGTCAGTATGTGAGCTCAGATATAGTAGTCTTTATTTATGAACTTTGGTGCTCTTGAATTTGGTGCATAATGTTAAGAATTGCAACATCAGGCACCAAATTCAAGAGCTTCCTTATCTCTTACGATTAGTTTTGGTTTGAAGTCAATTTTGTCAGATATTAAAATAAATATACAACCTTGCTTCTTAGTTCCATTTGCTTGAAATATCTTTTCCATCCTTTCACTCTGATGTTGTGTCTGTCTTTGACGTTGAGATGTGTCTCTTTGATGCAGCAGAAGGATGGATCCTGCTTTTACATCCACTTTGCTAGTCTGTGTCTTATTAGGGAAGTGAAACCACTGGTGTTGGGAGTTATCAATGAGCTGTATTTGTTCATTCCTGTTATTTTGTTGTTATGGTGTGGGTTTTTTCTCCATTTCTTTTGATTTGCCAATCTGATATTATTTATCCTTGTGTTTTCTTGGGTGTTCAGCCTCTTCAGGTTGAACTTTTTCTTCTAGCGTCTTCTGTAGGGCTGGATTTATAGATAGATACTGCTTAAATTTGGTGTTTATTATGAAATATCTTTCTCCATTTATTGTGTTTGAAAGTTTTGCTGTATATAGTAGCCTAGGCTGGCATCTGTGGTCTCTTCAAGTTTGTAAAACATCTGTCCAGGCTGTTTTGGCTTTTATAGTCTCCATTTAGAAGGCAGGTGTTATTATAATGGGTCTGCCTTTTAATGTAACTATGGCCTTTTCCTCTTGCATCTCTTAATAGTCTTTCTTCATTCGGCAAGTTTAGTGTTTTGATTACCATGTGTTATAGGGAATTTCTTTTCTGGTCCAGTCTATTTGGTGTTCTGTGTGCTTCTCACACATTGATAAACATCTCCTTCTTTAGGTTAGGGGAATTTTCTTCGATGTTTTGTTGAAAATATTTTCTGTGGCTTTGATCTGGTTTTCTTCTTTCCTATTACTATTAATTGTAGATTTGGTCTTTTCACTATCTCTCTGAATTCCTGGATGCTTTGTTCCTGGATTTTATTTTAGACTTAATTTCTTCTTTGGCTGAGGTATCCATTTCTTCTATTTAGTCTTCAGTGTCTGAGAGTCTGTCTTCTATTTAATTGATGAGGCTTATCTCTGAGGTTTTTGTTTGACTTCCTAAATTTTTCATTTCTAGTTTCCCCTCATTTTGGGTTTTCTTTATTTCTTTTCTAAATTTTACAGTTTTACTTTCTTGTCTTGAATTACTTTTATTATTTTGTTCAGCTGTTTATTTGTGTTTTCACAGGCCTCATTAAGGGATTTATCCATATCCTCTTTACGGCCCTTGGACATGGTGGCAATTGCTATTTTGTAATTCTTCCTCTGGGCTCCAGCTTTATTGCATTTCTCATGCTGACTTTAGAGGGTTACAGGGTTCTGGTGGGAGCTATTGTCCTGCCTCTTAATGTCTGTGTTTTTATGCTGGTGTCTAGGCATCCTGGATTTGGATGATTGCGAGCCTAGGTGTCGGTATCTGGTCTTGTCTTGGTTGGGTGGGTGTTCCATTGCTTGCTTTTTCTTCCCGTCTCTGCGTCTTAGGGAAGTGTGATGGCTGTTGCTTGTCCGGTAGAGAGAGCTCCTGCAAGGCTGATGGGGGACAGAGGAGAATAGAGGTGGGCTAGGCAAAAGGGCTGAGAGGCGCTACAGAAAGAGCTAAAGGAGTCTTATTTATGACTATAAGCAGGGCCCTCGGGGAGTTGGAGGTGTGGTGGGAAGAAGGATTTTTGAAACTAAGTTTCGATAATGCAAAGAGTTGTTCAAAGAGGCAGGGGGACCCTGGGTCTGAACCAAGAGTCGGAGTCTCCAGGGAATGGAGTTGAGGCAGGAGGAGGGCACCTGTGAGGAGGTCGATGCTGAGCTGAGGGTGAAAAGGAAGAGAAAGTACGGAGGAAAGGAAGGAGCGTGTGCGTCACCTACCTAAGCCCCTGACAGGTTTGGCCACTGGAGATCCCAGGTAGAGCGCGTTCCTAGGTACCAGTGGCTGACACAATAGGATTCAAGAAGGGAGGAAGATACTGGCTTGATCTTCCATATTATTTATATTTTTGTAATGAAATCTGGCATGTGGACTTCTCTTATTCGTTCTAAGTCTGATATGGCCAGAGCAGGTTGGGCAGAAGAGAGAATATGCCTGTGGGTTGGGTCTAGAGGTCGAAAATGGCTTTAGTAAAACGAGGTCAGGTGGACAGGGAGGGACGGGCTGCGTTCAGGATGCGTCTCTACGATGAGCATATATTTAGAAACCTGTAAGTGGTTTTTTTTTAAATACTTTTAAGTGGTTATCTTTTCCAAAAACCGTGAGGCTTATAACTTTATATATTAAAAGCCAGATGTCTACTGATCTTGTTATTGCCAAGCAGATATCTCAAAAATGAGGAAAAAGGAATTCGAGGTGGACATATTTCAGGCAGAATGCCAGAAAAATTCAACAAAGCAAAAAAAAAAAAAATCAATAATTTGAAAACGTATTCCTTATTTAACTAGTTCTTTTTATCTTGTCTTTTTTATTTTGTCTAAAGATTGTCAATACACATTTTAAATATCTCCGAAACTTTCAGAAAACGTCCCTTTCTTTAGTACAATCCTAAAATCCTGGGGCCTAGGCAGTGCGCGTATCGCTGGTACCTGTCCTTGAGCTGGCTCATGGATTCTGGCAAACAGTACTAAGGTATCTCAATGCCACGTGTAGATCTTTATACCTGTGGGCCTCTGACCTCTGACCTCACCCCTTTCTTCTGATGTCATTCTCCAGGAGACCTAAGTTTCTCCAGCTCTCTTTGTGTTTCTTGACGTAGACAGGCTTCCCTTGGATGCTGCTTCCGAGGGTCTGAGGACAGGAGAGTCCCAGACCAGGCACCAAGGCTGGTAACAGACAGCCCGTTCCAGATGCTGCTGGCGGCATGTTAAAAACAAAGACGAGACGCTGACATTCATTACGTCTTCTCTGTGCCCCCTTTAGTCAGTTTGAAGCCTTGTCTGTTCTTCAAACGGAACATCTTGCCTATTTAGCCCGAGTTTCCTGTTTCTAGTTCTTCCTTTGCCTCCAAAGCTTCCAGTTTCTCCGGTTGTTTCCTCCATTTGTTTCCATGAAGAGAATTTCCCTTTTTCTGAGCAGCGTCAGATCGCTGTAGTTTATCTTAGTCTGACTCTCAGTCTCTTTTTTCTCTCTGACACACTCACGAACTTCATGCTGTTCTTCCAACCACGTCACCTGTTTTTCCTCCCCGTGTCACAAAAGAGCAAACCCAGCTTCTTAGCCTCAGTCACACTTTTCCGGGCTGGCTTCTCAAGTGCCAGCGACCTTGTTTCATTCTTCCCCAGCCTGCCTGTCATTGTTCAGGCCAAACTCAGCGGGGCTTTCTCTGTGCCAGTGAGGTCACCTGGATCTGCAAGTGGCTGGCTGGCTGCTTCCGTTCAGAATTTTCATCGTTTACTTTCATTGCATTTTCGGTATTCACCATTTGTTGCTGAAGTTTCAACTTTTCATCTTGTCATACCACAAGAGTTTGAACCCCCCTTGGAAGCTATATTCATGGGAGACACCATCTGATGTCTTTAACAGGAACCTGGGTTTGGGTCCCAGGGATAGACTTTATGAGAGGAAGATGCTCTCTCTCTCTCTCTTTCTCTTTCTCTCTCTTTCAGTTTAGCACAAATGTTTCCTTTATCTGTGCTGGATATAAGTAGCATATCATAAAAATAAGATTTCTATTAGCCAACACTTTGAAGAAGCTGCATGCTCACACGTGCACTCATGTGCACACCCACACGCACACACACCATCCCTCTTCTTACCTCCTCATTCTGTCTATCCTTTCTCACCAGGCATAACGATGACACTAGGTCTCTTAGCATGGGAGGTCCGGGTGGACTGGAGCTAGGATGTGGGGCCCATCTTGAGAGGGCGGGTCAATTCACTCTTGGGGCTCAAGTTGCAGCACATAGTGGGCATAGAGTTAGTATTAGGTGAAACAGACATTTCTTACAGTTTTGGAAACCGGTAAGCCTAAAGGCATAGTGCCAGCAGCTGGTGAGGGCTTTCTTGCTGCTTGCAATCTGGGCTGTCTTTCCTTCTTATAATGCTAATAACTCATTATTGGGGGCCCACCTCTCAGCATTGAATCCTAATTACCTCCTAAAGATCTCACCTGCAAATAGCATCAGTATATGGATTAAGGCACTAAGTTTTCAACTTATGAACTTAAAAAAAAAAAAAAAGAAAGATGTATTTATTATGTATATAATGTTCTGTCTGCATGTGTGCCTGCCCACCAGAAGAGGGCACCAGATCTCATTATAGATGGTTATGAGCCACCCCGTGGTTGCTGGGGAAGAGCAGCCAGTGTTCTTAACCTCTGAGCCATCTCTCCAGCCCCAAACTCATGAACTTTTTTAGTGGACACGCTGACGCGTAGCAGAGGGAAGAAGGATGCAGTAGGGACCTGACCACTGCAGGGCTCTGAGCAAATGCAATGGAGTAAGGAAGGGGCTGGAAGAAAATGGCGCGTGCGTGCGTGCGTGCGTGTCCGTCCAACCCCCTCGGCCCCTTCCCAAAGAGTCTGACTGTATTCCTTTTGCAGATTTCTAAAACGTATTAGATTTTGCGCAATAAAGAAAACATCACACACTCCGTGGAGGAGAAGTCTGATTTCTCTACCTGAAAAATCTGAAAAGATTTACCAAGATTTTTGAGACCCTGCCTCTTTCTGATAGCACAGTGTTTTGGCGCCCTCTGCTGGTCTATCTTAGCAACTGCACACCATCCAGCATTGTAGCTTTATTAGTAAAAAAGGAAGCCTGGAAGAACGGTGTAGTGAGTTTAGCAGTAGGGGGGAGGGCGGGGGCAAGTGTCCTGCCAGTGTAGGCAAAAGCGTTAGTAACACGCAAGAGGAACTTGGCGTCTTGGACGAACATCAGTTAAAACCTTGCTGAAGGAGTGGTGAGTGGAGGTCGGGATCCCCACTCACAGATCCGAAGCACCAAGGCTTGCTTTTGTGGCTAGAGCTAGCAAACCTGTGCACCGGTGCATAAACCCAGGAGTAATGGCCGGAGCATCACTGATGACGGGGATGTTGACATAATCCTTCATGGTTCAATGTTCATGAAGCACATTGTCCCATGATCCTCAGTTAGGGATTCACAGTGCACGGTACATACAGAAGATGTTGTGTGGCGCAGAAACCACTTCCGATGTGCGTAATCTAGTATTTCATAGATTAAAAAAAATCATAGAGTCCTTTTGTTTCTTGTAAAATGCTAACTACTATCAAGAATAAAGCTTGCCTGGAAACCCAAGAACGGCCCCTGTGACCAGAAAACCTTTTCTCACTTCTGCCTCTACCCTCTCTTCTCTCCTTCCAGGCAGACATCTTCTCTGGGGCTATTTTCATCAATCTAGCCCTGGGCCTGGATATATACTTGGCCATCTTTATTCTGCTAGCCATCACGGCCCTTTATACAATCACAGGTGAGTCCCCTCAAGCGAGTCGGCGGCTGGGGCGTGGCTGCTGGTTAGGCGCGTGTGAAGGCTGAAGGAGGTGGGGCTTGAGAATGGCTGTCTTAGTCTCTGCTGCAAACCAGGAGCGCTGCCGTGCTGGCTGCACTAGTCGGGACAACATTTCACGGGCTCTCAGGAAGAGCTTGGCCCTGAAGGCTGTGGGGCCACGTGGCTAAGCCGGGGCAATTAGAGGTGTGCCAGGGGAAGAAATAAGTGGGGAGCAGTGGCGGGAATGGGTGTGGCATGGCTCAGAAGCAAGGTGAGCCAGCAGGTACTGGAAGAAGGTGGTGACTGGGAAGTTGTGGGGCGAGAGGGAACACACAGCCTGATGACGTAAGCAGGTACAGGGCCCTCGGACGCCTCATATTTAATGTGATGGGATCGGGAGGCATTTTGAAGTGGGAGAAAGATACGCAAAGAGGTCTTGGAGTAAGAGTTGGGGACAGCGTAGACGTGGCGGTTCTTCGTAGAGATGGAGGGGAAAGAGCAACAGTGGAACTCACTGCTCCGTGGGAGCCCTGCAGACACAAGGATAAGAAGTTATTAGAGGGGCTGGGAATGTAATTTACAGCTAGCACATTTGTCTGTCTCAAGTACTCATGCGCACACGCACGTGCACATGTGCACGCACACACACACATACAGAGACACACACAGAGACAGACACATACACATACAGAGATACACACAGAGACAGACAGACAGACAGACACACATACAGAGACAGACAGACAGACACAGAGCGGAGGTGGGGAGAAGATCCAGCGTTCCAGCTCTAGCATTACAAAGTAAAGAACAAACCCTCCTCCCCTTCTCTCTCTCTCAAGATTTTTATTGGCTCTTTGTGAATTTCACATCATGCACCCCAATTTCACTCATCTCCCACTTCTCTTGTACCTGCCCTCCAGCCTTGCAACTTCCCTCCCTAACAGAAAAAAAAAAAAACCTCACTGTGGAAGCTGTAGTGTGTCACAGTGTGCCTCACAGAACACACTTCTTTGCTTGCAAATGTTCGTTGCAACGAGTCACTGGTCTGGTACGAGGCCTGTGGATTCTTCTACACTATCACTACTGGAACCCCACTAAGATTCCTCTCGGATATCCTGTTGTGCCCTGTGTCAACAGAACCTGTAGTTCTGGATCTGTAGGACTGGCCCCTTCATGCACATGGGGTAGATGTTGGGCTGGGCCCATTCAAAGCCCTGGATCTAGGCCTGAGAGGTATCTTGAGCTGGTCAGTCTGCCAGATCTCCTGCTCTCATGCCCTTGAGGCTGGCTCGTCAGCAACTCCTCACAAACAGGCCCAGCTCTACCCTGCTGCCCAGGCAAGGTGCAGGGCCTGCTTTTTTTCTTTCTTTTTTTTTCTTTCTTTCTTTCTTTTTTTTTCTTTCTTTCTTTCTTTTTTCCTTTCTTTCTTTCTTTCTTTTTTTCTTTCTTTCTTTCTTTTTCTTGCGGGGGGGGGGGGCTTCGAGACAGGGTTTTTCTGTGTATCCTTGGCTGTCCTAGACTCACTTTGTAGACCAGGCTGGCCTCGAACTCACAGTGATCCACCTGCCTCTGCCTCCCAAGTGCTGGGATTAAAGGCGTGCACCACCTGCTTTTCTAAGTGCTGCAGCAGGTGAGGGTCAGGGCCAGCTCACCCACTCTTATGACCCCAGGACCAGCTCTCCTATCTGCCATAGGTTTTGAGGGACAAGGAAGGGGAGGAGGGCATTTATCCCTCATCTGTGTCACAAGAAGCAGCAGACAAGAAGCAGGGTCTGCTCTCCCACACCCTTGGGCCTGGCTCACCTGCAACCCCCATGTCCAGGGCCAACTCTACTGTGCTGGCCAGGCCAGGTTCAGGGCCTGCTCTCCTGAGTGATGCAACAAGTGAGGGGCAGGGTCAGCTCTCCTGCTCTCATGACCCCAGGGCCAGCTCTCCGGCCTGCCATAGGTGGTCAGGGACAAGGATGGGGAGGGCAAGAGCAAGCATTCTTTTGAGCCATGTTCTAGTTTTAAAGGCTCACAACCAGTGATTTCTGCTCAGACAGAGACAAACACCCTCCTTTCCCCAGGCCTTGAGGGTATTTTCGTGAAAGGGGAAGGTTAGAAACAATCCGAGTAGCAGAATATTACAATAGGGTTAGAGAGGGAAGGCAGGTCAATGGTGGCGGCAGGGTGGTGAGTGCATTGGTGGTAGAGAGAGGGTAGTTGGTAGGAAAGGGGAGGAGGCAGGCAGCCACCCACTCCATGTGACCTACTGTCTTTTTGCCTGTGTAGGGGGCCTGGCAGCAGTGATTTACACGGACACCTTGCAGACAGCAATCATGCTGGTGGGGTCTGTTATCCTGACAGGGTTTGGTAAGTGGGGTTAGGACTATCTGGGGAGGTGGGGGCAGATGTGTAGGGAGGGTTCTGGGAAGAGAAGAGCAAGACTGGATTTCCTGTCTGCATGGTCTGCCTAGTTGGGAGCAGCGGCCCATCTCTTACCGGCCACCCATGTGGGAACCACCTTGTCCCCGTAGGACACTTGTTGGAGCAGACCCAATGAACACTTGAGCTCCTCCTGTTGTGCTCTCTCTAGCCTGGGTCAGTGGCCCCCAGTGTAGTGCTCTGGTGCTGTGCTTGCAGAGCACCTGGGTAAAATGAATGAGTGATACAAAGTCGCATGTCTTGTGTACCCTGTGATGTTAAAGTCCAGTGTTCATGCATTGTTGGTGAAAGGCAATTTTTCATTTTAATGCTTTGTTTGACAAACTTTAAAAACTGTTCACTCACTGTTGGCATATCCTACAGTCTATTGAAATTTTAGTTGACTATAAAGATGGCACTGGAAAGCCTAGTTGTTATAAGGCGAGAGAAGACACATCTTGTTTTCAGGTGTATAGGACCCTCTGGACGTCCTTTAAGGACTCTTGTCTACACTCTAGAGTTCAGTTTTCTAACAACTGTCATTTGATTTCCTGTAATTATAGGCTCTGGGGGATCAGCAAGGCACAAGCTACTCTAAGCTGAGAAGTGACAGGGTTCTGATTCCTCACCGACTCCCAGTGCATCCCTAGGGCCAGCTGTTTGGCCTGTGTCCAGTCTCCAGAAGGCTACTGTGTGTCTCTAAGTCTGATCTGAGTTCCAAAGACCATGGCTGACAGCTGCGATTTAAAGGAAAACAAACAGTGTGCATGTGGTCCAAAGCCAAGGTCTTCTTTTTTTAAGACACCTCCCTTTTTTTATCCTGTTTGCAGTCAGGGAACTTCCACAGGTGGCTGCTTTGAAATGCCAGTGTCTCCCAAGAAGGCTGGACAGAGCTGACACTCCCAGTTTTATAGACCTAGAGGGAAGGTTTTCTGCCCCAAAACACACGTCAACATCATTTCTCTTAGCTGGTATCCTCTGGGTGCCTAAGACACTCATAGAAGAACTCACTGGAAGGAGCTAAAATGTTCACATTCTTTTCTGTACCAACGTTTCCAGCTTTCCACGAAGTAGGAGGGTACGAGGCCTTTATGGAGAAGTACATGAAAGCTATTCCCACGATGATTTCTGATGGAAACATAACGATCAAGGAAGAATGTTACACTCCCAGGGAGGACTCATTTCACATATTCCGAGATCCTCTTAAGGGAGACATGCCATGGCCTGGGCTCATCTTTGGCCTGACCATCCTCGCCCTGTGGTACTGGTGCACGGATCAGGTATGCAGCCTGGGTGTGCAGGTGGACAGAGAGCATGCGTGACCGAGACTCCCACCTGTCTGGCTCATTGGGGTTGAGTATGTAAAGGAAGGCTCACGTGGCCTGTGGGTTGCTGGGGACAGAGGCTAAAGACTCCAAGCAGGGGAACTGGGATGCCGGGAGAGGGTCACGGAGCCATGGGCGGCACAGCTCCTCACTGGCATGTTCCCGGCAGGTCATTGTGCAGCGCTGCCTTTCAGCCAAGAACATGTCTCATGTGAAGGCCGGCTGCACGCTGTGTGGCTACCTGAAGCTGCTGCCCATGTTCCTCATGGTGATGCCAGGCATGATCAGCCGCATTTTATACACAGGTAAGCCCTCTAGCTGAGCTCAGGCCATCAGGGTCGCCTGTGTCAGGTGGTGTGCACACTGGGGGCAGAGACATCTTGGGTTGCCTTCTTTGATTTCTTTGTTATTTGTTTATTATTTGTTGTTTAAAGTTGTCAGATAGCAGGCTTGCCTGACATTCTGGACTTGATCTCTGGAGGTCACGCAGTGGGAGAGACTGGCTTCCTTGTTTTTTCCACTGACGACTGCCTTCTATTTCCCCTAATCTCCCACAGTCATGGCATCCTCCAGGTTCCCTCTTCAGGAAACAGTGTTTGGTCTCTGCGGTACTGCACCCTGGCCTCCCAGGCTTGCAGTGCTGTCTAATAATTTATTTTGTAATTTTAACGTCGACACAGCCAACCCTGTGTTCTGTGCTGAGAGCCCTGTGTTCTGAGCCCTGTTCTGTGGACTGTTGCCTTGCAGGTGCCTCACGTCTTGTGATTTGACATCTTGAATAACGAATTCATCTTTGGTCTCTCTGTGGCCTCCCAGCATTTCAGTTTACACATTATTGTTATTAATAAAAATAATTTTCCATTTGCCGTCTTGAATCAAAACTGTCTTGAAATGCAAAGATGACAGCAATAAATAAACACAGTGCCACAGAGGGAGAGCTTGGCAAGCATCCTCCAAAATGAAGTCAGAGTAGTTGGCAGACACTTGCTGTGTTGTCCTTGGCTGGCTGCTCCGTCTAGGCTCCCACATGGCTGTGCCAGCTTGTCTATCATGAGAAAGATATAACTGCCCTCTGTACTAATAACTCACACATCTGTGGATCTCCAACTAGCTTCATATTATTAAATATTAACATTTAATATTAATAAATATTAAAATATTTGTACCTACACTGAAATATATAAATTTTTTTGCTTATCACTTCCCCCCAAACAATATTGTAGAGCAACCACTTCCATAGCATTGACAGCTTATGACGTGCTGTAAGTAATCTGGAGGCTTAGGGGGAAGATGCACACGTGCTACAGCAGGTGCGATGCTGTTTTATTTAAGGGCTGAGCACCTGTAAACTTTGGAACCCACTGGGTAAGGAGAAGCCAGAAGCCAGGCACACAGGATACCAAGAGTCAGTTGTTTAGCTCATACTGTAATGGCCACTGCATATATTTACTTATAAAATACTACTATAGCTGGGCGTGGTGGCGCATGCCTTTAACCCCAGCCCTCTGGAGGCAGAGGCAGGTGGATCGCTATAAGTTCAAGGCTAGCCTGGTCTACACAGTGAGTCCAGGACTACCGAGATAACACAGAGAAATGCTGTCTCAAAACACACACACACACACACACACACACACACACACACACACACACACACAAACCCCAAACAACAAAACAAAAAACAAACAAAAAACAAAACAGCAACAACAACAACAGCAAACCCACAAAATACTACTATAGTGAATTGCTGCTGAATAGGACAGTGCTAAATGAATACTTAAAAAATGTTTGTTGAGATGAATTCTAGAAATTTCTCCCCGATTCTAGATCTTGTTTCCTTCTCCTCCCAGCATATTTCTTTCTGATCTCTGCTCCAGATTTCCCACATCTTGGGGGATCACTCCAGTTTTCCAGGGATTTGACTGTATGTTTAAGAGCTATTCAAAGTAAACCTCAAAAGTAGGAGCCACAGATTACCATGGTTTTCAGGAGAGGGGAAAAAAAAAAGACAATTATCATCACCAAGCTGCTAAGATAGAGTCAGGTGTCTCCTCCTTCCCCCACAAGTTGTCTCTTTGTGTCCTTTCCTTCTCTGCCCAAGAACCATCTTCTCTGATGGTGAGAGCATCAAGAAGCATCAGGGCTGACAGGGCAGGGCTATGACAGAAGGCCTGAGCTGGGAGACCTTCTCTTCCCGGCATCGTTTCGGGTGTTGGCCAGGAATGTCTCATTTGAAGTGTTGCTTTAAGACGGTAAACATTGCATCTATTGCCCCAGTGAACACTTGCTGACTCAGCTTTTCATCTCTCTCTAGAAAAAATCGCCTGTGTGATCCCCTCAGAATGTCAGAAGTACTGCGGCACCCCAGTGGGCTGTACCAACATCGCCTACCCAACCTTGGTGGTGGAGCTCATGCCGAACGGTGAGACTTTCTTGGGAGGCCAGTTTGCCTTAGGCCCCACCTAGACTTCTGGGTGCATTCTGGGGAAAGCCGCTTCCACACCAGGAGTGTGCACAAAGGTTAAAGCTCCGCTTCTGTGTGTTTGAGTTTAATTTACGTCTTCAAGACATAGGATTTGGTTGGGGTCTAGAAGTCCTGGGTCTTATCCATCAGTTGGGCTAAGAAAGGAAACATGAAAACTTGTTGAGGGGGAGAAAAATTCCCCTTTCTGTGCCTGTCTAGATAATAATCTAAAACAGTTAAACAAAGGGGTTATAACAACCATTTGGGAAAACAGTATGGAGGTTCCTGAAAAAAAAAATTAAAAGTAGAATTACCATAGGGTTGAAGATATGAATCCATATAGGATTCTTGTCCAAGGGACATAAAGCCAGTGTGTTAAAGAGACATCTGTATTTTAGTGCACATTGGAGGCCTGTGCACAATTGCTAAGATATGAAGCCAAGCCAAGTGTTTAAACATAAATGGGTAAAAACGTGGTCTACTTAAACGATGGGGCGACCGTCAGACTCACGAGAAGGCAGTCTGTCCATTGTGGTGACACGGATGCTGCTGCAGGTGTTGAGTGCAATAAACCAGTAGCAGAGACTTAAGTGCTGAGTGAGCTCACTTAATATTTAGAATTGTATTTGTGTGTGTGTGTGTGTGTGTGTGTGTATGTGTGTGTGTGAGTATGTGTGTGTGCATGTGTGCACGAATCTGGGAGCCACAAATAGACATCGAGTCTCCACTTCTATTATTACTTAAATAGTTTATTTATTATTTATTATAATTGTAAGTGTGCATGTGGGTATCAGAGGACTGCTTTTAGAAGCTGGTTCTCTCCTTCCACTGTAGATTCTGGGGATGAAACACAGATCCTCAGGCTTGTGCGCCCATCCCTTTGACCCACTGAGCCAGTTTCCTGGCCATGCATCTCATTTTTTTTTCACAAATTTAAAATTTAAAAATTCATACTGTGATAAAAATATTAAGTATGTAATAAGGAAATCTACAAAGTTGTAGAAAACTTTGAAAACTTTTTAGTTTATTGAGCCAGGGTTTCTCTGTGTAGCTTTGGCTGTCCTGGATTCACTTTGTAGACCAGGCTGGCCTCGAACTCACAGAGATCCACCTGCCTCTGCCTCCTTGTGTGCTGGGATTACAGGCGTGCACCACTGCATTTGTAGAGAACATTTTAACTGACAACAATTTCAGTAGCGTACACTTTTGTGTATTTATAATAGTTCTTTTCCTATGTATTTATTTTTTATTACTAAAATATAATGATATCAACTCCCCCCCATTCACTTTTCTTCCTCCAACTCCTCCCATGTGCTCCCCTTTCCTCAAACACCTGGCCTTTTAAATTTTAAACACACACACACACACACACACACACACACACACACACACACACACACACAGCTGAGTCCACTTAGTGTTGTCTGTATGTGATTTCAGAGCTTGCCACTTGGTATAGGGGCTCATGCCTGGGGGAAGACAGCTTCTCCCACTCTTAGTGCCCCTTAGATGCCTGTAGTTGTTTGCTTATGGGTGGGCCATCCATATTAGCATGTCTACTAGTGTTGTCCTTGTTGGGGCCTTATTTAAGCAGCCATATTGTTAAGGTATCATGTGTGATGCTTCCCTGTCATTTCTAGGAGACAATTTTTTACAGCAGATTTCCTGGTTCTCTGGCTTTTATACTCTTTTTACCCTGTCTTCCAAGATGCCCCATGAGCCTTTAAGCCAGGCACATTTTGCTGTTGTTGTGGTTGTTATTTTGACTCACAATGTCTCATTGAACTTGGGAGCTCGTAGTTTTGGCTAAACTGGCTGACTAGGGAGCCCCAGTACCTGTGTGTACCCTCCCTACCAGCACTGGGGTTACAGACCTGTGCTGCAGTTCCTGGCTTTGCGCAGATGCTGGGGCTCTGAGCACAGGTCCTCATTGCTTATGTAGCAGATACCTGCCCACACTGAGCCACTGTCTCAAGCTTCCTCCCCTTGTTTGTTTATTTATTATGTTTTCTTTTCTTTTGAGGAACAGTCTTGTCAGGTAGGACAGGCTGGCTGTGAACTGAACTCATGTTAAGCTTCTTGTCCGGCTTCTCCAGTGTGCACCGCCGTGTCTAGCTTCCTTTTTTAAACTTTTCACCACCAACTTTACGCACAACCTTGAGCAAAGCATCTGTGTAAGAGGGGGAGTAATATTTAACTACTCCAATGAACTCTGGCTGCTTATTAATTGAGGCCCCAGTGAGCAAAAGTCACGCTGGTCTCTGCAGGAATTACGTTACTTCTCCAAATTGGCGCGCTTGGCCCCTCCACTCTTATGAGGCCCTAGCACACGGTAGAGCGGCAAAAAGATGAATGCAAAACAACAAAACGCTGATTCTGGGGTCCTGGGCTGCCCCCTGGCTTCTGAGAATACTGAACTCCCAATGCTGTTCTTGCTCTAGACCACACAAACGTTTCCCACTCCTCCCCTTACATCAACTCCATAGCATTTAATGCCATTGATCAGTTGTCTTTCTTGAATCTTTCCCTTTGGATTCATAATATTATTGTCTCCTCTTTGTCTCTTTCCCTATCTTTTTAGGCTGCCTCGTTTTGGTCCCGCTGGTAGATTCAGCTTTTTCCCTCCCAGTGGTTGTGGTCCCGTCTGCCCCCTCCCCTCCCCTCCCCTCTCCCCCCACCCCACTCCCTACCCCCCACCCCCACCCCGCTAATCCACATCAGTTCTGTCCATTTTGTCTCCTAATTATCGTGTACTTATCTTTTGCTTCTCTTACCTTACTTACACCATGATTTTTTGGGGGGAGCCCTGGGCTGCTATAAAATTATATTTAACACACGTTTGTTGAGTAGATAAGTGAATGAAAGTTTAATAAGAGTAGAAAAATGAGAGGAAGCTCTGGCGAGCTGGCTCAGCGGTTAAGAAAAATGAGAGGAAATTAAGTTGCTTGTACCTATACTGTTCAAGCCACCGATGACAAAGCTGATGTCGGCAGAGCTGAAATAGGTCTTGCGGCAGGCCAGGCACAGACCGGCTTCCTCAAGTGATTCATTAGAGTAGCTCACAGGCTGTGCGCCAGCCAATCAACAGTCACTGTCTCCCAACAGAAAGCCCGGAACTTAGTAGCTGTTCAGCCCACAAGGCTGGGTGTCTCCGCCGGTCTTTAGCATCCGCTGCAATCCCTAGGGCGTAGGCTCGCCGATACCAGTGAGGGGATGAGCTTGCCAGCAAGGGCGAGGGCGAACAGGCAAAGAGCAAGAGCTTCCTTCGTCCGCGTCCTTTATATACAGGCTGCCACCAGAAGGTGTGGTCCAGAGTAAAGGTGGGATCTTCCCACCTCGAATGGTTTCATTAGGAAAAGGCCTCACAGGCGTTGCCCAACCGCTTGGCGTTTATTCAAGTCCAGACATAGCCAAGCTGACAACTAAGATAGCCATCACACTCTGCACGCTCCGCCCTTGCCAGGTGTGATCTGCCTCCTCTCTCCAGGCTCCCACTCATGGATGTCTTTTCATCCTCTTTTCAATCTAGCATAGGCAGCCTTCTGCTGTACCGTGAATCTTTTTGGTGAGAGTCCTCATGAAAGTCCCCTTGGTTGGAAACCCCCACCACTCTCACCGCCACCAGCGCCATTATCATTACCACTTAATTGGAAAGTATCTAACGTGTATCTTGTCTCTGAATCATTGTCTGCTGTGACCTTAGAATTGAAAGCTACAGTACATTTCTTAAAAACATCTATGCTTTCTTAAGAGATACCCTTGAGGACATGTCATGGTTTCTAAAAGCATACAAACCTTGGGTACTGGTATACGGAGCAGCAGGGTCTGGGTCATGGATTTGTCCCTTAAACCCCTGTTTCTCTTCCAGGACTTCGAGGCCTTATGTTGTCCGTAATGATGGCGTCACTCATGAGCTCCTTGACCTCCATCTTCAACAGCGCCAGCACCCTCTTCACCATGGACATCTACACCAAGATCCGGAAGAGAGCGTCCGAGAAGGAGCTCATGATTGCTGGAAGGTGAACGCAGCACCCCCTCCTGCACCCCAACACGTACCACGGAAGCGTACAAGACCACAAAGGGTCTGCTCACAGCAGTTCTCGTGTTAGGCAAGGTTGGCAGACGCTTGGTATAACTGGAGATAGTGACCCTTCACTGACACTTTCTTTATTTTCGATGGTGCTGGGCGATTGAACGCCAGGCTCTGTGCATTCTGGGCAGGTGCTGCCCCGCAGAGCTAGATCCCCAGCTCTGGCATTTCACCTCACGTTGAAAACAACTGAACAGTGTCCCGCTGGAGTTAGAAGAGACATAAGAAGTCCACTTCCTTATCTCAGGCTGCCAACAAGCATGGCGGAATGAAGCTCTCTGTGCCTTAGCTAGGCCTGGGCTGAGCAGAGGCAGGCCCACCATCTGCCATCTGCAGCTGATTAAGCCCCTGCCCAGAGCTCTGCACTGCCCCAGGATGGTTTCAGCTCATCCCTCTTACTGTTCTACTTTGGGACCCAAATGTCCCTGACACTGTGTCAATCCTTTGAAGCAACATTTTTTGTTTTAAAAATTGAAGTGAAGGTTGGTTGACATTTAGTTTGTGAATACACCCTGTAAATTATAAAGCAACACCTATGTACACGGGTGTTTTAATAAATGGTGCTGGAGTTGAACTTGGCACTTTGCACATATTAGGCAAATACTTTACCACTTGGTTGCATCCCTACTCCTTTTTTTGAAAATGTAAGGGTCTCCTCCAAAACAGACCATCTGACCAGCACAGAATCTACGACTTTGCACCCTACTGAGTAGCACTGTGATCTTGATCGGTGTTTTTCTCAGAAGGCTCCTACTAAAGAGAAAACCAGTGTGTTGACAGTGCCCTACGACTGGATTGAATCTTAATTTCGCGCGCCCCTGTGTCTGCGTACTGTTGGTAGCACTGACGCTCTGCTGTGGGGTGTTTGTTTCAGGTTGTTCATCCTCGTGCTGATCGGCATCAGCATTGCCTGGGTGCCCATCGTGCAGTCGGCTCAGAGTGGGCAGCTCTTTGATTACATCCAATCCATCACCAGCTACCTGGGGCCGCCCATCGCAGCTGTCTTCCTGCTTGCTATTTTCTGCAAGAGAGTCAATGAACAGGTAGGCAGCATTCCGGCAGCTCCTGGCAAGCCAGTGTGCTGCAGAAGCTGCTTATGGCACCAGGGGGTGGGAGTGTGGGTGGGGGGCTTGCACATTCTCTGGGAGAATGATTCTGTATCCCAGAGACTTCAAACAGGAATGGATGCACAGCTATAGGTTTGGACGGTTAGGTCTCAAGGACTCAAAAGGCTCCCTGAGAGCTGCCATGAACCCCCAGGAGTTGGTATCAGACCCACTGTTTCTGGCTCCTCGGTTCTTACTACAAGGTTCCAACTAATAGTGTATATTTTCCATCCATTTTCCCTCTCTTTTTAGGTGCCTACTTTTTATTGTCTTTGAATTAGTCTCTGAAACGCTTGTGTCTACATTGCCTTCCTGAAAACTAACTTTAAACCATAGGGGCCTTGTTTAACAAAGGAGAATAATAGAACAGAAGTGTCTCCTAGGGGGGTGGGGGGTAGGGACTGCGACAAGAGAGCTTCGCCTTCGCCTTCCTCGCTCTTTGACAAGACAGGTTGCATGGTATGACGTGACATATGAGTTAGAACTGAGGGCCACACTACGCTTTTTCACATTCGTATGGCTTCTCCCCAGCGTGGGCTCACTGTGCACAGTGAGGTTTACACATGTAAGGTTTCCCCCATTATGACTTCTCTGATGGATGCGTATGTGTGAGCTGCAAGGGAGGGAAGGCAAGGCTTGGTCACTATGCACACAAGCGTGGTCTCCGCTCTGAAGCCTCTGGTGGACAACAAGGCGGGAGAGCTGTGGATGTTTCTCCACACTCACCTGCTCCGCTGCATGAATTCTTTGGTTCACAGTAAGACATCTGCACACTCTTTACACACATCTGGCTGCTCACTAGCCCTTTACTGTTTCTATCCGTGCAATCTTTATGACTCTGACTTGACTCTGTGGCTCCCACCAGGAAGTCTTGTTTGTAGTCTCCGGCTGAGCAGCTCCAGAGGATACCCTAGTGCAAGTTACCTGCAGTGTGAACCGTAGTTCTGTGAACTTGTCTTTCAAGTCAGAATTCTTCAGGGCCCAGGGAAGGACAAAGTCCTGGTGCTCAGGCTGCTCACCTGAGGAACTATGTAAGATAGATGACAAGTGGGCCATAAAACGTGGGCCAGAGTGTAAGTAAGCAGGGATTCAGAAAGAGCTATGTCAACAGACACTGAAACCACCAGGGAAGGCTCCTTGGAAGAGGTAAGGCCGAAAGGGTTTAAAGTCAGAGAAGAAAGGGAATTCAAGATGGAGGAAGGGGGGGGGGATATAGAGAGACAGAGACAAAGAGAGAGAGAGAGAGAGACAGAGAGAGAGAGAGAGAGAGACAGACAGACAGACAGACAGACAGAGAGAGAGAGAGACAGAGAGAGAGAGAGAGAGAGAGAGAGAGAGAGAGAGAGAGAGAGGGAGACAGACAGAGAGAGAGAGAGACAGAGAGAGAGAGAGAGAGACAGAGAGAGAGAGACAGAGAGAGAGAGTATATGTATGAAGAATAGAAGACACATGTTGCTGAAACACTAAAGCCAGACTCATGGACAGTGCAACTTAACAGTTACACCCAAATCTGAATTTCAGGGCTCTGGCCTGTGATGACCTAGAAGAGCCTGTTGTCCTCCATTTCTTCATTTCTGCCTTCTACTGCTTAGGACAGTGACAGTGCCTGTTGCTTCCTTGTTTTAGCATAATTAACCTCGGGGTTTTGTTTTCCAGGGAGCCTTCTGGGGACTGATCCTAGGCTTTTTGATCGGAATCTCCCGTATGATCACTGAGTTTGCCTATGGAACCGGGAGCTGCATGGAGCCCAGCAACTGTCCCACGATCATCTGTGGGGTCCACTATCTGTACTTTGCCATCATCCTCTTTGTCATCTCTGTCATCACCATCTTGGTCATCTCCTTCCTCACCAAGCCCATTCCAGATGTGCATGTAAGTACCCACGGGAGCTCTTTCCAGATGTGCCTGTAAGTACCCATGTGAGCTCTTCCCTGCTCTTATTTAGAACACTGGAGTGTCTCACACTTTCCGTGACTGACATAGTTCGTCGTTGGTTTCATGTGGAAGGAGACAGGATGGAAACCATGGAATGCTTGCTGGACCAGCACCGTCCAGTACAAGTGTTACAGCCCAGAATTCAGTCTAGCAGCTATTCCACAGACTCTGCTCTCTGAGTGACGGCTACAAGTGAAATGAGGTCACTTGACAGGCAGCATAATAGCCTAGGTTAGAAGCCCATGCCTAAAATTAGAAGTTATATTTCTTGTGAAAGTTCCATGGGCAAGTCACCAGAAATCCCAACAAGGAGCATGCCTCATTACAAAAATCATCACACTCAGTGAAACCTGAGTGATGGTTTACTTTTTGACTTTTTTTTTTTTTAACAATCGAGGCATTTTTAACAGTATGTCTCATTCTGTTTTCTGATGCTATAATTGAATACCACAGACTAAGTGGGTTATAAATAATAAAAGTTCTTTTCTCTCCCAGTTATGGATACTGGAAAATCCAGGGTTGAGGGTTTTGTGTGGGGAGAGGCTTCTTACAGTTTAACAACATGTTAGCTGGTGTCGTGATGGAAGTTGCCTAAGTGACAAAGGGTAGAGGCCAAACTTCATCTCTCTCTCTTTTTTAAAGTTTTATTTATTAAGTATACAATGTTTTGCCTGCACGCAAGAAGTAGGCACCAGATCACATTATAGATGGTTATGAGCCACCATGTGGTTGCTGGGAATTGAACTCAGGACCTCTAGAAGAGCAGCCAGTGCTCTTAACCTCTGAGCCATCTCTCCAGCCCAATCCCTCTCCTCTCTCTCAGAAAGGTTATCCCATGATATCAGTATTAAGATGTAATAGGGTTCGCTACCTCCAAAGATAATCTGAATATTATGTTCTGATATTTGTTTTGGATGAGACATTCAGACCCCAGCACACTCTCAATGCCCACCCAGTTCAAGACCCCAGAAATCATAACACACTTCTTTAGCCCTGTATGCTGCTGTTGGATTAAAGTTCTTACCAATTCAAAGAAGAATAACCAATCATGGGCCCATCCTATTACAATCAAAATAGCCTGATGACCCAACACGAAGAGTCACTGGTCGTTCTCAGGTTTGCAAAAGAACAGAGCTGGAAAAAGGAACGCAAACCTAGCATTTATCTGTAGAAAGAGGAAAGCGGTTGTATGAACGCTTTACTCCAGCACACGCGCATACAGGCACCCGGGAAACCCCTAAGAGGCCTTTAACCTCACTGGCGAGATCGGAGACAAAGCTAACGCGAACCAGAGCCAGCACTGGTAGCTTCCGGTTCTCCGGCTTGTCTTTCGTCAGCTCTGCGGTGGGAATCTTTACCTTGTATCAGCCATTTTTCTGTACCGCGCGCAGTCTTTGGGAGGATTGAAGCGCCAACCGTATCTAGCTCTGAGGTTCCTTGTGAAGTAGAGAAAGCAGGACGTTCACCAACAGGCTCGATCGGGACGGACATGCTGTTCTGGCTCTCTCTGGCTTTTCTACGTTTCTACCTCACATTCCTAGCTATACCAGTAGAAACTGACCCTGTTCTCCCACCCCGTGTCGCTGTGCCTCGTGCTGGTAGCTCTTATTTCCACGACGTGGCAGTGTTCAGTAATCACACCTCACACTGCTGGTTTGGATGAACGGCGGTCTGGCCTTGCTTCTCAGTCTCAGTGCTGAAGGGAACACATTTATCAGGAGAAAAGTGAATTCGTTCATACAACAAACAAATTTCGGGTGGTCTCTTTTCGTGAGATTTTTAATTTTAAGAACTTTAGGATTCCATTTTGTTTATGTACTTTGTGCATGTGCCGGCATATGCATGCCACCGGGCACAATGTCAGGGGATAACTTGTGTGTGTTGGTGGTCTCCTTCAACTCAGTGGGTCCCGGGCATTGAACTCAAATCTTCACACTTGCCTGCAGATGCATTTATTCACTGAGCTATCTCACTGGCTCAGTTTTTTTTTTTTAATTTATTGTATTTTTATTTCACTTCACCTTTTGATTTTTATGGTTTTAATTTTTTTTAATTTTACTTCTTTAAAAAGTTTTTTGATACTTTCATATATGAATATACTGAATTTTGGTCATTTAACAATCTTTCACCCCCATGTCTCTCTTCCTGAAGCTTCTTTTTCCCAACAAGGCTGCTCTTACTTTGAATCTCATCGTTTGACTCACAAAGTTTAATTATGGATGCTTTCGTGGGAATGAGCAGGGAGTCAGGTACCAGAACATGGAGAATTACACACTGGCTGTGCTACTGAAGAAGATGGCACTCCCTCCTTCACTGCCCTTTAACTGTCCAGAGTCCATCAGTGTGGGGAAGGGGTGGGTCTCATGAGTGCCTGCCCATGCACGGGGAAATGGTGACAGGCCCACTCCTGTGCAGGCCACAGCTGCAGGGAATTTATGAACACAATGGCGTGGCAGGTCCAGAAGGCACTGTCACAGCACTCCTCCCCAGCTGTGACACTCCCTGGACCTTGGAGGTGATGATGCAGATGCCTCATTTAGCACTGAGTTGAGGCATCTCTTAGCCTCTCTATATATATTATGGTATACAATATATATATATATATATATATATATACACACACACACATATATATACATATATATATATACACACACATATATATACATATATATACACACACACATATATATATATATATACATATATATACACACACATATATATATAGGCTAGTGTGTATGTTTACAATTGGGTTCCTTCCCTTTTTAGAACCAATGCTGTGGATGGGGCAGTTGCCCATGATGTTTCCTTGGTGTGGAAAACGGCCATATTGTTTTCCTTTCTGGATGCACACGTCTTTGTTTCCCCTGATTCTTGGCCTAAGACACCAGTTACGCCCTTGTGACCACGCTCCGCTTTCCCCACAGCTGTACCGTCTGTGCTGGAGTCTACGCAACAGCAAAGAAGAGCGTATCGACCTCGACGCGGGAGAGGAGGACCCCCGGGAGGACCCTAAGGACACGATGGAAATCGGTGAGTTCCAAAGCCATCTACCGAAGTCGTGAGCAAATGCCTGTGTCAATGCTCGTGTCTCTTCCTGGGGACCGAGGGAGGGGCAGGGGGAAAGACAGATGCGTATGTGCTTGGGGGAGTTCACCCCATGCGTGAAGGTGAGAGGAAGACCCTTCCCGCCACCCCACTCTGCATACGCCGCAGAACTCAGCGAATCAGTGACTGAAGAAGAGTTTGTTCTGGATTTGGAGCATTGTCTGGCATGGGAGGTTTAGGGCTTTGCTGACATGTCCTATGAACGAAGATAGAGAGGTACACAAAGCTGTGTTCATTTCCGGTGATGCCAGGAGTATGGGCCAGAGGCTCTTGGGAATCTTACACCTTCTCGTTTTAGATTTTTCTGGATTGGAAATCGGAACAATCCAATTTCTCTGGATGCTTAAGAGGATCCTTGGTGGCTACAGACTTGCTCTTTACAATGTTTTTTCAGTTCTGGGGATCAAGCCTTACTTAGCTTTAGCACACTGCAAGGAAGGCACTCTGTCTCTGAGCCGCCACACCCTACTGTAGCCCAAGGCTTACCCTTTAAGTTAGGTCTGTCTTCAACTCTGGTGTTGCGCTTTTTCCTCTCTCTGTGGAAGAGACGCACACAGGGCTCATGCGTTACCTGGTACTGAGTGGAAGGCCCGTTAGTCCTTCTGCAGGACAGCAGTAGGTGAAGCAGAGCAGGTTCCGAATCTGGCATCAGAACATCTGTTCTGGCATCTGGCATCTGTTTCTAGCTGTGGACCCACTAGATGTCTAAACTTGCTGCATGCCTAGAGACCACTTAACCCCGTCACATAGACTTCTGACGCATACACGCCCGTGATCACTAAAGCTCTGTTTTAAAAACGAGTGTAAGCTAGGAGTGACAACGGGGCACGCACCCGTAACCCCGGCAGTTGGGAGGCCAGTCCTACTACACATTCAGACTCCCTTCCTCACCCACAACAAACCAAATCCAAAAACATAATAGTCTGGCTTATAAAAACCAGAGACGTGCCGATCAGCAGTCTCTGAGTGTTGTGTTAGGACGCACGGTGGGGTGGATCTCACCGCTGGAAGAGCTGGCGCCTGAACCCATGTCTGTCTGTCTCCAGTGCCACAACTGACCTCCAAGGAGGGACTCTTCCCTTGGCAGGCATCCACTCTGGGTGTCAGGGCCAACGGGACGGTTGGATTTAGCAGTGTGAGCATGCGCCAGCACGAATTAAGCCCAACAAGTACTGATGGTTGGTGCTCAACATCAGGCCCTGATCAGATTCCGTTGTGAAACCTTAGGAGAGGCAAGAGCGGCCAGTTCTCTTCTGAGTCAGGCCATCACTGCCGCCATCCATCCAGTGGTGCAACAAACAGAGACAGGTTCTGTATTCCACAGGTGGATTTACCGTATTCTTCCTAAGACATTTGCCCATCTCATGTCTCTCATCATCTATTATCTTGTCTACCTATTCTAAATCAAAACACACTTGTATTAGTCCTGGAAGACATAAAACTCAGACTAGTTGAACATGAGAATGCAGAATCCAATTCAACACTGCCTCGGACTTAAACTCACTTGAACATTGTGTTCAGTTCCGCGTCCTGAAAGTCAGAGGACTGGGAAGCTTCTACAGAGTGGTAAATGCACTGTGGCCGTCCATCCTCGTGGAAACTCTTTCTAGCCCTTTTTAGCCTTTGTATCCAACAATCCCTTTTTGTCTTTCTGTAGACACGGAAGTCCCCCAGAAGGAGAAAGGGTGCTTCAGGAGGGCTTATGACCTGTTCTGTGGGCTGGACCAGGATAAAGGACCAAAGATGACGAAGGAAGAGGAGGAAGCCATGAAGATGAAGATGACGGACACTTCTGAGAAGCCTCTGTGGCGGACGGTGGTGAACATCAATGGTATCATCCTGCTGGCCGTGGCTGTCTTTTGCCACGCCTATTTCGCCTGAATCCCGCCTTCCATTGTAGACTTGGCAGGTCTGGAATTATGTCCCTTTAGACCCGTTCTGCGGTAGTAAGGGGAAACTGGCCAGTTGTAAACGTTACCCATTGGGATGAAAGTGTATGTGTGTGATTATAGGCTTGCTGGGGTGGGGTGGGGGGTGGGGATAATTACACTGCTGTGAATTCATGCGTTTGAAGCCAGTGTGACACAGTCTGTCTATACTAGAGCCTTAGAAGTGAAGTTGACTCAGGTACAGAGAGAGTCACACTAAGGACGTAGAATCCCATGCTGTGTGATGCACTCTGTCTCAGGAGCATCCAGCTTGTAATTATTGTTTATACTCCTTAAATGCTATTTTTAAAAATTGTAGTCTGGTCCCTGTCATTTTCCTACCTGATCCCTCAGCTCTTCCTCCTCCTCTTTTTTTTTTTTTTAAAAAAGAACCCCTGTCATCATCTCCTTCTAGATTTTTTCTAATAAAAAAAAATCAGTTTGACAATGGATAAATGCCCAGAATCTGAAGATAGGGACTGTGCCCTAAGAATTTGTTCCTTAAAGTTGAAGTCTCAAGAAGACAGTATTTATTTGAAGCAAAGGACTCACACTAGTTGGAGGTGAATACACCCTTGAGTACCAAAAATTTTCTGGTTTTTTAAAAAAAAGCGCCCAAAGTATGTCTCATGTATTTGTTATGCATCTTGGTGTTCACTGCATCTAAAGTGTCTTAGCCACTCAGGAATGTTTGTAGACACCATAAATTTTACGTCATTTATTGATGGGTGCTGCCTCGCCTTGCCTGGCTTTTATTTACTTTATTTTGTATTGTGGCTGCACAAAGTGCACCTATGGTGTCCGTTATGGAGTGGAAGGCGTTTCCTAGTGCCCCTCTGCCTCGTGGTGCTGATGTTGACATGCAATATGGACTTAGTTGGTAGGACAGTAAATGTACCTGCAGGCGCAACTGTCATCCCAACACAGCACACTCTCCCAGGAATCATTGAAATAATCAGCCAGAGGTCCTCTTTCCCGTGTGTTCTTGTGGCCACAATGGTTGCACAATGGGGCCTTGTTAGGTGTCTCGACTGGTGATCATCCACTGTCGATGGCCTCAGCTCTAGATGGTCATGCTTAGTGGGTTTAGTTGGACAAAGACTGTTTGTGTTGAGCTGGTTTCCCATGGGAAGATAATTTTTATTTAACTTAAAATCAATTGATTGATTAAAATTATACCTGCAATATCTCAATTATATTGTCATGTTGTCCCATTGAAGCTAGGTAATCAGCACATTATTGCAGAATGATTTTACGCGAGCTTAGAAAAAAGCCAAGTAGGATGTAGGACATAGATGTGGCTCCAAGTGTAAACGAATGGCTTGTTGTTACACAAGAAAGAGAGGCTGGAGAAGGGTGTTGGGGCGACTTCGTGTCCCCCTTACGCCAGGCTGAGAAGAAGGGAGAGTGGGGAATCACCCACGGCCAGTGCCTCTGGCTTCTCGGTGGCCTGTGGCAGGTTGTGAGTCCTGAGAGGAGAACAGGAAGGGACTGACGCATGTGGATGGAAAGGGCAGTGCAAACTCTCCAGATTGTTTTGTCTCATTGCATTGCCAATGATTTATTGTATATATTGTAATAAATTATTTTTGTCTGAACTTGGTGCTTTTCTCTGTGAGAGATGGGAAATCTTGGTGCTTATTGGATCTCCTGTGGTATGAAGACACTTTGAAAAGTCACGGGAGACACATACATGAAAGCGCCGTGCAAATGCTATATTAAATTGTGTTCTAGTCCCATTGGTTAAAGGGTGTTATGCTGATAAAAAAACAAAAACATTAAAATTCTAACAGCTTTGAAATTACAGGTAAATAGTGAACTTAATTGTGGTTAGTATTCAGCTATGGCACACATACACACACATACTTGAACAATTAAAAATTGTAGCCAATCTATGAGGGTGACCCTAGCTGAGACTCCAAGCAGAAGATGTTAAGGAGCATAAAGCTGACACCTCCTGTAGGGGTGTCTCCCAGTGGAGGGAAGGGGACACCGACTCACCCATAAAGCTTTCGATCCAAAATTTGTCTTGCCTACAGGAAGTGTAGGGGTAAAAATAGAACAGAGATTGAGAGACTGGCAAACCAATGACTGGCCCAACTTGAGACCCACTCCATGGGAGAGATCCAACCCCTGACACTGTTAGTGATAGTCTGCTGTGCTTGCAGACAGGAGCCTAGCATAACTGTCTTCTGAGAGGCTTCATGCAGCAGCTGGTGGAAACAGATGCAGAGACCCACAGCCAAACATTAGGCTGAGCTCAGGGAGTTTTGTGGAAGAGTAAGAGGAAGGATTGAGGACCTACAGAGTCCTCAAGAAGACCTACAGAGTCAACTAACCTGGGCCCGTGGGGAGTCACAGAGTCTGAACCACTAATTAAATATAATGATTGGACCGGACCTACACACCCTACTCATGTGTAGCAGATGTGCAGTGTGGTCACTATGTGGGTCCCCTAACAGTAGGAGCAGGGGCCGTCTCTGGCTCTGTTGTCTGCCACTGGATTCCTTTCCCCTAGCTGGGCTGCCTTGTCAGGCCTCAGTGGGAGAGGGTGTGCTTAGTCCTGCTGCAACTTGAGGTGCTAGGGTATGTTGCTACCCCTTGGGGGCCTCCTGTTCTCTGAGAAAAAAGAGGGGGGGAAAGGAGGAGGGGGCATGAAGGGAGGAGAGGAGTGAGGGGGCTGGGCTTAGTCTGTAAAGGGATTAAATAAATAAATGAAAAAAAAAGCATTTAAAAAACGTAGCCAAAGCTAGGTACAGATGTGTGGCCCCTTTCTCAGGTACCAGAAAGGCCCAAGTGGAAGGAACGCTTGAGCCCAAGAATTTGCAATAACCGTGAGCAACACAACTGTACCCCAACTCAAGAAATATGCAGCTATTCAGCCCAAAGTACAGGTTGCCCTCTGGGGTGACACAGTGTATTAGGACTTTGGATATTATCCCAGATTGCCGCCCATGGTCCCCTCTGAGGCCAGGGAAGTCCTTACCGATGGTTACCCTCCGCGGTCAGGGAGTACACTGAAGCGTTGGGCTCCACCGTTGGTCCAGCTCCGTGGTCAAAGAATTCACTGAGACTTGGTCCCCAGCCAGAGCACCCTCAGGGGCCAGCGAGTGCAGAGAGGTTCCGCCCCACACTGGCAGTTGCCCACAGAGGTCAGGGAGTGAGTGGAGACTCTGGGCCCCAGCCTGTCTCCACACGACTCTCGTTTCTTTCTATGGCTCTTCCCATTTATGTAGTACGGCAGCAGGTCTCCTCAGTCCCTGGCCATTCATGCCTTCCCTCCCATTTCTCTGTACTGTCACCACCCACCTTTTCTCTCCATTTCTCAAAAACCCAGAGGCCTCCCTAGTTTACTGGGTGTCCCAGCTTCCCTTCTGATGCTGGGACATGATATAAAGCAACATAGGGGAAGGAGAGGGTTTACTCAGCTTACAGCTCCGGCTTATAGTCCGTTATTTTGGGGAAGTCGAGGCCGAACTCAAGGAACCAGTCACATCACATCCACAGTTAAGAGCAACGGGAAACAAATGTGCGCACGCTGCTCTCCTGCTTGCTTTCAGAGAGCTTTTTTTTTTTTTTTTTTTTTTTTTTTGGTCTGTATTCAGGTCAGGGCCCCCGCCCAGGGTGGGTCTTCCAACCTTAACAAGCAAGAAAATTGCTACAGATAGCCCAGGAGCTAACCTTATCTAGGCAATTCCTTAACTGAGGCTGTCTTCCCTGGTGATTCTATGTTGTACCAAGTTGCCGGTTAAAGCTAGCTAGCACACGGCATCTCTGTGGCTCCGCCTCCTGGGAGCCGAGACTTTGTTGTTATCTGAGTGTATATGTTTACCCTTCGCTTTTCAGTCTACCTTCATCCAAAACTCCCACCTCTCCCTCATCCCGAATTTTTAAATCCCTGTTCAGCCGCTCCAATGCCCCCCTCCTCCACTCCCTACGTGAGATTTCTTTTGTATTTGTTTTTATACTCACAGTAACTAATTTATTAGCACTGTGTAGTACTAATGCTGTCCCTTTATTTCCTAAAACAACTGACGCTTAAGGAGGGACTGCATTGTAGTCAACAGCTACTCTCCTTTCATAGTTTGTTGCTGGATGGTGACTGTTGTTTCAGTCAGGGGGAGTCTGAGACTAGCGCCTTATGCCCTAAACACCAGCCTAAAATAAGAAAATATCCTCTCAACACAATTACAATCTAGTCCCTTCTGAACACCACAGACACTTCCACAGAAAGAAGATGAACTGATCAATAACACTTAACAATGACTGAATTCTATACGAGTAGATCCCAGTGCAAAAAAAATAATAATAATAATCCTATTATAACCCTCAATGACAGCAACTCGAATGAAACTAGAAAACAAAACCAAGAGAATGACTATAAATACGTTCAAAGAAGACATGAATCGACCCCTGAACTCCAAGAGAACAAAAAGAGCCGAGTGAGATAAAGTCAACTCAGGATGCGGAAACCATAGAACCCAATGCTGTTCATAGGACTCGTCCTGTTCACAACCTTGGCCAAGAAGCTTCCTTTTTAAATGAACAACAGATAACACAGAGACTCATGACTGGTCACAATGCTGTGGCTCCAAGACTGAGTGCTCAATGCTCTTTATCACCGTCTCTGCTTCCCAAGGCTCAAAGAACACCTCAGAAAGTATGTAAGATCCAGAGCGTGGGGAGGAATGCCATGACACCACGTGGCTATTGCGCTTTTCAGCTCACAACCGCTGTGTGCACCCGCACAAGACCTGTACAAGATCAAACCAATCCAAAATTCACAGGTGGGACAGAAGAGCTCCAGGCTCTTTCTGAGGAGCTGTTGGCAGGTTATAGCTGCTCTAGAAGGGAATCACTCTCCCCCGGTCCCCCTCTCTCTCTGCCACCCCTCAGGTGTGGCCACTGGTAGGTTCTCCCGTTCCATCGGATGGCCCCACACCATGGGCAAAGGGGCAGCACTGATTGGACTTACTGGATTATTTTTAAAAATATGAAGTTGGAAGGGGACATGTTATTGAGGTTTATGTGGACAGAGCTGGAGAGAAAGTGGGGTATCAGATTTCACTGTGTGTGTGTGTGTGTGTGTGTGTGTGTGTGCGCGCGCGCGCGCGCGTGTGTGTGTGAAATTCTCAAGAATAACAAAAGTATTTTAAAAGATGCAACTTGTCTTTCTCCTTTCCCCACTAGCACTTGCTCCGTTTCTTGCCTCCAGTCTTGATAGTCATTTCCATTAATTTTTGTGGGTTTTTGCTACTTCACGTAAGACATCTTCCTATGTATGCCTCCTTTTCTAATGAACAAAGTGAATATACTAAAAAATTGGAAACACTGGATACAACTAAACTGAAACTGAAAAGTTCAATAAATCAAAAAAGAAATTCAATGGACAGCGTCATCAATAGAATGACCCAAAATAGACTATTGGTCTTGAAGACAAGGCAGAGGGGTTGGATGACGCTGTCAAGGTCCACCTTCAGGCTCCACCCAAAGTCCTGGTACCAGGTACCAGGCACCGAGTCTTTCTGATGTCTGTTAAGTGTGTGACGACCCACTGAACGGCTTGTGTCATCCCTCCTGGCCCTTTCTCACCTACAGCAACGGTGTCTTCATACTTTCTCATTCCCTTTTGGGGAATCTCCAGCCTCTACTCCTAAACTCTGACCCGAAGGGCTTTCTATTTATTCACCTTCTTAATCTAATTTCTACTATTGCTCAGGAGCACTAAGAGCCATCAGTGAAATGAGAAGTGATTCCCTAGTCCCTATTTCTCTTTTCTCAAAGTTGTGTCTGTTTCTCTCTGGTCTCTCCCTGCACTGCTTAAAGCCTTGTCTGTAAAAGTTGCAACAGGGCAGGGTGGGTGAGGAGCAGGGACTGCAGCACCCTTTCCACTGCAAGCAGCTGCTCTCAAGGCCACCCCTGAGGTAGGTGCGGGCCCTTTGCCTGTGATTCTGATTCCTCCACATGGCTCTGACTCTCAGCCTTTCCACATGGACCCGCTCACCCCGCCTTGCTCCCAAAGCTGTTCTGTAGGAGGCTAAGGGCTCTTTCTTACCCAGCCCCACTCAAAGGCCAAAAATTGGCAAATTTTCAACCAAATTTTCAAATGAGTCTCAAATATCTAAATTCTGTTCTATGTTCTCAGAGCCTTTCATCTCTAAGTCTCTTCTACTTTCCAAGTCTTAAAAATATTTTCTCTCTGATTTCTTTGCGCTTTGCTCCCAAAAGAAAATATATCTATATATCTTAAGATTATGCTGTGAACTCTTATCTAAGAATTTATAATTTGCCTATTGTGTGTCCTGTTTAAAATCTAAGTCCAATTCTTGTTTAGGACATATATTTTATATGGGTGCATATGTATATGTGAGCAGCCATCCGAGCCACAAGGCATACAACCTGCCATGTGGCGCTACCATCTTGAGATAACCATGTAGTATAAAGCACCAATTATAAAACACCTTAGTTCTAATTAGCTCTCTGTTTATTATTTTATCTCCTTTTAGTCTAAGAAAGCAACAAATCTCATTTTAAATTGGTATAGGTTTTTATACTATAGAAATCCAAGGTTATATTACCACAACGCAATGTATAAGTGACTCAACCCTGGATCATAATATTCTTTATGTGATGGTGAAATTTCAAGGTTATAAAGGTTTATTCAGAGCAGCAAAAGATAATTTAACCTCCATGTCTAATTGCTTAGGTCTTTGCTAGTTATTGGCCACCAGCTGCCTGTGCTTGGGGCTCATCTCTAGGCTTTTTGTCCAATGGATTTGGTATAACAACTCATATGTAACTTTAAAGTTGTTTTATAGTACTCTGCTGTGTTGCTGACTCTGGAAACGAGTTGTTATTAACCCTTTCTGAGATCCAGGCATGGTTTAAAGTCCAGGGTCAAAAATAGAGTATGGTTAAAACTCATAACTGGGGGGTGAGTAGTTAAAAAGTTTTGCTTAGATAATCTTAAACCATGGACATGATTACAACTTTTAATTCCAGAGATATGCAACTATTTAAAATGTTAAAATTTGGATATTATGCTCTATTTTCACTTTCAAAGTTAAAAATCACTGCCTTAAAAATGTTTAGCATTGTTTTTGCTAATGTGATTAATCTATAATAAGCTATACACTTTTTATAAACTAAATAATATAGGAAACTGTTATGCTCTATAGGGGTACACCATAAAAAGTCTAAAATGCTCCCAGTCTCTTTATGGACTATGTCTGTGGATTTAAAAGCTTTATTTTGATACTAAAAGAGCTCCAATCCAGAAAGGCTCTGAACCTAACAGGGATGGAGCCTAAATCCTAGTCTTTAATGATGAAGAAATGTAGGTTGTCAGTCACTTTACAAGTGATCAAATCCTTTAGTGTGTCCAGAAATATATTTGTAGTCATACTAAGAAACAATGTGATTAAGCTTCATTTAGCCCCCCGTACATGTTTTCAAAGTTAAACAGAAAAAAACTAGAAACAACCAAAGCTTATCTATTTAGATCTACTTGAGATAGATGTGGTCTTCAAATACTTATCTACAGAATATGTCACAATTATCATGACATTCTGTTTTATGTTTGCAAGGTATAGTTTAGAGCCTATAACTAAAGATAGACAAATATTGCTTAACCCAGATATGCTAACCTTCAAGCCTGTCGGAGACCTGCTGAATATGGCATTTAACGTGTTTAAACTTATTATGACAGACAGACACTCACAAATCCTAACAGTAACTCCCCAAGAAGATATGGACACAGATGACTCCAACCCTGGATTGTTACACTAGCCACTGGGCAGACTGCCCCAGTGCCTCACCCACTGCTAGGATCTAGCCGAAATGTGGTTAAACTGGACACTCAGAGAGTTATTGTCTTGTGTTGCTGAAGACGAGGTGAAGTCTCTCCCGTGTCCCTCCTTCACAGAGAAAGTCTCTCATCTTCTGTGCATGATGGCCAGATTGCCTGTGCCCAAGCTGACATGGAGACCCCAGGAACCTGGGACAACTCTCTAGATAATGGACTATGGACTATCTCTGCCGTTTTGATTGATACATAGATTCATTTAGGTTACAATTTATCTTTCTCGGGTCTCTGATCACATTGATGGCTAAGCCGGGCGTTGTGGCGCACGCCTTTAATCCCAGCACTCGGGAGGCAGAGGCAAGTGGATCACTGTGAGTTCGAGGTCAGCCTGGTCTACAGAGTGAGTTCAGGACAGTCAAGGCTACACAGAGAAACCCTGTCTCAAAAAACCAACCAAACAAACAAACAAACAAACAAACCAAACAAACAAACAACAACAACAACAGAACATTGATGGCTAAGCTAATGGTAGCTTGACAACTAGAGAACAGGCAGTCAGCTCCTTACCCCAAGGTAATCCATCACGTTAGTTCATTAGTCAGTTAAAACTACTCGGTACTAGGTCTCATTTTTAAAAAGGGACACAGGTTTACCTTGCTCACAGACCTTATGTTAAAAGATAAACAGGGTTCCGATGCCTCCTCACAGTCCTCTTCATTGTGTAAAAATCAGGCTTTAAGCCTCATTTTCCTAAAGATGCTACCAACACATCTAGACACTAGGTCAAGACAGTCTACCTTGTTACCAGACCCCCCAAAACAGGTCTCAGATGTAACTTTTTAACGATTCCTTTAGCTAAAAGGATAGTGACTGCTTTTAGCAGTATCACCTGTGTCTCATGGTAAATAATTGAAAAAGAAAGATGTAAAGCTTATGTAAGGCCTAAAGATACAGAAGCTTAAGTTGTGAGGAATTAACAAAGTAGTTTAGGGTCTAAGAAGATGTTTTAAGGTTAACAAATACAAATGAAAGCCTAGATGGCTTTATAAGAAGGTGTTTTAAGGTATACAAAAATGCTTCAGCTCTCTTCCTGTAGCTATACTAATGTGGTACTAAGACTGTTCAGAGCGTTGACATTAATCACTGGAGCTATGATTTATTAATCTAACTCTGGTAGAACATTCCACTATCATCATTCTAAGCTCAAGATTTTAATTTTCCTTTGGTTTGTCTTTTAAGCACAGACTTAACAATGTTTCTCATTGTGCTAAATTTATATACATCCAGTCTCTTTTATACTGAAAATCAAAATCAAGTGAGCTTTTGTCTCTTCTACTTCATGGAACGTTTCTGCCTTCCCTGAGCTCACCTCAAAGAATTATGATGTCAACCCAAACTCATTTCCCAAGCCTCTGCTGTGCTAGGATAGAGATGTGTGTCTACTGCCTTTCTCTACAGTGTGTATTTCACTGCAGATTACAAACAATGGCGATGCTAATATGCTTAAAATTTATCTCCTTTGTAAACATAGAAAGATTCTTGTAAGCCTCAGGAAATCCACTTGGACCCTCCTCTCAGGTCAAACGAACTCCAGCAAAGTCCTAACTTTCCCACCTATTTCCTACTTCAGCGGTTGGGATTCCTCCCCCTTTCTCTGGTTTTGGGACTCCCCTGCCCACAACTACCAACACCATGGGTCCTAAAGTTTCAAATGTGCACCTAAGAAAAATAGTTTTCTCCATGACCTACCTAACTTTGTCTTCTGTCCATGTATATGATCCACTGTCCTCTCAAGTCTGGGTGCTCCCCGCATCCAAGACAGCGCCGACGCAGCTACCCACAGATGCTCCGGTCTGACCCGGCAGACTGCATCACTTGGGTCTGCACGTTCCTTCTTAGCCACAGATGGTCTCACAGATCCTGGACAGCAAGTAAAATAGCCTGCTCTTCCCGGACATTGGCAACAGTCTGGATCCCCTGCCCCGATATCGATGGCCCAGTGGCAGCAGGAAGCAGTCATTGAGGAATATACCGTCCTGTATTCGTTTATTACCAACAAAAGGCTGGGACACTGTGCGTCAGTGCTGGGACAGGCAGCTCCAGATATTCCCATCACTCCTCGGTCCCTACCTGCTACAGAGCGTGGCTGACATACCCTGTCCTCTAGCCTGAATTCTCCAGCCCAGGAGCAGGGGCTTCCCCTCACCCTTCTCTCTGTCTCTGTGTGTGTGTCTCTGTCTCTGTCTGTTTCTGATCTCTTTCATTCATATTCTCTCTCTCTCTCTCTCTCTCTCTCTCTCTCTCTCTCTCTCTTTCTCTGTGTGTATGTGTGTCTGTGTGTGTCTCTGTCTCTGGTCTCTCTCATTCATTCTCTCTCTCTCTCTCTCTCTCTCTCTCTCTCTCTCTCTCTCTCTCTCTCTCTCTCTCTCTCTCTGTTTCTCTCTCCCTACATGGTAGCTGAGATCTGCCTCCAATGAACCTGTATTATATACTTTAACTTGTCTTGCATGCGTAGTCAGAAGGACACAACGTTCTCATTCCTGCCTCACCACCCCTTCCTAATTTTGCCATTCACAATTAAACAAAAAGG
Organism: Acomys minous; assembly: GCF_964271855.1. NCBI lineage: Eukaryota > Metazoa > Chordata > Mammalia > Rodentia > Muridae > Acomys > Acomys minous. Next base: position 34,935,184 of record NC_140491.1, on the reverse strand, counting down.
GAGGAATGCTAGCGTGCAAGTAGTCCCACTAGCTTGCCTTTCAGGGTCCTAGCAACTTCTTAAGTCATCACCTGCCACCACTGCCAGGTGCACCATGGGATAAAAGGATCCTCCCCCTCCTCCCCAGGTCTCTCTGTCTCTCTTTGGGCCTGCCATTTGCAGCACACACAGCCTCTCTCCCAGCTCCACTCTGCCTGCAGTTTTCTTGGCAAATGTCCCATGGCCCTGACATCTCCAGTGTCCTGGAGTCTCCACTGTGACTTAGGCCTCGTCTTCATTGGTTCATACAGTGGCTTCTGAGGGGCTCCTCTAAAGGACCCCAACCATGCCACACATGTTTTGGCTTTGGATGTCTTCTGAAACCACAGAACAAGACTCTGTGACACCCTCAATTTTGTGTCTTCTACACCTGCAAAACTTTTACTACATGAATGCTGCTGCCAGTTAGGATGCAACCTGGACCCCGGGGACCAAAAGTGGTATCGGCCTCTGTGTGCTGACCATGGGGAAAGTTGTCTTCAAGGAACAGGGAACCCCTTCACTCGACGGCACCTCACAAGATAAGGTTTGGAGCGTCACACGATGGGCTTTTACTCTCAGGATGTCTTGTCTGGTGTCCCAGTGCAGCACAGGTGGTTTCTCTTCAGTGGTGGTGATCTCTTTAACGATTACAGCTGCCGAGGGAGGGAGGGAGGGTGGAATGGGGAGGAGAGGGGGGATAAGGCTAGGATCAAGATATAAAGTGAAAAAATAAATTAAAGAAAAATTTTAAACAAAACAAGAAAAACAAACAAAAAAACCAAAACCAATTATGGCTGCTGTCTTGGTGCCGGTCTTAAAGTTCTCCTGTCTTGAAATTTCCTCTGCCAAGCAAATTATCTTTACGTTCTACTTAGTTTACATTCTTGGGCAGAATGCAGCAAGATTATTGGCCAAAATATCACATGAATGGGCCCTCAGAAAGTCCCTGATGGCCTTATTGCTTGATCCTCTCTGAAACCTCATACACCAGGTCTCCTCTGTCCGCTTTTCTCCCAGCATCTGTATCTCCTTACATCTCATTAAAATGCCCCCAGAAAGCCCTGCTTTCAGCATGCCAAGGCTTTCCTAGTCCATAGTAACAAACTCTTTCATATTCCAGCCACGAAGCAGATCCAAGGGTCTAAGAACCACATGGTCAGATTTACCACAGCAGTGGTCCCACTACTCAATGCCAGTTTTCGGTTTTGATTCTTTTTCCTGTTGCTGGGATAAAATACTCTGACAAAGGCAATTTAGAGGAGAAAGGGTTTATTTGGGCTCAGACTAAGATTACAATCCTCCAGAGCAGTTAAGTCACAGCAGCAGGAGCTTAAGCCTACTGGTCACATCGCACGCACCACCAAGTGACATAGAGTCATGAATGCTGTGCTCAGCTTACTGTCTCCTCTTTAAGCAGTCACAGACACCAGCACACAGAATGGTGCCACACAGTGGGTAGGCCATCTCACTCAGTTAACCTAATCCAGACCAAACACTCAGGTGTACTTTCTGTTAGGGTGTGAAATATACCATCCATTCTATGCTGGCTTTGTGTTGTGGACGGTGTGATGGACCATCTACGTAACGAAATGGTCTGTGTCTTTTCATTGATATTCCTAATTAATTATCATAAGGCCGTCTGGATACTTCCTGCTATAATTTATCCGTCTCAGATCTCTGATGGCGTTGATAGCTGTGTTAACTGTAGCTTTGGCAGCTGGGCAGCAGCAGGCAGCCAACTCCTTCCCCCCAAGGCCACAGGCACCTTGTTAGTTCCTTAGTTAGTTAAGTTACTAGGTCACTTGTTAAAAAGAGGCAGACAGGTTGGCCCTGCTAACAGGCTTCATAGTAAAGGGTAAAAGGTTTCCAGTATAACTTTGTATGAAAGGACCATGCTTTGCAACGACTGTTCTCAGAACTATTTGTGTTTCTGGTGAATGATTAGATGAAAAGAAAAAGGTTCAAAATCCATGCAAGGCCTGAGGATGTAAGAGCTTGAGTAAGTTCTGAGGGTCGAAGGAAATGTCTTCAGATGTATAAATACAAGTTGTAAGTGTATAAAAATGATTTAAGGTATGCAAAAAGGTGAAATATTTCAGACTTCTTTTCCCCCTCTATGCTATTGTTATACTAAGGTTTCAAAGGTTCAGAGTTTTAACATTGGCCAATGGAGTTCTGATAAGCCGGTAGTGCTCTGACTACTTACTATTCAGTCACAAGCTCACAATTTTCAGTTTCCTTTGGTTGTCTTCCAAGTATAGACTCAGAGCAGCCCAAATTCCCCACCTGTCTATTCGTGAGGATGGGGGGAAATCTCTCGCCCTGGTCTTGAGGCTCCTTTTCTTCCCCAGGTACTGGGACTCTGGGTCTGAAAATTGCAAATTAGGATTTTTCCTTTAAGTTCCTAAACTTTTACCTCTGTCCCCAGTCTATATTTTTTCTCAGCAGATGTCCACTCTGGCAGACACCACCCAGGAATCAGCTGCCGGACAGCAAACTGCTGAGGCCTGGACTTGCTGGAAGCCGATGTAAAGCAGTCAGCCAATGCAGTTGCTCCCTGTCCCTGCAGCCGGGTCAGCTAGCCAGATGCTTCCGAGGAATGCCCCATTGCCCAGCCTTTGACTAGCCTTCCAGGCTACCCTAGTTTCAGATGGAAGTGGTTACAGAAGAGAATATGCCACCCCTTATCCCCTGACACGCTGAAAGGCTAAGTCAAACAGAAACCCCCTGCCTTAAGGGACGAAGTGATTACCTATAATGCCAACTGTCATACCAGGCAAGTGGAGTTAGGTTTATCAACAGGTAGATTCATCAGCTGAAATAATTCTGCAATATGGTAGGGCACTTGGCCTGCTTTATGCAGAACAAAGAGGTACTATATGGCTTTAAGAGAAAATTATTATTTCTACACAAACCATTCAGGAATATAATCTGACTGCACTTAAATAGTGCAGAAAGGGACCTGACATGCGACCTCCTAGATGGGTGACTCTGATGTCAGCCACAGCAGGGGCTTTGGCTCTCCTGCTTCTGCTAATTGCTGTTGGCTCCTGCATCGTGGATGCCTCAGCTGGGGGTGAAGAGTGCCGGCTGCCCTTCGTACAACCTGAGCTGGGGTCCCCGTAACCGACCCCCCTGTAACTCCCGCTCCATGAGATCTGACGCCCTTCTCTGCCCTCCACAGGCACCTGCACATGTGTGGCACACACTCACTCAGAGACGCATGCAGGCATACATACGAAATCTGAAAATAAAAAGTAATTCTTATGAAGGTAATAAATAAATACAAGCTGAAGCGGCAGTGAGACCTGTGGGGGGATGTGACACAGGGGCAAGCCCGGCTCTCCACACTCATGATGCTCTCTCTAGTGAAATGAAGGGGAGAGAAAGAAAAAGAAGCATGAACAACCATGTAAAATCAGCCAGAAGTACCAGTTACTACGCCTGTGTCCTAATTTATGAATTTCTAATACTTCTGGCTTAAAATGTATTAATCGTTAGTATAAGATCTTGATTTAGAAGTAAGGCATTTGATTCACAATTGAGTGGGGGTTTTTGTTTTTGTTTTTGTGGTTTTGGTGTGTGTGTGTGTGTGTTGTGTGTGTGTGTGTGTGTGTGTGTTCAAACATTTTGTAAGACATTAGAATTTACTGAACTCCATAAGTAGCCAAACAAAGAGACTCTTTCAAAAAAAAAATAATTTATTTTTTCTTTTATTTTTTGGATTTTCCTATAATTTCTAAATTAATTTATTCAGATTACAGCTCAATTATTTTTGCCGCACTTGTATCCTCCCATTCCTCCCTCCCTCCCACTTTCACCCTATTCCCCTCCCCTAGGTCTAAGACTGAGGGAGACCTCCTCCCCCACTATATGGTCATAGGCTATCAAGTCTCATCTTGGTAGCCTGCTTACCCTTTCTCTGAGTGCCACCAGGCCTCCCCACCAAGGAGAAGTGGTCAAATATGGGGCACCAGAGTTCATGTCAGATTCAGTCCCCGCTCTCAACACAACTGTGGAGAATGTCCTGTCCATTGGCTAGATCTGAGTAGGGGTTTGATGTTTACTGCATGTATTGTCCTTGGTTGGTACAGTAGTTTAGGCAGACCCCCTTGGATCCAGATCCACCCATCAGATGTTCTTCTTGTAAGTTTCTAGGACCCTCTGTATCCTTCTATTTCCCCATTCTCCCAAACTTCTCTCACCTAGAGTCCCAGTAGGAAGTCCTCACATCTATCCCAATCTCCTGGTAAGTGAAGACTTTCATGGGACATCCCTTTTGGGCTAGTGTCCAATTATAAGTGAGTATATACCATGTGAGTCTTTCTGCCTCTGGGTTAACTCACTCAGTATGATCATTTCTAGTCCCATCCATTTGTTTGCAAATTTCAGGATTTCCTTGTTTTTAATAGCTGAGTAGTATTCCATAGTGTAAATGTACCATAGTTTCTGTATCCATTCTTCAACTGGAGGGACATTTAGGCTGTTTCCAGGTTCTGGCTATTATGAATAAGGCTGCTTTGAACATGGTTGAGCATATCTCCTTGTTGTGTGGTAGAGCATCTTCTGAGTATATTCCAAGGAGTGGAATAGCTGGGTCTGGAGGTAGCCCTATTCCCAGTTTTCTGAGAAAGTGCCAGATTGATTTCCAAAATGGATGTACAAGTTTGCATTCCCACCACCAATGAAGGAGTGTTCTCCTTCCTCTACATCCTTGCCAGGATGTGGTGTCACTGATGGTTGTAAGATGAAACAAATGCCCCCCACCCAGTTATTTTGGCCACAGTGTATATCACCCCACTAGAAACCTAACAAATCCGTTGCTTAAATGTGGGCTGTGCCAAGTGCTTCCCTTTGAAAGAGTGCAGAAGAGAAAAGAGGAAAACAGCAGTTGACAGTGGAGAGGCCTGAGAGATGCAGCCTCTGCCAGTGGTCATCCAGTGCCAGCAGTCACAGATCACAGTGACAGCACGCACCCTGTAAGCTGTGGAAAAGGGGGTTCTTCACTTTTAGGAAGACCTGTAGTCTCTATGCAGTCATAAGACACTGGTAAGCAATCTGTCCCCTGCATCTCAAACTGTCAATGCTATCCAAACCGGGAGGCCTGAGAAATGTCACATCTAGGAAGAGCCCAGGGTGAGATGAGTGTTCCAAGTAACATGGAGTCCTGGGAGGGATCCCATAATAGAACGTGGATTTAGACAAAAACAAGGAAACCTGGGAAAGATGCAGACCTTGTTAATACAGTAGTTACCAAGATGGCCTTGCGAGGGTAAGATAATAACAAAGGTTTGGGGTTTATTTGTACTGTTGCTATTATTAGTGTTATTATTAGTAGTAGTAGTAGTGATGGTGGTGGTGGTGGTGGTGTTAGTAGTTTAAGCAAGGTCTTTGTCCTTTGTCCTTTGGCAGGACTGGAACTTGCTATGTAGGACAGGCTGGCAGCGAACTCTCAGATACCCTCCTACCTCTGTCTTCTGAGTGCTGGAATTAAGGGCTTGTACCACTAGGCCCAACCATATGCCTAAAGTTTGATCATGCACACATATATCTACTCTGTGTGTACATGTCTGTGGGAGTGTGTGCACATGGGTGTGCGCATGGGTGTGCACATATGTGTGTATGTATGTGTGTGTGTGTATAGCTCTGCCAGAGGTTGAGTGTGTGCCTTCTACACTTCTACAATCAATGTTTCTTTATTTCTTTTATTCTTTCTCTCCTTCTCCCCCTCCCTCCCTCTTTTCATCCCTCCCTCCCTCGCTCTCTCCCCTCCCTGCCTCTCTCCTCCCTTCCTTCCTTTCTTTCTTTCTTTTTTTTTTTTTTTTTTTGAGATAAGTTTTCTCTGTGTAGCCTTGGTGGACCTGGAGCTCTGTAAACCAGGCTGGCCTTGAGCTCAGAGATTCTCCTGCCTCTGCCTCCCAAGTACTGGAATTAAAGGTGTGCGTTTAGCTATTACCTCATTTATTAAGACAGGAAGTCTCTCAGAACCATATTATAACTCCATGAGAACTAATGCCCTCTCTGGCCTTTGTGGACACTGCACACATACTTATGTGCAACAAATACTCTTACACTTAAAATAAAAAGAAATTTAAAGAAAGAATAAAGCCACCCAGCTCTCCTTATGTGCACACAGTGCCACAATATGCAAAGCTGGTTTGTACTCTTACACTGTTCAGTGTCCTCTCCCTAGGGTCATATAGTGACACAAATGATGGCATCTGCTTTTCCACTTTGCTCATCATCATGATTATTCTGCTTACCTCATCCAACATTTCCGCCAGTAGCTCTTCTGTCTTCTCTGTGAATATAATTTTTATTAACTACTTTGCAACTATTGTCCAATAAATAGCACAACATATACCTACGTTTAGTAATAACTGAAAAATGAGTCGTGGATAGTTGAAGCCTGCAAGATGGCTCAGTGGTTAAAGGCACTTATTGCAGACACCATGCCGTGCATCACACATACACAAGCACACACACGCACATGCGCACACACGCACATGCACACACACATGCACACGTGCGCGCGCATGCGCACACACACACACTAAAATGAGGGGAAATGGTGTTTTTCAGTCTGGAAGCACATATATTCTTTTTAATATTTTGTCTACTTATGAATTTGTTGGTTGTGCAGGGTCGTTCTATGTAGTACAGGCTAGTCTTGAACTCACAACTTTCCTGTCTCAGCCTCCCGTGTACTGAGATTATCAGCATATGCCACCACCCCAGGCTCTTTTTTTTTTTTTTTTTTTTCATTGAGACTGGGTCTCACTATGCAGCCAAGGCTGACCTCATATTTGAGTTCTGAGTACCCAACAGTTTCCTGGGTACTGGGATCGCAGGTGTGTGCCACCATGCCCAACTAACAGTAAATTGCATTGCTTTCATATAACAGTGTGTGATTTCTTACTTGTTTGGATTCAAGGAGTTGACTGGGTCCTCTGAGGGGTCTCTATGCTAAAACTAGAGAATAAATTGATGGATGAGTGACAGTCAAAGGTCCATTCTCTTTCCTCCCATATTTTTGGTTACTTTGAGAAACTCACAGGCTGACTTGTTCCAGCACAAATAGGGCCCACACTGTTGGATTCCTGCTCACCCTCAGTGCTAGCGCTGTTCTCAGTGTTATAGCTCCAGCTTCTGCTAATGTCTCACACTCCAGTGAACCACGGTTAAGTACTCTTTCATTTCAGGATCATGTGACCAAGAGTAATTTCAATAATGTGTACTCAGCATATACTTATAAATACCACTTAAATTATATCAAACATATGTTCTCTGAGATAAAGTATACTACACTAATTGAATATAAGCCGAAGCAACCCAAATGAAAGCCATCCCTATAGTATGCCTACAAATTTAAGAATGCAATGATTATAATACATGGGCTGGAGTTCACTAGTCAGGCACGGTCACACAGGCTTGTTGTAACCCCAGCATGTGGGAGGCAGAGGTCGGAAAGTCACCTGTGACTGTATAGAGATATGTAGCGGTTTTGGTCCCTGTGCAGCTGCACTATCCAATAAGGTAGTTATGGTCACATGTGGCTGCCGAGTACTTGAAGCATGACTAGTGTGTCTAAATTTCTATGTTTTCTTCAAGACAGGGTCTCATTATGTACCTGTGCCTGGCCTGGAACTCATTAGGTAGATCAGGCGGGCCTCGAATCCACAGAAATCTGCCTGCCTCTGCCTCCAGGAGACCTGATGTCTTCTTTTGACCTCTGTGGGCAGCTGGTGCGCATGTAGTGCACACACATACATGCATGCAAACCACTCGTACACATAAAAATAAATAAGTAAAAGATGCACACAACAGCAGTCCTTTTGAAAAACTGAAATGGTTATTATAATTTTCCAATATTATTTTTCCTTAGTGGCAGTCATTTTAACATTTTTTTAACCCTAAAATGTTTGTTCTGTATACCAAACACTGGAAAGGGGCTCAATGAGACGTAAACTATATGAAAGTCTACTTTATACACATCAAAAAATGGTGTCATTATGCATTGTAAGTTCATAACTTAAAGACTAACATTGTTGGACACTTTTTTTTTTTTGAGGCAGGTCTCACTACACAGCTCAGACGGACCTGAAAAGCTCCATCTTCTGTAGTGCTGAGATTGTTGGCCATGCCACCACACCCAGCTCTCCTGAGACAGGAGGCTCTGCATACTAATAACGCTTCGTAAGAACGTGTGACAGCTCAAAGGGTGGTCATGAACAAAATAGACAATAAGAGATTCAAGCCATTTCCTGTTTATGATCCCAGAGGTCTCAAGAAGGTATTTAACATACACATGCACACCCATGTGCTTACACATGCATATACACATGTACAGACACATAAACATACACATGTACTAACATAAATACATATATGTACACATAGATATACACATTTACACACAAGTAAAGAAATGTACACACATAAATATACACATGTATGCAAACAAGTGTACAGGAGTGCACACATAATGCACACACATAAACATAAATGTACACCTTTAAATACAGATAAATGTACACATGTAGACATAAATATACACACAATATGCACAACCACACACATAAACATACACATGTATACACACAAAGAAACCCTATCTCGAAGATCCACATGAAACCTGAGCTGCTCATGGGACACACCTAGGTCCAGTCCATGCATGGCCCTCGGTTGGTGTTTCAGACTCCACAGGCCCCTCTGGGCCCTGGATAGTTGGCTCTGTTGGTCTTCTTGTAGAGCTCTTGTCACCTCTAGGTCCTTTTATTACACGCACACGCTCACACACACACACACACACACACACACACACACACACACACACACCATTTTCCATAAGACTCCTTATGCTTTGCCCAATGTTTGGCTGGCTACACCATCTTGATGTTTCTTTTTTGCCCACATCTGTCACTCTATGCTTTATTCTACCCAATAGTCATCCTTATAATAGCAGTCTGTTGTGTGGTAACCCACTGACCCGAAGGTATAGTCATGCCTTCATGAATATCATGCAACTGCCTCTGGTGCTCTGGGGAAGTCTCTCTTTACCTATAGCTGACGTGTAAATGCTGAAGGACAAATGCACTTCTTCTGCTCTTAGCACATTTAGAAAATAGCCAATCGCCCATCTACCATGTAAGCGTTTTTCTTTATTAGGATCCCATTACTAATTCACTCTTCACTTGCTTTCAAGCCTGAGTAACCACAGTCCTCTTAGCTCTCCCTCACAGCTTTTATTTTTTTTTCAAATCCTTTAATCAACTTTGTGGTTCTCCAAGTTCTCCAGCCCCCTCGTTGGTTGCTGCACTGAGATCTGGACGCAGAACTTTAATAACTTCCCAGTCAGTCTGAGTGTGATGGTTCTGCATACCAACGTCATGCTTGAACAGTGATGTTGTGTTCAACCACAGCCTCCACGGGCAGGTACTCAGCAGCTAGTGCCTGTGACACAGCAGGTATAGAGTTATGATGTGTTCACCGGGTGAATGTGAGGCAAAATGGAATGTTCCACGTGCACCATATAACGTGGATAATAACACCAAGGGTTGAGAGTTTCAATAGCTTGTTATTGTCAATTTTCCAGTCCTAATTTTAATATGTGTGCTAAAATCATACAGCCCTGAAGAAGAAATAAAATGGTTAATAAACATGAAAACTATTCAGCCTTACAAGTAATAAAAATTCACACTATAGTGAAACACCCCTTGTTTGTTATCAGATTGTTAAGCACTCAAAAATTCTTGGATGCTATGGAGACATAAACACCCTCCCAATGCTTTTGGAAGGACAGGGCAACAGGGGAGCAGTTAAGCAATTAAAACGTTTTGCTATATATATATATATATATATATTACAATATATATATAAAACCATTGTCCCAGCAACTCTACCTATAGGAAAGTATTCTGTGACCATGTGCAAATACACAAAGTTACAAAGAAAAAGTACTTACTGTGCTACTGTGACTGCAAGGTTGTGGCTTTGAAATAAGGAATAAGCTCTTTCACAGGAGGCCTACAGGCCACTGCTAGTGCTGCCACGTGTCTCTAGTGATCCCCGAGGGGTTCCAGCATGTTTTGTGAGTACTCAACACCAGCATCGATAGGCAGTGGAAAATAGCCTTTGCCATCACTGTCATTAAGGGTGTGCGGCAGAGATATGCTCATGTGGTGTTGAGAAAAGCAGACACTGACCTCACCAGGAGGGCTGGAGAACTCACGAAGGATGAGGTGGAGTGTGTGATCCCCATCATGCAGAATCCATGGCAGTACATGATCTCAGACTGATTCTTGGACAGACAGAAGGACATGAAGGATGGAAAGTACAGCCAGGTTCTGGCCAGGGGTCTAGACAACATCTGCGTGGGGACCTGGAGTGAAGGAAGAAGGTCAGAGCCACAGGGTCTATGACACTTTTGGGGTCTTCATGTCTGAGGTCAGCACACAGAGACCACTGACTGTAGGGGCCATACTGTGGTGTATCCAAGAAATGAGTCTGTGGGTCTTTGCTGTTAATAAATAGTTTATATACCTGGAAAAAAAAGATATAAGGAATAAGCCTGCTAAGGAACCGTATGTGACAGCGGAAGAAATTAAGAAACTGTTATCTATACAAAAGATGTCTGTGTGTGTGTGTGTGTGTGTGTGTGTGTGTGTGTGTGTGTGGCCATCCTGGCCTCAAACTCTTTTGTTTGTTTGTTTTGGTTTTTGGTTTTTCGAGACAGGGTCTCTCTGTATTAGCCTTGGCTGTCCTGGACTCGCTTTATAGACCAGGCTGACCTCGAACTCACAGCTATCCACCTGCCTCTGCCTCCTGAGTGCTAGGATTAAAGGCGTGCACCACCACACCGAGCTTTGGCCTCAAACTTTTAATCCTCCTACTTCTGCCTCTGCAGTGCTGGGATCACAGATGCACCACCACATCTGGCTCGCTGCCCTGATTTATAGAAAAGGTCTTTATTGGATACTATTTTCATAAAAATCATTGTTTATAAAAGTACATTATGTGGCCAGCATTTACTACTTTGTGGGTACTTCTTTCTTCCCCCCTTTCTCCACACCCTTTCTTCTATCCTTTCGACCCCCTAGCACTAGATAAGAGGGGGAACTGGATAGAGATCCCTGAATAAAGTCAGGAGTTGGAAAGGGGGTGATGTTATTGCTGGACTAGGTCCCAGTGACTAGGAGCATCGAGCTCCTTGGGACAAGTTTGAGCTTCGAGGTCAGGATATCTAATTTCTTCTTGTTGTTGTTTCTGCTTTGCACATGACTACTTAACCAACCACAATCAATACCAACTGACGACCAACCAACGAGTCACAGTCTCTTGGGGGGCCCTAGCATTATACGCCCTCTAAAAAGTTCCCAGAATTCCAAACATCAGACAACCGCAGAAACTATCTGCAGCTGTCAAAATCATGCCTCTGCTGGAGCACGAGGCAAATCACAGTCAGCCCTGCATTCCCACACCTGGGATTAGAATAAAAACATTCTTATTTTCTGTGTTTTTTTAAAGAAACCAAAATTGAAAAATGCTCGCTACATACATGTGTGAGGGAGGAGAGAGAGAGAGAGAGAGAGAGAGAGAGAGAGAGAGAGAGAGAGAGAGAGAGAGAAGAGTGCCTAACAAGCAAAATCTGAACAAACTAAACATCAGCAGTTCTTAGATGGATTAGAGAACTGAGCGAATTCATGTGACAAACTTCTGTTCACAATTTGGACAGACAGACATATAGACAGATGAATACAAATAATCACAACTTACCAGAGGAAAACAAAAACAAGACAAACAAACAAAAAACAAATGCACAAGTAAAAATTTATTGAACCTGGTATTGAGGTACCAGGTTCCCTGTACTAGGTACATCATGTCTATGCTTTACCCTGAAATTATAAACCATACTGAAAAGTGAAAATCACATGTGAAGAGAGTGTAAACACAGATATATATGAAAGGACATTACAATTCCCAGGTCAAGAATTTTTCTTAAAAAAAAAAAAAGCCTATGCTAAAGAATCTAACAGGAAAGTAGACAATATGAAAGAAAAGGTGGGCCATATGACTAGAGAAGCTCAAGAAAATACATGGCAGAGATAAAGCACACTGCAAAAAGAAACGAAGGTGGTGTTTGAGGTGCTAGTGGTTGGCCTGAGCTGAGAAAAAGGATCTTTGAGTCTGAGGATAGACCATCTCCCCAAACTGAAAAGCAGAAAGAAAAAAAAATTAAGTGAAACAGAATATTGAAGAACTGTGAGGAAACTATAAAAGCTAATGAAGCAGATGGCGGTATCAGAAGGCCTAAGAGAAAGGAAAAGAACAAGATGTTTAAAGCAGCACTGACAAACTGGAAGCAAACTCTGAAGAGTAGTTGGGTCAAAAAGGAAAACTCCAAGTTAGTGTCAGATGCCCAGACGTGGATGTTAGGAATTCGGGAAATTCCATGCAGTCTTCATGCCCAAGGCAAAATGGACAGTAGTAACAACAGAAATAACAGCCATGTGCATCATATGAAACTGACAGGAGCCAGGAAGCCTTGATAGGAGCCAGAGGGGAAGTTTTACCTAGTGAGGGATAAAGATAAGTCCACCTGAGGTCCCTGAAACCGTACAAGGCGAGAGAGAAGTGAGCATGGAGTGCGGTCAAGGAGGAGGAACCCACCAACTTCGACTTCTGAAAAATCATCCTTCAAGGGTTGGCCAGAGGGGCTGGAGAGATGGCTCAGGTTAAGAGCACTGGCTGCTCTTCCAGAGGTCCTGAGTTCAATTCCAAGCAACCACATGGTGGCTCACAACCATCTAATGCCCTCTTCTGATATGCAGGTGTACGTGTGTGTGTGTGTGTGTGTGTGTGTGTGTGTGTGTGAGAGAGAGAGAGAGAGAGAGAGAGAGAGAGAGAGAGAGAGGGAGAGAGAGAGAGAGATCTTAAAAAAAAAGAGTTGACAAGGAAAGCAAGGCTGGAGGGACTCTGTCACCAGTAGAGCTGCCCTGTATGAAGTGTTAAAGGAAGCTCACCAGGGAGAAGTACGGCTGGGGCAGAAGATAAAGTCTGCGTGAAGACAAAGTGAGCATTAGAGAACAAATACGTGGAGTTAAAATTAATTTTTTCTCATTCTTAATTTAACCAACAAACAGATAATAGCTTGGTCAAATATTAGCAGCATCAAAATACCTATACAATTCTTTACAGAACTTGAAAGATCAATTCTCAACTTCATATGGAAAAACAAAAAAACCCAGAATAACTAAAACAATGCTGTACAATAAAAGATCTTCCGGAGGAATCTCCATCCCTGATCTCAAGCTGTACTATAGAGCAATAGTAATATAAACAGCATGGTACTGGGATAGAAATAGGCTGGTTGATCAATGGAATCGAATGGAAGACCTAGAAGTAAACCCACACACCTATGGACACTTGATTTTTGACAAAGAAGCCAAAACCATACAATGGAAAAAAGATAGCATCTTCAACAAATGGTGCTGGTCTAATTGGATGGCTACATGTAGAAATATGCAAATAGATCCATATTTATCACCCTGCACAAAACTAAGTTCCAATTGGATTAAAGGCCTCAACATAAAACCAGATACACTAAATCTGTTAGAGGAAGAAGTAGGGAAGAGCCTTGAACTCATTGGCACAAGAGACAACTTCCTGAACAGAACACCAACAGCTCAGGCTCTAAGGTCAACAATTAATAAGTGGGACCTCATGGAACTGAAAAGCTTCTGTAAGGCAAAGGACACTGTCAACAGAACAAAACAACAGCCTGCAGACTGAGAAAAGATCTTCACGTCAGACAAAGGGCTAATAGTTAAAATATATAAGGAACTCAAGAAATTAAAAGGCACCAAACCAAACAACCCGATTAAAAAATTGTATACAGAGTTAAACAGAGGAATATCAAATATTCAACAGAAGAATCTTGAATACCTGAGAAACACTTAAAGAAATGGTCAATGTCCTTAATCATCAGGGAAATGCAAATCAAAACAACTCTGAGATTCCATCTTACACCCATCAGAATGGCTAAGATCAAAAACTCAAGTGACAGCACATGCTGGCAAGGATGTGGAGAAAGGGGAACACTCCTCCATTGCTGGTGGGAGTGCAAAGTTGTACAACCACTTTGGAAATCAACCTGGTGCTTTCTCAGAAAATTGGGAATAGTGCTACCTCAGCTCAAGTAAGTATTTATTATACACAAATTATCATTAAGTAAGTTGCTGCTAATATTTGGTTTTTAAATTTTTTATCATAATTTATTCACATTACATCCTGCATTCTGTCAACCATGATGACTTTTATGTTCCTCTGCCAGCAGAACCTACAGAGGAAGGGATGTATGGCCAGACAGATCCAGAGGCTGCTGCCTTGCTCGGGATGGCGTCTAGCTAAAGGAGAGAAGGAGAAGGGAGCATTTTATGTGACCATCTTGTTTCAGTGAGACTGCAGCGCTTATAAAGCAAATGGGACCTCGTGCATCGTGATGAACTATGTGCGCTTTCGGTTTCTAAAGTCACCTGGACTGTAAACTGCTTGAAGGTAGGCCCTGTCTGCATCTTGTCGCATATATACACATATGTACGTCCCAGTTGTCGCATATACACACCTATGTACATCCCAGAGATGCTTGCACTTTGTAGCTTTCTTTGTTGAGCTCTTTCTCCTGGTCCCTCCTGGAATCTGGCCATGGCTGAATCCCCTACTTCCTCCTCTAACTTCTCCTCCCCTGGCTAGCAGGAAGTCCAGTCCTATTCTCTCCCCAGCTCAGAGATTGGCTATAAGCTGCTTTATTGGAATATTAGGGGAAAATTGGGGAGCAGGTGTTTACACAACATCGGAACAAGAACTGCAACCAAATATGAAGGGTTACAGAAATCAGCGTTTGAATTACAGAATAACCTTATGCCTACAGAACCCAATAAAACGGATTCTAAAAATATGCCAACAGCTGAGCACAGTGGTACATGCCTATAATCCCAGCACTCAGGGAGGCAGAAGCAAGCAGATCTCTGTGAGTTCGAGGCCAGCCTGGTCTACAGAGTGAGTCCAGGACAGCCAGGGCTACACAGAGAAACCCTGTATCGAAAACAAAAACAAAGCAAACAACAACAACAAAATGCCAATAGGGATGTCGCCAACAAATCTTCCTTATCAGAGCACAGAGAGCCCAGTGCAAGAGAAGGAGAAAAGAGCATAAGAACCAGAGGGTACGGGGGACAGCGAAGCCCCCGGAATTATCCAAGCATGGCTCAGATGGCACAGCGACAACACGCAGAGCGACAGCACGGGTCTGCACCATGTCCTTTGTGTATAGGTTATAGTTTTCTGCTTAGTGTTTTTCTGAGACTCTTGAGTGTGTAAACAAGTGTGTCTCTGACTTTTGTGCCAGCTCTTGGTCTCTCTTTCTTCTGGTGGGTTGCCTGGTTTGGCCTCGATGTACTTGTTTTCCTTATATCTAGTTATGGTGCGTTTTGCCATGCCTGGCTGCTGCTATCTCTTAGAAGCCTGATCTTCTCTAATAGGAGACAGAGAGGAAATGAATGTGGACGGGAGGGGAGGGGGGAAAGGGCTGGGAGGAGTGAAGTGTGGGGGGAAAGTGAAAACAGGATATACTGTATGAGAAAAGAATCTATTTTCGGTTTAAAAGAAAAGAAAGGGGGAAGGAAGGAATCGGAGTCTCCATTTTTTTTTTCTATCACCAAAGCCCCCTGCAGCTCACTCTCTGGCTGCCACTTGTTGGCATGGCTGGGGTGCCACCGTTCTGTCGGCGGCCTCGTTCACCCATTCCCATTCCTCCGGCTTCACACACGGGGCTGTTCTTGCCATGCGGAGGTCTCTGTGCATGCCTGTTGGGAACACTGTATGCACTCACCTGTATCCTGTGAGGCACGGGAGAGCAGGAGACAGTTTATCCCCGCCCCTCTTTCCTCCTCTCTAGGATTGTAATAAGCCTAGAACGGTGTTCGGCTCTATCAGCAGCTCTCAGGCTTTCTAATGCTGCAAGCCTTTAATACACCCCCTCATGTTGTGGTGACCTCCAAAATTATTCTGTTGCTACTTCAAACTGCAATTCTGCTACTCTTATGAATCATAATGTAAATACTTGATATGCAGGATATCGGTAAAGATTTGTGTGATGAGTGAAAATGTGCCCTAAATGTGTTTAAAACGATGGATGCCAGTTTGACCCTCCTGTTAAGATGCCAGTGTTGCTAGAGCGTTGTGTTGTCAGAGTGACTGGGGCTAATTTCTGCTCGCCTTTGTCCAGATTCCTCCAGTCCTAAGCACATGACACTCCATGTCTCTCCTCAGGCAGGCAGGGGTAACAAGGATGATTTGTTTTGGGGGTGTTTAATTTCCTGAGTTCTTTATATATTTTGGATTTTAGCCCTTGGTCAGATGTAGGGTTGGTGAAGATCTTTTCCCAGTCTGTAGGCTGTCGTTTTGTTCCATTCACAGTGTCCTTGGCCTTACAAAAAATTTCAGTTTCATGAAGTCCCATGTATTAGTTGTTGGTCTTAGAGCCTGAGCTATTGGCGTTCTGTTCAGGAAGTTGTCTCCTGTGCCAATGAGTTCAAGGCTATTCCCCACTTTTTTTCTTCTAACAGATTTAGTGAGTCTGGTTTTATGTTGAGTCCTTAATCCACTTGGGCTTTAGTATTGTGCAGGGTATTAAGTATGGATCTATTTGCATTTTTTTCTACATGTGGACATCCAATTAGACCAGCACCATTTGTTGAAGATGCTGTCCTTTTTCCACTGTATGGATTTGGCTTCTTTGTCAAAAAACAAGTGTCCATAGGTGTATGGGTTTATTTTGGGGTCTTCAGTTCAATGAGGAGAGCAGGGACTGCCTCTGACATGATCTCTGGGGCCTCAGATTTGATCACTTCCCCTTAGTAGGGAGGCCTGGTGGGCACACAGAGGGAAGTCAACTATCCATCCAGATGAGACCTGATAGGTTGTGGTTATGGTAGGGAACGAGGTCCCTTTCTGTCAGAGGTCTAGGGGAGGGGAATAGGGTGGGAACGGGAAGATACAAGCGAGAGGATGACAACCGGGATGTAATCTGTATAAACTATAATAAAAAAAATTTTAAAGTAACAAGGGAGATGCCATTCCCCGTGTGGCCAGCAGATGTCAGAAGAGAAGCATTGCTTATGGGAGGAGGTAGCCTAGGAGAGAGGTCAGCGCAGACAGAGCGGAAGGCAGAAACTTCCACACAGCCACCTGTGGACAAGGCGCTGTGTCACAACCTGCAAAGGGCTTCAGAACACACGGAGTACAAGACGCATGCTCCTCCGTACCCGCCCGCTCTTTTCTGGTCCTTCGCCCCCTTTCTGTTGAGGTAACCCTGCATCCTTCGTTGGCCTCCTCTGTCGTCTCCTGAATCCACTCCGCGAGCCCCTGTTGGTTTTGGTTTTGAAGCGGTTAGGATTCCCCATTATTTTCATCCATTTCGTCCCTGCGTTCCCCTTTTGATTATTGGATCCAGCTGGGAACGATGACACCTAAGGTTCTGTTTAG
Source organism: Acomys minous (assembly GCF_964271855.1). NCBI lineage: Eukaryota > Metazoa > Chordata > Mammalia > Rodentia > Muridae > Acomys > Acomys minous. Next base: position 34,917,619 of record NC_140491.1, on the reverse strand, counting down.
GGCCCTGTTTTTAGTTCTCTGGGTTATAAACTTATGAGTGGAATTTCCAGGTCACACGCTGATTTATCTCACATTCCGGTGCTCCCCAGAACTTGGGATGGGTCTGAAGGAATCCGAATACACGCTTCAGCATCCCACCCCCCTCCCCGCCCCCGCCTCGTTGCTCTGGGGATTTTCCTTGGCAAATCGCTGACTGGGGCCCTGCTTCAAAGAGCTCCCCACCCAGGGTGATGCTGGGGGCAGCAAAGTCTCCAACGGAGGCCTGAATGGAGTCTGTTTGTCCTACAAAATAGATGCTGTATTAGTGTCTATTTAATATGCCACCTTGCTGTTTCCCAGTCTGTACTTAAAAGCCTCGCGACACTTATGCAGAGGGATAGGTCCCATCAGAACCCTTTCCATAGCAAAGAAGCACCCAGGTGTTCTCCACATCCAGAAGCTTCTCCTCCTTAGTAATCTGTCTTCACAGTCTGACCACTAGGCTCCCCGGCAGAGCTTCTAGTCTCCCCATCTTCCTCTGTCATAAAGGCCTGGCTACCTCATTCTTAGAAAACAAAAGGAAGAATGAAAAGAAAAAAAGGGAGCAGGCTGCAGAGATGCCTCCACGGTTAGGAGCTCTTGCTTGCTCTTCCAGAGTTCAAGAGTTGGGTTCCCAGACCCGGTATCATGTGGCTCACAACCTCCTGAAACTGCAGCAGGGAACCACACTCGTGTGCATATTCCCCGCCCAACCCACACACAAACATACATAGAGAGTTAAAAATTAAAAACAAACCTTAAGGGCTGGAGAGATGGCTCAGAGGTTAAGATCACTGACTGCTCTTTGGGAGGTCCTGAGTTCAATTCCCAGCAACCACATGGTGGCTCACAGCCATCTATAATGAGATCTGGTGCCCTCTTCTGGCAGGCAGGTGTACACTCAGGCGGAGCCCTGAATACATAATAATAAATAAATATTTTTTTTTTTTAAAGAAGATCTCTGGGAAGATTATCAGGCCTGGGGGATAGCATACGCAGCTTCCTGCCCTGCTCCTCCTATCTCCCCTCAGACTTACCATCAGAGATCTCTTCACCCTCTTTTCACACAAAACTATCTGTAACTTGCTGTTACATTGATAAGTCACACTGAGAGAAACAAGACCAAATACAGATACACACACTGTATCTATCTTAGGGTTTCCAGCAAGGGTGTCTTATGCCGGGCTTGGCTGTAGTGCCCTTAGTGGACAAGTCCTATACTGTCCCCTCTCAGGTTCCAGCACGCAGCACAGGCCGGGGCTTCTCGGACATTTCTTCATTCAGGGAGTGGTAGTGCTGAAGACACAGCTGCTTCTCCTTCAGGCTCAGAGCAGGAAGCCAGGTTAGGGAGACTGGAGGAGACAAAGTCCACAAGGCAGGAGTCAGCCTTGACAGAGCACTTTCAGCAAATCAGAGACAAGCCAGGTGCTTTTCTGCCCAGGGCCACTTTGTTCCCCTACTAACCAACATGACTCAGTGTCACCAGCTACCAGATAGTCAAAGTGACTAAAGTATTTTCTCTGTCTCTGAGGTGGTAGATTTCTCAGGTTCCTTGTGGTCTGTGTTTGGTCCTAATGAGAAAAACACACTTTGACAGCTGCTTCTTGGGTCATCTCCTGAACTTTCCAGAAGGGTGCATTTCATGAGACTCTACACACGGCTCGTATGTGCTCTTGGTGTACCCACAGGGCCTTGGGACATAAGTCTCAGGTCTCACAGATCCCAGATCATTTCAAAACTAAGATAGGAGCATGTTGGGGGTCATGTATGCACTATGGAAAACTGAGGCATATCTCAGGCTCTGTAGGCGTTTCTGCTCAGAGGAGCAAGGATGTGAGAACACAGAATTCTGTTGACAACAGGCAACATGGGCGTTCCTGACTGGCTCTAGTGAACCTGGTGAAACCATCCCTGGTGTGTTCACACAGCAAGTGGAACTACGCCGGATCCTGAGACTCATAGCATGTAATAAACAGCAACCACAACAAACAGTGAGCGTACAACAAAATGCTTTCATTAAAGGGATTTAAAAAGATAAATGTTACAAATTACATTTTATGGGATACTAGTATATTGCCTGGCATATCCAGAAATTGCAGTGGTCATTAAATATGAAAGGCTCTGTTGGGCCTTCAGCAGTTGGACTATGGTGAGCCCGGGTGTAGCTGCCCATGGTCACCCTCCTGTGGGCAGACAGGACTCTTTTGTGTCTCATCAGTAGGCACGTCTCTACATATTGCTGCTGTTGCTGTGTATCCTGTCTCTCCATGTGTGCGTCAGGCATGAGTACGTTCATCCACCTGGCTCCTGAGTGTCTCTCACACTCTTCTGGTCGTTTATTCCTTTTTCTGTTGAGGGCTCCTGTAGTTTGGCAATTGAGACTCCTCCACTAGTCTCTTCTCGCCGCCTCTCAAATCCGTTCCACAAGTTCCCAGTTTCAGCGATCGTGACTTCCAATTCTCATGTGCATGTTTTGTGTTTAAAGAGTCCAGTAGTTAGCCGGGCGGTGGTGGCACACGCCTTTAATCCCAGCACTTGGGAGGCAGAGGCAGGAGGATCACTGTGAGTTTGAAGCCAGCCTGGTCTACAAAGCAAGTCCAGGACTGCCAAGGCTACACAGAAAAACTCTGTCTTGAAAAACAAAAAACAAAACAAACAAACAAACAAAAGAGTCCAGTAGTTAAAACTCTACTTATTTTCATCTGTCTCGCTATTTTCTTTCAATGGCTAAAAGTCTTTTACAGCCCCCTTCTGACCTGTCTGTGGTTCTCTTTCTGTTGCTTGCTCGTCTCTGGGGTTTTAGTGATTTGGTACCTTTCAAAGCACAGCCTGACTCATTTAAAGTTTCCTGTGTTAACGTCAAGTGTAGGAAGCTGAACTCTGTGTGCAAAGCTGCCTGGAGTGATGCCTCAGGGGACCAGAGTGGGGGAAAGAGAGAGGTTTGAAGGCAAGGAAGCTAAGGTCAGCTAGCGCTCGAGAAGAGCCAGCCATAGTGAAAGAGCAAACAAACATGCTGAGACCTCTCCTTCACACGCCGTCACTGCACTGTGCCGTCATAAAGGGCCTGCCTCTTCAGCGTCTCCATGGCCCCCGTGACTCTTCGGCTCACTGTCACAAATGCTGGCGGCAGGCAGGATGGACAGATCACTTCTTATTCCCCCATGGCTCCTTGACATCCAAGTTGGAAAACTCAATTTCGTTGCCAGGAAAATGCTCCCTGTGCCAGGCAGCAGGAGCACACTGAGCAGGCACTTGGTGTCTCCTGTGTGTTGAGCCCGTCCTCACAATCCAAAGGAGCAGGCTCTGTCACATCGGCTCCACCTTTTTTTTTTTTTTTTAACAAGAACAGAGCATAGGTAGAGGGGCGGGCTCAGTGTTAGGTAGCAGGCCTGAGATCTGGACCCAGTATGTTGTTCCCACTCCCTGGCCTGAAACACAGCTTCTTCCCTCGGTGGCCGGCAAAAGGAAAACGGCACCCCTCAGTTTCCCTCTAGCATCCCTTCCTATTTTCCTTCCCCCGAGCTCTGCCTCACACTCCCTCTGTTCTCTGCCTCCGCCGTCCTTGTTGCATTTATCTAATAATTTTTAAAACCAGATTGTTATTTTGGGGAAAGAGAACACTGAATAACAGTCAAGATGAACTGAAAGAATTCAACATTAACCAACAAAAGATAGACTAGTGTATGAAAATACATAATCGGCATTTGTGGAGAATCGTGCAACATTTAAGTTCTATTTTCTCCTTGCATTCAAATCAGGGAATTCAATGTTGACTCCACCTGTGTAGAAGTGCATTTGCATCTGGGAGCAAATGGAAATCTCTGTGGTGACAGTGTGGTTGGCAAAGTCAGGCTCTGTGAGGCATGGCTCCCTCACAGTACTCCTCCCCACAGGTACAGGGGGCTCCAGGAAGCTGGGTGGGTGCAGACTCAAGCTCTGAGTCCTGCTTTATGGGTCTGGCCAAAACTCCCCACCCACGTTCCTCATAATCGACCCCAGTTAGCGTGCTAAGTGACACCAGCGGTTTCCTACTTGAGGAAATGTGACAGGCCAGAAAACAAATCAAGCTTGCATTCCCAGGTGTCAGACCGAGGCTTCCTGTTTCATGCATTATATAATTTCACCCTGAAGGCAGTGTTCGTGTCAGTTTTTCGAAACTTGATAAACCATCAGAGGAAAAAAACCACTTAGCATTATAGCTCCTGCCAAACACAACAGACTTTAGTGGATTAGCGTTATGCCATAAGACGACACCACGTCTAACCTTCAGTAGAGGATTCCATCTTACCCACCTGTTATCAGCATGTCACCTGGAATGTCCCCTCTCACTCTTCAGCGTGGAAGTAAAAAAGCAGCGGAAAGCGAAAAGCTGAAACACAGAAGACATGCCCGCACTAGCATCTCCATGGCCTTGGCCGCTCCTGGTGGCGCTTTCTTTGACATGGTCCAGTTACAAGGGATTGCTTATAAGGTGTTTGCATTTTGCTGAGTAATCTTGTCAAATTGATCTTTGTAGGAAGTGACATACACTGTCTACGCTCGGTCAGATAATTGCTGCACACCCCAGTGAGCCAGATAAAAACTGTATTTGGGCCTCGGGGCCTTTCCAGGGATGGGGGTGGCAGAGTAGCTTTCCGTCCTCTGCTTTGGAAGATGCTGAAGTGTGCTGACAGGTGACAGTGTCAGGTCAGCCGGCTCGGGGATGCCTGGGTACCCTGCTTTGCAAGGATCCTATGCTGGGGCCCAGAGCTGGCCTCTGTGACCAGCCTGACGTTTTCTGGTTGTCCCTACTTGGTGGGAAGAGGTGAAGGAGGGATGGGAGGAGGGGAAGGACAAAGGGAGAGAGGTGTGGGAAGAGGGCTTGGAAGTGTGGATAAAGGGAGGAGCAAAGAGTTTCCGGGACTAGAGTGCTTGAGACACTGGGTAGCTTGGCATCTTCCTGGGATCCCTCCAGCCCCCAAGGCCTACAGTTCCACTTCTATGCGCCAAGAAATGTGAAGAACCTGTATTTTTGTTGAGACAGAGTCTCTCTATGTAGCCATCCCTGTCCTGAAACTCACTATGTAGACCAGGCTGGACTCGAATTCATAGAGATCGGCCTACCTCTGCCTCCAGGGTGCCAACCATGGCCAGAGAGAGCCTGGATTTTAACTGAGGCCTTGCCTTGAGAAGACTCATAAGACAGTTAAGGACAGTCCTCGAGGTGCTCCCGAGTGGTGATTGGCTCTTTGCTGTGTCTGGCAGCCTTGGGCAGGAGCTGTCAGACAGGCAGCCAGCCAGACCGCCCTCAGACTAGCCAAACTGCTTCGGACACTCTGAAGTCACTCCGAGGACTCCAGCCTTTACAGAAGAGCACTGTAGCCAGGACACACCTTCTGTGCTGCCCTCCCGTATGGAAACACCAGGTTTCTCGTGGAGGGCCTTGTCTTGCCTACTTCTGACCTCATCATTGGTAGAACTGGGACGAGATGGAGGAAGTGGCACTTTGGGAGCCTGAGGCAGCACTGCAGCCGCGCCATGCCACACTCTCGTCCATGGCTCCGGTGTGCACCCCTCCCATCACCTCCGCGGTCTGCATGCAGGACCACAGGCTGCTGCTGTGGCTTCCTGGGTTCTGTAGTCACTAGACACCCAATATTATACAGCCAGTGGACTGAGAGGTCTGCAGACATCAACACAAATACCACGTCACCTTATTTAGGCCATGTGCCTTCAAGTACCCTGTGTTGTTCAGGGCATGACAGGGTCACAGACCCTACTATACAGGACCTTCAGCCCTTCCCTCCCATAGCTGACTGGAATGTCAGTTACTCAGATACCTCTGGAAGGCAGGCTAAATACTAATCTGTATTTAAGTTGCCTTGCCAATAGTCAGGTCAGTGTGTGTCCCCTGAACCTCTTCCACAGAGATCGCACTGACCTTCTGGGATGAATCTGAGGGTGTCTCTCTTCCCACTCCTGCCTTCCCCATCCCCCACTGCTCTCTGCTCAGAACTTGCTCAGTGACCCCCCTGTGGCAATATGTTCCATAAGGGAAGGGAGACAGGTGTGGCATCTAGCAGAGTCTGGAGACCGCATAGCAGCTTGTGATTTTGTGACTCTGGTCTCAGGATTGTCATCACTTGGCTAGGACGCTGGGTCCATCCGCTCAGGTTTAAATGCACCACAGTGACATCGCTCTGGTCTTCTGTTTGGTTCTGAGCTCCCGGTGTGATATATCCCTACTGATATCCTGGGATCGAGCATTCCAACCCTAGCGTCTCCTGGGTCTGATCTTACAGTTTGCTATTGTCATGGCTTCAGGCATGAGGACTGGTGCTCTGTGTGTCTTGGGCTGGTGACCACATGTTCCAAGGACACATTTCAGTACAGTCTTATGTTCCTTGCCCCAAAGTTCCTCTGATGTTACCCTCCAGGGAACTTTAGAGAACACCTCTTTCTTTTTTCTTTCTTCTTTCTTTCCTTTTCTTATCTTAGACAAGGTCTCGCTCTTAACGCACTATGTAGCCCAGGATATCCTCAAACTCATGGCAGTCCTGCTATCTAATCTCCTTAAATGCCTAGGGAAAGCTTTTAACCAAGGTTTCTCAGATCTCCATGACAACCTCCAGACTCGTGGTGGGAAGCGGGCCTGGCATCTGACTCTGGAGCCATCGGGGGTAAAGGTCTCAGCCAGTCAGAAGAGAAGTCCACCAGAGTCCCCTGGAAGCAAGAAGGACAACTTCTTCATATCTGAGTTGATGGAACAGGGCTAGGAGGGTATCTCCGGATACCTGGCCTAGCCTGGGGCCAGATACTAGAGTGACTTCAGATAGGAAGAAGATCAGGCAGTCCTGACACAGGCCCTGGCAGATCAAAGTGAGCTCTCAAAGCTGCTTCAGTTTGCACCTGGGATGTCTACAAAGCCCATGTGTTAAGGTTGGTCCCCTAGAGTGGCGCTATGAGATGGTGAGACCTCTTGGGAGTCCTGAAGCCATTGGGAAGCATCCTTGGGTAAAAAGGCCTTCCTCCCTTCCAGCAGCGAGGCAAGTGGCTGGTGCACTACCTCATTTTGGGTTCTACAGGACCATGTACTGAAGTGCTCCAAAACTGAGACAAAACAGACCTTTCCTCTCTGTAAGCTGGCTGTCTCTGATGTTTTGTCACAAAGACAGAAAGCTGACACAAGAGAGATATTTGAGGTTAGGGTGCCTGAGCCAAGGTTCCCAAGAGGCACCCGTTCTTAGCCAGCAGAGCTGTTTCTTGATGGGAAAGAACAGAGCAAGGGCCCCCCACAGAAGTGGCAGATCTCTGGGTGCTGCTCTGAACGTCCCGCTGTGCCTGCTGTCTCCTTGTGGTCCAGTCTGGAAGGCGTGAGCACTGCTTTCCTGCTGCTCCGCCCCCTACTGTTGGTTCCTGAGTCCGCAGCCCTGGTTCCCCCTGAGTCAGCCTCCTCAGCACCCAAGCCCACATTGCAGCCATGACATCGCTGCAGAGACTTGTGACTGTGTGAGCCCTCCTTGTACGTATCTAGGTGCACCTGTGCTCCAGGGTGTTCAGGGGAGAGGACACCTTCTGGCGTCTGCTGAGAACACAGCCTTTATTCAAATGCAAAGGGATCAGTGACACAAAAGCTCCAAGTTTCCAAAACTGCCCCTCTTCATTTATTCCTCTTGTGGTAACCCCTGTTTGAAGCCGAGAGCGCTGTGAAGGTTACATCCTTGGCCTCCCGGGAGCAGGTGTCGTGGCAGCAGGTCTGAGGTATCTGACAGCAGTGTGGTTGTGGGGCTCACAGGCTTAGAGCATCCTTTCTCCTGTTCCTGGCATGCCTGCTCTCTGCATCAAAGGCAGCCTCCCAGCGCAGTAATAAATTACAAGGGACATTGTGTAGAGCAGACCCATGGGCCCCAGGGATCACGCAGTGGGAGAGGCAGCCTGTCTCTTACCTGCCACTGAGGGCCTCTGTGTCAAGAGCATCTGTCAGCCCAGGATTTGTGGGAAATGGTACAAAACTGTCCAAGCTCTTATCCTGCCTCTCAACCTTTTGTGGCCCAGATCTGAGTCTGAGGTTTGCAGGGGTCCTAAGGGCTGGCTACTGGACTCTGCCTTTAGACGCAGTTATCAGGGGCACACTCAGTCTCTTCTTCAAGCTCGGGGCAGGGGGTCCCATTGTTAGCAGGCTGAACACGGACATAACGAGTTCTGCTTTTGGCTCCCAGCTTCCCACATGGTCCTCCACACAGTCCCCAGGACGACCACAGGGACACCTCGCAGTCCAGCGGCGTCTCTGGAACTGGACAAAGCACAGGGAGACCCAATGTGAGTACGATGTAAGGAGACACTCAGGGAAAAAAAAAAAAGCAGAAGGGACCATCCCCACACGAGCAGGCATCCCAGAAAGCAACTCTGCTCCAGGGGAAACACGTGCTTTTCTCAGGCAACGAGGAGCAAGATGCCTGATGGGTACCAGTGACACAGACTCAAACAACAGCCAGATGACTGACTGCAGTTGTTCCTTTCTAGGCATGAGCTTCAGAGTAATGTGTCACGGCGCGAGTCCTGGGATCTTAGCAGCTGCAGAAGAGGTATTGGCGCAGTGGGGACCTCTCTGAAGGGAGGTGGCTCTCTGGCCACAGTGACCTTCATAACTGACATTTCTGAAGTCCTACGAATGCCAGGAAAGCCTTTGAGCCATGGAACCTTACTCCTCCACGAGGCTCAAACATTTTCAATAGTTCCTTTTTATTTATGTCTCCCTCTGTTTCCATCATATTCAAATTTTAAAAGTAATCCAATTGGAGCTATGGCTAAATGACCTGGTAATTTCCATCTTCCAGGTCAAAATACAGATGTCCCTAGATCCAACGCGTGCTAAACCAGCCAGCCGGCCAGGGGAGAGCAATCACCCACAGAGCTCAGTTCCCACCGCTGCAGTCATGGGAGGGCAAGGTAGTGCCAGCAGCAGCAGAGGGGCTAGCAGTTCCCAGGGCAGGGCTCCATTATTCATGAGTCCTGACTTCATGCTTACGCAATCAATGCCTGAGACCAACCTCCACCCCCACCTCCCCTCCCCCACCCCCCAGTCAAGTCAGATGTTGGAAGAGCTCAGAAAGGAACATAAGGAGGTTGGGGATGTTGAATACATTACTGGGAATATTCTAGTAGACGCAATAGGCCTCTCCTAAAATAGCCCCCTCCACAGAAGAAAGGGTGGAACAGGGCCCATAAAGACCCTTTGGAAAGATGAGCAGATCCAATCTTTGCCTAGAACCTTGCCCGAGAGTAAGGATTCCAGGCAGACCAGCCTGGATGAGATTCCTGCGTCCCCATCATCCATACAGGGCTAGAGGCCTGAGTCCTTCCCAGCTCTCTGACAGTGAAGTCGCAGCTGAGAGTCAGCTTTAGCTGTGGAGGCTTCAAGCAGCCCTGGTCTGCAGGGAGAGCTTCCCAAACATGGCTCTTGGACCCTGCAGATCCTTGTGAGAAGCAGACCTGAGATGCCCCGATGTGTGACCAGAAGTGAGAGAGGGTGCAGGCATGGGCCTGGTGCGAGCTGCCCAGGGAGTGGTCACCCTAGGCAAGGACCGGCCTCTGCTGTTGAGGAGCCAAGAGTGGCAATAACAACTCATGTGAGGCGTGCCAGGCACTCTGCCGCTACCCCGCTGACAGGTTGCGGTCATGAGGACATGGGGGAATTAGGTAAAACACACCAGGTACAGGTGTGAAAAGGCAGATTTCCCTCAAGTTCCCTGTCACCAGAGATGTGGTCCCTAGCCAGAACAGAGGGCTGCATCCACTCCTGTGCTTTCCTCCCCATGTCATCTTCCACCTGCTGAACTTTCTTGCCCTTTCTCTGCAGTGTCCCCTGCAATGCCATCATTGCCTGACTAGATGGGTAACCACCCCAAGGGCGAGGCAAATGGCTCCAGTGGCCTCCTGCATGGGGCTCTTCCCACAGACCATGTCTGCCCAGGGGTGATGCCACTGCCCAGTGTTTACAGGACTGTCCATCAAGAACAGGGGTGGGGGTGGGGTGAGAGAGACATACATCAAATGCCTGTGCTACATAGGCCAGCAAGCTCATCCTCCTGCCTGACTTTGGCCTTGCCAATGAGACAAAGCAGAGACCCTCTCTCTTAAGTGGTCAGGAAAATGAACTGGCTGCTGAACACCCTTCAGCTATGGTAGAAATGGCTCTGACACTTGGTGGGGCTTGGCTGATCCTAGTTCCTTAAGAAAATGAGACTTGGCTGTCTGGAGGGGTCCTTGCCCATCCTGGAGCCTGCCAACAGATGGGAGGCACACTCAACCCTTCCAGTGGTAAGGACTGGGGAAACACAGCGTCAGACGGCCCAATCGTTCTCTGTGCCCTCCCTGCAAGGGCTGCTAGGAAGGAACTATCACTCTCACCCTCCATGCACAGCTCCCTCAGCTCCCCTGAGGGACTAATTAACCCCCAAGGTGCCTGTTAACAGACTCACAAGTCACTCACACAAAGGTAAGAACCCTGTACTGGCTCTGATGGGCCAGGCAAGGCCCGAGGCCCCATGGGAGCATCATCAGTGTGTTGCTTCCACCAATGCCCTCTGATACCCTGGTTAGTGGAGGCACAGTTGAGACCTCCCTCAGTGGATTCTCACATCCACCTCCATCGGCTGTGACACGCAGGTCCCTGGGTGCATTTCTGATGCAAACTGCCTCTTAACTACATCTGGGCCTGGGAAATTCTGCAGACTCTTAGGGACTATCTCAGAGACAAAGGCTGACCTGTCACAGAGGGAACTCACACGGTGTCTCTTATACCAGGGTGAGCTTTGAGGCCTAGCGTATGACTCTAGATGACATACACCCCACAGGGTCCAGGGCACAGACAGTGGTGACGTGAGAGCTCCAGCAAGCCTTCCCAGCCTGCGGCTTGCCTCCTTCTGCTAGCCTGTCCACGTGGGGCCAGCAGATGGGAAACCCGCAAATCACCTGAGAGGCTGTCCACGATTTCATTGCCCCTGCTGGCCAGGTCCAGGGCAGGTGGGGCAAAGGCTCTGGGACTCTGCCGTAGCCGCACGAAGGTCACCTTGGCGATGGGAGGCAAGGACTTGAGGCGTGGGTAGTAGAAGGAATTTGCTGGGTGACTGGGTGACGAGGCTGTTATCTGCAGGAAGCAGGAGGACAGGGGGTCGGGAAGCCCACGCTCAAGTGTGTGTTTGGCCTCCTGAGTTGGGACCCAGCATCAAGCAGGACAGTGCCAGCAAACAGTCCCAACTTGCCTCTCATCTGAGTGACTCTCAAGCCCAGCATAGCTGGAGGTGCCCACACGGCCTCTCCCCATGACTGAGGAATCCCTTCTGTCTCCCAGCGGCAACACCACAGCTCAGCTGAGACACTTGTCTACAGAACTCCTGCTTAAGCAAGCAGGCACACACACCTCCTCAGCAGGAAGGAAGGTCTGTGCAAGGCCCCTTATCCTGCTCCTCTCTCTACAGTACTGCCTAGGCAGGACAGCATCCCACTGGTAACCTGAAGGCACCAGAAGTAGGATTATTCTCTAAGGAGCAGCCCAAGGTGGGGGTGCCCAGCCGTCCACCTGGGACAGGCCAAAACCTGTACACTGTCCTGTAAGCAATAGCCTCACAACCAGGCCGGCCACCTTCTTCGTCCCACCTGACTCAGAGACCAGAGCTGCCTGTATAGAAGTGACCATGCAACTTATGCAGTGAGGCGCGAGGCCGAAGGCAACTTACCTCGGTCACTGTGTCCTGCGGGATGGTTGCAAAGTTGGGGGAGGAGAAGGTGAAGCCGCTGTCTGTCCCCGCATCGTGGGGGTAAAGATCGAGGACCACCTGCTCCTTCCAGCGGCCTCCCTCACACAGGTCCAGACTGTCAACGCCCACAAACCAGTCAGGGCTGGGGACAATGCGGACCACGAAAGACACCTGGGTGGGACCAGAAGGCTCAGCAGCGGCAGCCTCAGGACATACCTCCCTGGGGGGGTGGGGCTAGCCATGACTTACCAGCGAGTGCCTAGGGTGCACCTCTAGCTCTGTAGAAGTCTGCCCGGTACCACTAAGGACAGCAGGAGCTGAGAACACCGCATGCACGCTCTGGAGTTTTTCTCCTGCAGCTTCGATCTCTTTCATCAGGGCCCAGGCCTCACCCCGCTCAGCGAAGTCCCTCAGCCCGTTGCTGACGTACTCGCTCTTCCTCCACATGCTGTAGTCAGAGCTGTGAGCTGCCCCTGTGCAAAGGCCTGACTGCATGAGTAGCCAGCCCGGGATGGGTAGCAGCCAGGCTATAGGTTTCAATCCCATGTCGCCGTCCCCAGTGGACACCATGTCCCTCCCTTCGCCACCCCCCACCCCCCAAATAAGCTCCCTGGTTAAATGGTAAGGAGCCACATCCACTCCTAACACAGAGAGACAGTGGTGTCCTTTATACTTATGTAGCTAGGACATCTTGCTAGGTGACTGGTGCCCCACCAGCCTTCCTGCAGCCACTCTGTCCCCCACCAGCCACCAGTACAGTGGGTGTTCAAGAAGTGTCTTTTGTGTTGGAAGTTTCTCAGAGGAGAATGACCTGTGCTGTGTTCTGTGAAGCCAGCAGGTACTGCTCCCTTCCTGCTAGCCTCCTGGATGGGGTGGGAGGAGGAAGGGTTCCCTTACCCAGCAGCGAGGACCACTGTGCAGGGGGCCGGAACAGAGGGTACTGCTTGGGGAATGCCGTCTGGCTCCACTTGCCAATGAAAGTGATGCTGTATCTAGCTAGAGGCCGAGCTGTACAGACAGATTCTCCCGCCAGCGGCTGGCCTGTGGTGGAGCCTAGTATGGCCAGGAGGAAGGCCCAAAGAGCTCTGCCCAGGGAGAAACTCACGTTTTCCATCACCTACAGCAGAAGGAAAGAAGTGTTGGCACCTTTAGTCCCAAGAAGCCCCCTGCCCACCCAGCCCCAGAAGAGAACAAAAACAAAAACAAAAACCTCCCATATGGGTGAGATGCCTGCAAACACACCCCTGAGTGCCCAAAATGTTCCTGCGAGAGTTTCTAAGATCCCATCCAGGGAAAAGAAGGACACCAGGTTACAGGGTACTCAGTGGCACTGCCTGTCTGCAGGAACCTCAGTGTGACCTATAGACCACAGTCCCCAGGATCATGGCCTAAGGAACAAAAAAAAAACTCAACAGGCTTACAGCTACCTCAGTCAGGTGCAGCACACAGGAGCCCCACACCTCCTGGTTTCTCTACACTGTGTCTCCACCGCTGTGAGGTGTGCCTGGCTGGCATGTATGCTATGCATGTACACGGATCAGCAAAGCTCAGGTCATGCCCAGCCCTCAGCATCGTCTCTGGTCCGGAAGCCCCAGGCCCTCTTTGGATGTGTAGACCGCACTCACCTGGCAGGAGCTGCTGGGTTGTCAGCTGCAGGACTGATCCCGGGGCCCAAGGTCAGTGCCGACCAACAGATAGGTCCCAGTTCCTCCCGTCTTCCGCCTCAGTGCCTGGCCCCAGAAAGTGGCAGCAGGGGCTTGAGCCAAGGGAGCAAGAGGCTTTCCGGCTCTGAGTTGCTCTTCTCAACCTTCCCACAAGTTCTGACTGCTGTGACCCGCTCAGGGCTGAGCTCACTCTCCGCCCCCTCGGGCTAACTGCTGCTGCTGCCCTGCCGCACCCCTTTCTTTGTCTTTCCCTCTGCCTTCTCTCTCTCTCTCTCTCTCTCTCTCTCTCTCTCTCTCTCTCTCTCTCTCTCTCTCTCTCTCTCTTTCTCTCTCTCTCTGCCCCTCCCTCCTCCCTCCTCTAACAAGCGTCTTCTGGTCTTCTCCGTGGTGCTGCAAGGGGCTCTGTGTTCAAAGATAGTCTGGGGCTAGAGCCCACATTGGTGCCTGTCTGAACTTTGCTACACACGTGACCAGAATGCGGCCCACATTCTCCATCTGACAAGTGTGTATGTGTTGGGGAAGGGGGGGGTGCTGAGAAGCCCCAGGCCTAACAGCTCAGCTGTAATAATAGGCTTTGAAGCTCTGGGTTTTCTCACTGGGGTCTGGGCTATGCAGCAATAAGGACCTACACTGCCAGCCAAAGGAAATCGGAAGAGCCCAGCGAGTCTGGGGGCTCCTCACTGGTGCACTTCCGCCCGGCCTCCGAGCCACAGGTTCCTTCTCTGGACAAGGTAGTAGATTCTGTCATTTACTACAGTTCAGTGTCAGGGAAATACTTTAAAACTACCATGGAAGCCTGGAAACTAGGGGGGGAAAGAAGAGTGGGGACACTCTAACTCAGCCGCTGCTGGGTCTCCACACAACCAAAATAGCCAGAGAGCTGTTCCAAACCACATTCTGGGTCTTGGAACAAGTTACCATTTCACTGTGAGACAGACAGTGAGAGAGAATAAATAGATTCAATGGGGGCTAGAATGCAAACAAAGCAAATGACTTCACCCTCATTTCAAATAAATAACGCGGCCACAGAGCGCTGACTGTGAGCGCAGTGTTTAGGCTCTGGTCCTAGAGGCCAAAGACAAACTGCCCTGGCACTTCTCAACCTCTTGGTAGGGTGGCACTGGCTTCCTGGCTTGAGAGTCACCAAGAACCCTAAGGCTTCTTGCTGTGTGGGATCTTGCTGTTCGTGCTTATCAAGTCACGGCAAGTACAAAGAACACGTAACTCGCTTGAAACGACTGAGCTATTTTACGTTACCAGCAGTTGCGCAATGGCTTAAGCTGAGAGGTAAGAGCAGAAACTCTGCGTGGCTCATCAGCAAGCAGTACAACTTCCTCTCCTGGCTGGCTGGGGTGAAGATGCTCATCTGATGGATGCAGAGTGAAGCCATGAAGACAAGTAAGCCTGAGTAGGCATTAGAACAAGGACTTTCTTCCCCTTTTCAGATAAAGGTACCCTAAGGCAGCTTGGAAAAAACCCCACTGTCCCTCGACAGATCAGGTGTAAATGGACGCTCTCGTGGGATGGACTTGACTTTGTGGACCCTGAAGGATCTTTACTATGCCGCACAAACACCGGCCTTTGAATCAGAGGCCTCTTTTCTCCTAGCCTGCCCTGTGTTCCGGGGCTAGCTATGGACCAGGATTGTCATGGGATCCAGGTTTCTCACTTCCAACAGGAGTGGCAGGGGCTGCAGGGGACAGGCCACGCTCGCAGTGTTGCTGGAGAGGGGCTGCAGGCTCCAGCACCGCCTGTGCTTTTTAAGCAGGTGGATAGGGTACGCACATGAGGACAAACACATTTTCCTCCCCTATGTGTGCGGCGTCCTTAGGAGCAGCCTTGGAGCTATACATAGAGCTGACAAGGCCAGTCTCCACCTACAGGGACCTGGGCCTGGAGTTGCTGTGGGCAATTTCAGTCCAGCTCCTGCCCCATGTCCAGTGGGGCTCACTCCATCCCACAGGACAAGGCAGTGGCTAACAGCCCCAGCCCAGAGCAGCAGGAGGCTCCTCTCCCAGCCTCAAGTCCATGAGTCTGTATGGCGTGGGTATCCACTGGTTTATGCAGTGGGAATGGGCCAATACCAGTCTCCTCCAGGCAGGCTTGCAGCTGCCAAGCCAGAGCTGCCCCAGAAGACCTCCCCTTAGTGGTGGCAGTGTCCCTTAAAAATAAATTGCTAAGAAGTTCCATGGACATGACGGGACATGGAAAGCACTCTGCCATGGCAGAACAATGGCTCTTTCAGGACCTACCTACACCCCTCCCTAGGTGCGGCACAGGCCCCCAGGCCTGACCTGGGCAGCAACATGCTCCTAAGCCATCTCTTGCTGACTCAAGCTTGGGATCTCCACCCATAGAATGGCTGCCTCCTGCAGTGCACACAGGCTGCAGGCAGGTCTGGCTGCCAGGTGCCCCGGCTCTGAATTAACACCTTGCCCTCAGATACCATACAATACAGTCCCCCATAGACTCACACACGTCCACACACGTCTGCTCACTGGCTCCAGCCTGGCTCCATGATATGTGCTCTGTAGACACACGCTCTCTAGAGGCGGTGTCCACTCTTGGGCAGTATTCCCAGCCTGGGGCCACCAGACTGGCTGTCTTACAAGCTCCCCTTTCCCTTCTCCACTGAGCACTGAGCATTCCCAGCACTGGGCCTTTGCTTGCAGTCCCTCTCCCTAAAGAGAGCTCTTCCAAGCTGGCTTCAGATCTCAGAGAGAGCCCTGTGGCCATCCCAGGCCAGAGGCACCTCTGCTCACCCACACTAGCCTTCCAGCCTACTGTATGGCTTTACTTTCCATCTCCTGCAGAGGAGGGGAATCCATCCCAGCCTTGTAAGCAACCCAAGCTTTGCTGCAGGATGTTAAGTGCTCGAAGAGGCATTAGCAGGCTGGAGGCAGTCTCTGGACCAGGCTTCTGGGCACAGTTTCCAGCGCTATGCAGTCAACTGGGCTGCAAAACTGGCTGCTCGCCCAACCAGCTCAGGAACTTGTCCCACAGGGCATTGCTGCCCAGCTGCCTCCCTCGCTCCCTCCTCTTCTGTCTCCCATGCCACTATTCTAGGTCAGATTTCAAATAGCACCTCTGACTCAAGGCCTGAACTATATCCAGGAAAGGAGTCCTGGGGTCAGCCTTGTGGCCTTTGCTTTCTTGGGAAACACCTAGGAAGAAAGCGAGAGCCAGAAGCCTCAATACCCACAGCACCCAGCCCTTTCTACTTGCCTTAGTTTCTGAGCTAATTCAAGTGGGGCCACTTGCAGCTGCTCCCCATATGTGAGAATAAGCAATGCAGCTAAGCAACCCTAGAAGGAACACTGAACATATGCCCCACCCCCCACCCCCACCCCTATCCCCCTAACCCCCCACCCCCCCCACCCCCCTGCCCCCCCCAAGTCAGCGCAGCAACTCTTCCCCTCCTGCAGGAGACCAGGCCATACCTGGCATGCGACAGATCTGGAGGGGACCTGCCGATGCTGTGTGGTTCTAATACAGATGTTCTCCTTCCACTGGGCAACAGTTGGCCTCCTTTAAATGTGAACTTGGGTCAGCGAAATGACTGCTAAAGCCTAGTGACCTGAGTCCAATCCCTAAACCCATGTAAAGGTGAAGAGCGAGAGCCATTCCCCAAAATTCTTCTCATGAGATTCCCCCACAGTAGAAAATAAAATACAATAAAAGTGGGCCTGGCCGTCTCTGGTAGCGTTTGCCATAGTGTCTGTTCACATCTGATGTAAGACGGCAGGACCTCGGCAACGACGAGAGAGTCAGGGCACCTGAGAACTCTCCATCACGACAACAAGAAAACTGACCAGATGTCTGGGACAGGGCCAGCACTTGGTGTATAAACTGATGACATGACCACTCCAGGGTATGGCTAAAGGGAAGGCTTTTGTCATAGGAGAGAGAGAGAGAGAGAGAGAGAGAGAGAGAGAGAGAGAGAGAGAGAGAGAAGTAGACTGAACATGACCAGCTAAATGGGCACGGCCAGGGCTACCTGCAAGACAAGGGAGACCAGCAGGACATAGAGAACAGAGAAAACAGAACGAGAGAAACAGAAACAGAGAGAGGAGACAGGGAGGGGGGAGGGAGAGAGAGTCCCAGTGAGAACAGCCAAGTGCTATAAGGAGGATGAGTAGCTGGGGGCAGGTTAGGGTACTAGGGGAGGTGGGGACGGCAGGGTGCTAGCATGGACTTTGAAATGTGTGACAGGTACTTGTGGCACTGAGGAAGGCTGGAGGCCAGCACACGCTTTCATATGCTCATAGGAGGCACGGGTAAGCCACATGTCCCTTCTGCCACAGGTGAGGGAAACAACTCCTTTTGGCAGATGGGAACCAGTTTCACATGCTCCTGGGGAAGACTGGCTTTTATCTAACCAACAGAAATCCTTCCCTAGTCCGGACTGAGCACATTTCGGGATATCTGGACTGCCTTTCGGAGTTTGGGAAATTGGTGTTCCCTTGGGCCCTGACACTTAGTAGACCAAGGCAGGCAGATCTCTGTGAGTTCAAGGCCAATCTGTTCTATGTACCCAGCTCCAGGCTAGCCAGGATGGCGTAGTAAGACTCTGTTTCATAAAATTAAAAAAAAAACAACAACAAAACCCAAGGAAGAAATGCCTGGGCAGGGTTGGGGTGCTTTGGAAATTAACCAAAGGCTGCAACAGTAAATAGGAAGTTATAATGTCAAGAAAATAGAGAAGGGGGTAAACTTTTAACTACCTCAGACCCAAACTTTCTCTCCATTAATATAGAAACTATAGGTTGGAAGCATTGGGTAGCATGGGGGTGGAGCCCTCTCAAAGCATCATCTCCAGAAAACTGTTTTTAACTCTCCTTCTCTGGCAGGTCCACTATCTTTATTTGACTTGATTCTGAGCACATGCGCACGGGCGTGAGGGCGCGCACACACACACACACACACACATGTATGCCACTGTTGAAAACAACTATGGGTAGTGATTAGGCAGTTGCCCAAGGGGATTGGCTAAAGGTGGGAAGCACACAGGAACCATTGAGAACTTCCCATATATCCCCAAGAATCCAGAAGACCGCACACGCCACGAGGTCAGGAAAGGCCTGACAAGGTCCCTGAGTTCTCATCCCAGGCTGACCTTGAGGCTCTTTGTAAGCAGGAAGTGGGGGCAGTGCCCTTGTTAAGTGCCCGGCTGAGTGTTTCAAGCATGTCCCCACATACACAGAGAACTCCAGAACTGGGAGAGTCACTGATTCCAGACATCTTCGGTGTAGTAATTAACTGACCACCAAGTTACCCAAGGAAAGACCTTATGGCCACACGCGGCAAAGAGTACAAATATTTCAGACTAAGTCACTAGAGGAACCACAACAGATAGCAAGCCCAGAAGAGCGGAAGGATCTAATTTCCACAGTTGTTAAATTACTCTCTCTAGACGGTTCAGGTTCCAACAGAAATGTACAAAACATGCAAAAACAGAAGGAAGCACGGCCCATACACAGAGGGCAGGAAAGCAGCTATAGAGACCTCCTGAGGAAGCCCAGGCCTTGGACACACTCGATAAAGACTTTAACAGTCCTAAGTGTGCTCAGAGATCTAAGTGCCAGGCACGGTGGCTCACACCTCCAGTCTTAGCTCTAGGGAGGCAGAAGTAGGATTTCCACAAATTCCAAGCGAGGCTCTTCTACATGACAAGTTCCAGGTCCACCTGGGCTATGTAACAGGGTCCTGCCACAGCCCGCCTCCCTCGCACGGAGGAAGCTACAGCTGATAACATATGAGAGTGACACTTCACCAAGGAGCAATGTCGGCGAATGGTAGAAATTACAGAACAGCGTAAATCTTGAACTTGAAAAGTATGGTAACTGAGTCATACTTTTCACTACAGGAGCTCAGCAGGAGATCTGACAAGATGCAATTAAAAGTCCATAAAAGGAACAGGTCAACTGAGATCATCCAGGCTGGGAAAGAAACACAGGATAATGAAAACTAAACAAACACTAGGGACTCGCAGGGAAGCGTAAAACACAAACAATTGCATAGCTGAAGCCCCAAAGGGAGGAGGGGAGATGGAGAGCCTTTATGTGAAAACCACAGCTCTCGTCTTAAAGGGGGCGATACACAGTTTATTCTGGGGACATTTTGGATGACCGTGGCTCCAGAAACACAGATTTAGGTTACCACAAAGTCCATATTCCGACGTGAGAGTTATTTTGCAAGGTTTTTTAATGGTTTTACACAACAAAAATTGGCATAAGCCAGGGCAGCTTTAAAAGACATTGGTGGGTACACCAGAGAGGTGGAAACGGTGAGGTGGGGCAGCTATTGTATAGGCCCAAGATGATATCTGACAGCATTCTTAGCTCTCAGATCGGTGGAAGCTAGTGTTCTGCTAAGTTAAAGCTTCTAGGAAGGGGCGCACGCCTGTAATCCCAGCGCTTGGAAGGCAGAAGCAGACGGATCTGTGAGTTCGAGGCCAGCCTGGTCTACAAAGAGAATCCAGGACAGCCAAGGCTACACAGGGAAACCCTATCTTTAAAAAAAAAAAAAAGCTTCTAGGAGGTTTTCAATTATTATCACAAGATGTTAGTTCTAAGTTAATAGCCTCTAAGAGGTTTTTACATATTATCCCATGGTGTTAGTTCAGATACAGAGTAGGGAAGGAACGGATGTTCCAGAAGCTAAAACTAGCCCAAGATAAAGTGATTAGTCAACCGAGTCTACAAAATCCCAATCTCTCCACTGAAATTCCAGTCAGTCCATCGGCCTCAGCAGACACAGGCTTCTTCCAAGGAGCTTTTT
This sequence comes from Acomys minous, assembly GCF_964271855.1. Taxonomy (NCBI): domain Eukaryota; kingdom Metazoa; phylum Chordata; class Mammalia; order Rodentia; family Muridae; genus Acomys; species Acomys minous. Next base: position 34,897,419 of record NC_140491.1, on the reverse strand, counting down.
TTGTTGTTGTTCACAGCCAGATACAGTTTCTTTTCAGGAAATTTTCATTCACAAGAGAAAAAGTATGCAAAAAAAGAAAAGCCAGCTGAGAATGTCCAAAACTGATGAAAAAAAAAAGGTAACCTATACATCTAAGACGCTCAGATGATTCTAGATATGGCACGTGCCAAAGGACCCTCAGGACGTCACAGTTAAGCATCCTCATGCCAAAGAATCCTGAATCAGCAGGAGAAAGGCACTGCATCCCGGGCCAGGATTACCCTGTTAGATTTCATACCTCACCCTCACTGGAAGTCTGGTAAGCCAGTAGGCAATAGGATGCTGAAACAAAGGAGCAACAACAGTAAAAAAAGAAAAAAAAGAAAAAAAAAAAAAAGAAAAAAAAAGAAAAAGAAAAAGAAAAGAAAAGAAAAAGAGCCAAGAGCTCTAGAAAGCACTGTCATTCCACAATAACCCAAATCAGAATCTATCCTTAGGCAAGCTACCCCAAGAGAAAGACTAAAGGGAATCCCTTAGACCCAAACAAAGGAACAGTAACTCAAAGCCATGTAAAGAGAGAAACAGCACCAAACAGTAGCCAGACAGGAGGCCCTGGGGTGGGAGGCTCAGATAGTGGGCAGAAAGCTGTCTCCAGCACGGACATCGTTACACTGGAGAATCCGGCCGGCACAACCACCTTAGAGCTGGGAAGACTATTGAAGGTGTGCAACTTCCAGGGGAGACTGGAAAGTGAAATGCAGCTGTTTTCCATAATTAGGAGCTGCCCAGGCCCCGTGTAGTCTGCACACAGCCTGCAGGAGCTAGGTGGCCACCAGGGACCCTGTCTCTCCTGTGCTCTGAACTCAGATATCTAACCAAGGCTGTGATCATAGATGCTCATTTACATGGGTGGTCATTGTTGTGTCCCTAATTGTTGCAAGCCCATTGTGATTTGCGCGTCATTTCTTCCGTAGTCTGCGTACGAACACTTGTATGGTGCGGTACAAAAGGTGTGGAACATTTAGGGTATGGGGCGCCATGGCAGAGGTGGATCGCTGAGGGCAGGCCTTGAAGGCTGTGGGCTGGGGCTCGCCTGCCTTTTGTATGGAGGCTCCTACTATAATGAAGCATTTCTGCCACACCTCCCCCACCATAGTGAGCTGCTAGGCCTTGAAAGTGGAAGCCAAAATAAACTTTCCTTCCTTGTCTGTGTCAGGCATTTCAGTCACAGCAGCATAAAGTAGCTAATATATCCCAGTATCCAGCTGGCAAGAGCTTTAAAGGGCTGAGGCCTCTTCCTCCCCTGGCTCCCACTCATCATCCCTTTTTTCCTCTTTTGGAAGCTCAGACATCAAATATTAGGTTGTTCATGGGGGCTGGATATGTGGGGAAAGTTAAGAAGTGATACTATAAGTGTCTGAGGGGAAAGTATCCTGGCAGCCAAGAGCCAAGGAATAATACCACAGAGTCACACTGCACAGCAAACCGCACACAAGAGACTTATTGGGGAAACACAGGATGATGGCTGCCTCTGCTCAGGCGAGAAGCAGCAAAGCACTGGCCAGGAGGCAGGCTTTATGTAGGGTTTCTTGCTGATGACGATTTCCATGGTTACGAATGGTGGGATTTCAGGTCCAGATAGTGAGCTCAGACGTTTTACTTTACAGATACTATGCAGACTGGGAAAGTGGAGGCTCTGAAAAGACCTGAGCAGACAAGTTTGCATGTCAAGCTGGCCCTTGGCCCAGAAACAACCTACGACAAACGAACTAGAACAAGTCAACGACAAAAATGACAAACCGTGGGGAGAAGCTGACCATCACAGAACCGTGGCATGATTAGACTCAAATCTCTAACCTTAACAACAACAAAATAACCAAGACCTACCAGAAGAATCAGCAAAGTATTGTACATTGGCAGGGAGAAAGTAAATAAAAAGTTGTCAATCGAAAAAGGCCCGCAGATGAACTGGCTATACAAAAACTCTACAACAGCTGCCCTAAGATGTCCAGAGAACTAAAGTGAGATGAAGAGAAAGCCAACAGCATGATGGGAAAATGAAACGGACGTACCGGCCTGAGCAGCAGCTCACAAAATAAATGCAAGAAAACAATACAGATGAGAATGAGTAAGCTTAATCTAAGGGTGGGCAACTACCCTCTCACCCCCACCAGAGTATATAATGTGAAACACGCTGGTGACAGAGACTAACTGCCCCTCCTGGGGTCTTTGCAGAACCCATATGTGGCCAATAGAAAGGTACCTTCCACATGCTGTCCTGGAGCCTCTCAGAGCTGGGTTTCCAGCTACAGCAGCAGGCACAGCAAGGCTAACACAGGGTCACTGGACCTGAGCCAAGCTCGGCAACTCAAGCCAGCCTTTCCAAGATCATCAGGGTAGGAAAATGCACAATAGAATCTCAGTACTGCAGGCACTGAGGTTCCGTGCAGAGCAGCTGCAGTACTCAAGGATGAGGAGACCGAATGGCTCATGCGAAATGTCTATGGATTAAGGAGGATGGTGTCTCCAACCCATGCCCACACCCAAAATACTACTTTGACAAAATAACTGATAGGAGTAATGGTATGTTTTCATGTTGTATTGATGGTTATTAAGAGTTCCCTGTAAGTACCCCCTTAGCTGTTCAAGACCAAATGGCACTCATTTGGAATGGATGGCCCTTCAGAGATCCTGCCCTCATCTATGAAATGGCTCCCTACAACATGCTAACCTTCGAGCGTCTTTCAGATTTGTAAGGACGTTGGGAAGAACGGTAACAGTCGTAGTGAAGGAAGTGTGAACAAAAGCATCTCCCGTGAATAGAAAAGGACAATCCTAGGAGCCATAAGGTTGTTGGGTTGAAATTCCAGTAATAGCCATCACTTAGCTGTCTTAGAATTGTTGGCCAGGTGTGCCCCAGGGGCCTCGTGAACCTGACAGGACTATTGCTTAGGTGCTGGAGTTAGAAGATAAGGCCCTAGTGCTGAAGACACCACATAATTTGATTGCAGGACAAAGAGAAACACATCTGAGACTGAACTGAAAGCTCCCTCCTTGCTGACACTATGAAGGCTCATGGGAGAGAATCCTCACCAACTATCCCGCTCTGCTATGATCCTCATGTGATGTGATGCCAACATGTCAGGCAAGGTGTGCCCACTGGTGTCACAGTGGCACTGCTGTTATGGACTGCAGCCTACTGCTTACCTGTTGGATTTAAGGTCAGCTCCATATGGGGGGAATTCACGACTTATACCATAAGCCAGGCCAAAAGCCTGGAACTGGGACGTTCATAGGCCCCAGGAAGAAGCACTTGGTATTGTTTTGTTGAATGGATGTGATTTGCATATACAAAACCATACAAAATATTAGAACTGGTGTGTTCAGCAAGGTTGCAAATACAACGTCAATATAAAAAATTCAGTTGTACTTCTGTATAATAGCAATGAAGAGCATGAAAACAAAATTATGAAAGCCTATTTACATTAAAATGAATAATAAAAGTGAATTTAACTAAGGAAGTATATATTTTTATACTAAAAAACTACAAACTGCCGGGCATGGCGGCGCATGCCTTTAATCCCAGCACTCGGGAGGCAGAGGCGGGCGGATCGCTGTGAGTTCAAGGCCAGCCTGGTCTACAAAGTGAGTCCAGGACAGCCAAGGTTAACACAAAGAGACCCTGTCTCGAAAAAATGAAAAACAAAAAACAAAAAACAAAAAACAAAAAAAACCCTACAAACTATCATTAGAAGAAATTTGAGAAGACCTAACAAATAGAAAGACATCTCCTTTCCCCAAATTATTATTAAAATGGCAATACTCCCTACAGTGACCCACAGATTAAATACTATTCCTGAGAAATTTTTGAGTGTTGCTGGGCATGGTGACACATCCCTTTAATCTCAGCGTTCAAGCCACAAGTTCAAAGCTAGCCCAAGCTACATACAAGACCTTATTTGGGGGAGGGGAGTCAGCTGCTTTTCTTTTTCTTTCTTTCTTTCTTTTTTTTTCCACATTAGCCTTTGGGCGTCCTCCTTTATGCTCCTATTGGTCTGAAGCGCTAGGCTGCCTGCCCGCCTCCCTCCCTTCTCCTGTCTCCCAACCCCTTGACTGATATTCAGTTCTTTGTAGATTGTAGATATGAGTCTTTGGCAGATACACATATTGAGGACTTCATCTTGGAGTCACCTCTTCAAACTCTTACATATGACTTCTGTTGAACATGAAGTCCTGATTTTAATATGGGCCAATTAATCCATTTTCCCTTAAGAGCACCTTCCTGGCCAACTACTGTGTGAAGAAATGGGACGAGGGGAAGAGACAGTTGTTCTGTCCTTGTTCCCTGGCAAGGCCCTCAAAACACAGGGTGAGGGGCACATACGGAACCACAATACACCCCTCCTAGTACCTCAGGCTTGGCTCTGTCTACCCTCTCCCTGGCCCAGAGAAGCCCAGAGGCCCAGGGAAGAGCACCCCCCCACACAACCCCCATCCCTAAGAACCCACTTCCCAGCCTGGAAAGTCTGAGCTGCTACATCTGGTCTCCCACCTCCGCCTGCCTCCCACCACCCTGGCTCACAAGTGTCCTACTTTCCACCCTGTGCAGTGGAAATATGGGTCAGCGGTTGCTCACCAAGCCTGGGGCGAGAGCCAGTGGAAGGAAAAACACCAGGCCCAGCTGCCTGGCATAGCCCCAGCCCTACAGCAGCCTGCTGCCCACAGTCCAGCTCGGGATTCAGGGCTGTGGGGAGGATGCCCCCAGCTCCAGCTTAGCCACGGCTCTCAGTCTCACATTCGTTTCCTGGCCCCTTACTCCTGATGCGGCCCAGGAACAGGGCTGATGATGTGCGGATCACACTAAGGCATTTCTCTGCCTATGTCTTTCTCTCCCTAGAGGCAACTGGACCAGCTGCTGGCCCCTTGCTGGCTCCTGACAGCACAGGTCAGGACTATCAGGTTGTTTCTTAAGATATCAGAAAGGTCAACATGTGCCCTCCAGCTCCCAGCTTGGGGGCCTTCACCACTTCCCAGGGCTCTCAGGGCCTCAGGCTGCCCAAGGGTACCTCACACCCAGGTTAAACACCACTTCCCTAATGGAGAAGGGCTGCATCCTTGTCCCGGGGCAGCTCTGAAGCAGTGCCTCTGAGACAGCACCTTCTGCAGGGCCCTCATTTGTCCAGAATGGGAAGATGGGCAGAGCTGTCTAGACAAATGCCTGAAGCAAAGGGGTTAAAGCCTTGACCTGGGTCAAACTCAGGGTGTTCCCTACAGCTGCTAAGCCCTTGCTTTAGCAGCATCTGGCTCTCCTTCCTTCTAGGAATTCTCAGAAGATGTTTCTTCTTCTTCTTCTTCTTCTTCTTCTTCTTCTTCTTCTTCTTCTTCTTCTTCTTCTTCTTCTTCTTCTTCTTCTTCTTCAAGCTTATTATATCGAGATAGGGTCTTGCTGTGTAGTTTTCGATGGCCTGGAATTCAGAGAGATCCACCTGCCTCTTCCTCTCGGGTGTTGGGATTAAAGGTATGTGCCACCATACCCAGAAAAAGATGTCTTAAAAAGTGTACGCAGTAAATTTTACTCTTAATGATTCAAAGCAAGGGCTACCCAGCAATTCAACACCACGTGAAAGAGAACGTATGGAGGGTACCCATACCAACGCTGCCTCCTTTGCTGTTTCAGCTGCCTGCAGAGCCTGGTGGGGGCTGGAGGGACCAGTCCATTGACAACGCACTTAAACTTGCAGATGCAGAAGAGTGAAGTTCCCTTTGCCCCCACTCTGGCTGGCATTCCAACTCTGGCCCCTAAGGCATCATGGCCACTGGAGGCTGTTCTCTCAGCTCCGTCACCGCATTCCCTGTTTTGTTTTGTTTTGTTTTGTTTTGTTTTGTTTTGTTTTGTTTTGCTTTGCTTTTTTCTGTGAACCATTAAGCAACCCCTCAGGGTATTTGGTGCATGTTGAGAAAAGGCAGGGTTGGTTTGTTTGTTTTTTTTTCTAGGTCCTTCCAGAGGGCACCATCTCAGAGGTCAGAGAGATGAGAAAGTTTCAGCCTCTTCACACACAGCTGTGTGTCTCCAAGAAGGTGACTCTGCCTCTCTGGGCCTCAGCTTTGCCCATCTGGGAGCATGGGGCACTCTATATTTCTAATGATCCACCAGGACTTTGTGCTTTTTCCATTATCCGATGAAGGCAGCCACTGGGGAAATGCGCAGGAGGGTGTATGGCCATGTCCCCACTGAAGAATTCTGGGATTCCATAAAAAGATGAGGGAGGGAGGGTGATCCTGGGGAGCCTGGGCCATAAACTAATACTCTACTCCCCCTCCCAGGCCTTCCAAAGCACAGGGGAAATGCTCTCACTTGCAGCCTCAGAAGCTCTGACAAGGTCCGGAATTCCTCGTGGACTTGGCATGGCATCTAGGGATCCAGCATCCCACACCAGCCCAGAAATGTCCCCAGTAAGCGTGGAGGAGATTCTCTAGCACATGTCACCCATATGTCCAATCCAGCAAAAACAGCAGCGCAGCCAACCCAGCGGCCACAAGCCAGACTGTGAGCGTGAGTAGAGCGAGAATCTAAGCATAAGCCGCCAGTGAGACGTGTTGACGGCAGCACCGACTCTGACAGGAGTCACCATGGCACAGTGTGCAAGGCCTGCAGGGGCGGGGACGCTGAGGAGAGGGAATGAAGGCAGCAGAAAGACAGGTGTACAGCATCATGGTTCTCACGTCCTCACAGAGGACGTAAGTCCTCATTTGCCGTGTCAGTGAACTGAAAGTGGTTGGATTTAAATGATCTTACAATCCAGCAAAATTTAGAGTAACTAAAAATATCCCCAACCTTAACCACGCAGAAATGAAGTAGCACGCTTCCAGTGACCGTTGATTTAAAGCAGGAATTCCAGTCTGGACATGTGGGCCTGCTAGGAAGCCATGGAAACAGGCAACAGAGCCCCGCACTGGATAGTCTGTAGTAGAAATACATAGAAAGGATGCTCTATCCATCTTAAGAAAATAAATTGAAGTCGGGCATGGTGGTGCATACCTGTGATCTCAGCACTTGGGGAGACAAAGGCAGGGGGATTGCTGTGAGTTCAAGGCCAGCCTGGTCTACAAAGCAAGTCCAGGAAGGCTACATAGAGAAGCCCTGTCTCAGAAGAACAAACAAAACAAAATAAAAACAAAATAAATAAATAAATAAACTAAAGAGGCAGAGGCAGGTGGATCTCTGTGAGTTCAAGGCCAGCCTGGTCCACATAGTGAGGTCAGACCATCCAGAGTTACATGGTAAGACCTTGTCTCAAACAAAACAAGCAAATAAGAGAAGCAAAACATATTGAAAACAATAAAATGCCTCATGAAAATTAGAGGATTATGAGGATAAAAAGAAAGACATGAAGTAGAAAACAAGAGGCAAAGTTATTCTTCTTCCTGAAGCCAATTGTGTCTGCCAGAAAGCCCAGTGCAGGACAACCATCACTGTCCAGGACTTGCTAAAGGCTGACACTTAGATACATATGCAATCAGGGGCAAGAAGAAGAGTCACAAAGAGGGAAAACTCCAGAAGGGGTCACGATGCCGGAGCTTGAGAGCCTGAGCCTTTTAGGAAGCCTGCGGCACACAGGTGATCCTCAGTAGATTCAAATGGCTGGAGTTACTGAGTCAGGAAAACACAAGATGAACACGAGAAACTGGAAAGGTGCTTAGAAACAATCAGTCCGGGGCATCACTGCAGAAGCAGAGACGCTCACGCTGGCCCGCCTCTGACTCGGAGCTGGAAGAAGTCAGCCTGGCATCACTCCAGCCTTTTCCAGTGCATGAAAAGATGGAAAATCTGCAACTCAACTCCCGAATCCAATGTCACCTAATACAGAAACCCTTCATGGAGAAAATCAGAAAACCAGACAGGCACCACTCCTAAACGAAGATGCAAAAACAACCAACCTGAAGACGGCAACACGTGTAGCATCTTGTGTAAGACCATGTAAGCCAGGACTGGCTCTGTGACCAGCTCAGATCACTTCACTAAAGATAATCTCAGAAACCTCGGAGAGACAAGACAAAGTTAACTTTGACCAGTTCACCATCATTATCAACAATACATTTTAAATTTTTTTATTTATTGTATATGAGTACTTTATCATCAGACCACATTATAGATGGCTGTGAGCCACCATGTGGTTGCTGGGAATTGAACTCAGGACCTCTGGAAGAGCAGACGGTGCTCTTAACCACTGAGCCCCAACAATACATTTTTAATCAACATTTTGTCTTAGTTTTTGAGACAGGGTTTCTCTGTGTAGCCATGACTATCCTGGACTCACTTTGTAGACCAGGCTGACCTTGAACTCATAGAGATCCACCTACCTCTGCCTCCCCAAGTACTAGGATTAAAGTTCAGCACAGCTTTGATCCAGATTTGAGGGTCAGAGGCAGGAGGATCACTGAGTTCAAGTCTAGCCTGGTCTATATAGTGAGTTCTGGGCCAGCCAGAGCTATATCGTAAGACCAGCCCTATCTCAAGAGAAAATAAAATAAAATCGATATGAAAAGTTAGTACAAGATAAATATTTTAACGTGTATATTCCTTCTAGCAATAAGCTCTGTCCTAGTTTGTTCTCTGTTGTGATAAATACCATAGCCAAAAGCAACTTGGGAGAAAAAAAAGGGATTTATTTCATCTTAAGCGTTTACAGGCCATTATGAAAGGAAGTCAGGGAAGGAACAGGAAGCAGGAACTAGAGCAGAGCCTTGGGGAAGAGTGCTGCCTACTGGCTTGCTCTCCACGGCTGGATTAGCTTACTTTTGTACACAACCCAGGACTACTTGCCCACCCACAGAGGCCAGGGCCCTTCCCACATCAATCACTAATGAAGAAAATGCCACACAAGCTTGGCTACAGGCCAACCCAACAGAGGCTGGGTTTCCTCGGCTGAAATTGCCTCCCTGATCACCCTAGTTTGTGACAAGCATCTAGCAATGAAAACCGCAGCGATGCCCCATCGACGACATGGATGGTGTAAAGGGCAGCGGAGAGCTAGGACGGTGCTACAAGCAAACTCAAACAGGCCAGGCCCAAAAGGCAAGGCTGACTTCTCCACCCCATCACCACGGCTTCTCTGTTCCTACCATGCTTAGCTTCCTTTCTTCTGACCTCAGGGTGTGGTTCTCAGGGAGGATTAGCGAGGTTGTAAAAATGCCCATGGGCAGTGACTGGTGGTGGTGGGTGGCTGGGGGAGGGGAGAGGAGGAAGAGGCTACAACAAGGAGGAAGGCAGCCAGCCCGTGCTGTCTAAAGCAAGGTCATAGAAGTATCCCTGATCTCTGGGTTTGCCTTGTGGTCAGGACATCACCTGGCTGCTGGGGACAGAAACATCTCCCCACGTGACAGTCGGCCACTACGCCAGGAGAGTTGACAGTGGCAATTCTCTACACAAGAGTGCATGTGAAGCACTTGGACAAGAAAGATGGAGGCTCAGCGGGAGGAGAACCATGAAGTCAGTGCAGGTCACACAGACAGGTCCAGCGTGCCCTTGGGAGGAAGTGATGCCCTCTGGGAGAAGGAGCAGTGGCAGCCAGTTAAAGCGACACCTGGGTTCCCTGATGAGTACGGGATGGCAAGTGAGAGGAAGAGAAAGGCCTGAGTATCTCTGCTCCTTTTTCCATGTTTGCTCCCTCACAGCGGCCCAAGAACATGTACAGCTGCTTCTAGCATCACCGGTAGCTATGTCCAAGAAGTACCAAATGGCGGGGCTGGAGAAATGGCTCAGGGGTTAGGAACCGCTGGTGTTCTTCCAGAGGCCCTGAGTTCAGTTCTCGGTACCCACGCTTGGGTGGCTTACAACTTCCTATAACTCCAGCTGATTAAAGGAACCCATCCAGCTCTTTTGGCTTCCGTGGGCACCAGTGCACACACCTACACATAAAAACTAAAAATTCTTTCTTCAAAAGCTTGTGCTGGGGAGATGCCCCTGCGGTTAAGAACGCCGGCTGCTCTTGGAAAAAAGTGGAGTTTGAATCCCAGCACCCATGTCGGGTGGCTCATAGCTGCCTGCAGCTCGAGCTCCAAGACCCCCATGAGAATCCACACTCCTGTACACACACACATATATGCGTAATTTTATAATTAAAAAAAAAAGATGTGCCAAGTAAACACCAAGTGCTGGTTCATGTTGAGTTCTTTGCAGGAGCCCAGGCACTCTGGAAACCCCTGGGGTCCAGGTCCTGCTACCTACACTCAGACTGCCCAGGCTGACAAAGCCCGGAGTCTCAAAAGCTCAGGAATGGCAAAGATAGAGTTAAAGATAGCTTAAAAAGCACTCTGTGGGCCAGGCATGCCTTTAATCCCAGCACTCAGGAGGTAGAGGCAGGCAGATCTCTGAGTCGAGGCAGCCTCGTCTACACAGAGAGTCCAGGACAGCCAGGGCTACACAGAGAAACCCTGTCTCAGAAAACCAAAAGAAAAAAAAAATGCTCCGTGGGAAGGCAGTGGCAGGCAAGCAATAGGAGTGGTGACAGAATTGAACCAAGACAGAGCAAAGATAGAAGCAGAAAGCTAACTAAATATACTGCATACAGTATGGCTACAGTGAGCCAGACAGTGGAGAGAAACTGTCAGGCTTCATGAAGGGCTGATGTTATGGAACAGTCCCTATGTGGCCAGTCAGGCAGCTTTAGTGTCTCAGTGTGATGGAACAGTTATGGTTGGGACTCACTGTGGTTAGCAACAGCCTGGCCTTGAGGCAACCACAGTTTTGTCCTGAGGAAAAATGGCTCAGCAAGCTTACCCTTCTAAACATCCACAGGGTGATGATTGGTTGTCACAAATAAATACTTCTGAGGGGGCATGAAGCAAGCGAAAATTCCTAACTGGGTTTCCTGGGGGTTGTCTGAGGCCTGGATCTCAGAAAAGGGTGGGGGGACTGAAAGCTGAGCTGGGGGAGACCCTACCACGGAGGACAGGGTGGGTGGCGTTGCTAGGAGGCCAGCTCAGAACTAGCCAGAGCTGGATGACCCCAAAGGCCCCCAGAGTTCTGGCATGGGCAGGGCTTGGCTCCTCAGGCCGATGATGCTTCCAGCTCTGAGCGTCTCTCCTTTCTTGACCTTATCAGCCTGCTGGGATGTGTAAACCATGAGCTAACTGTGTGGGAATGCACTTTCCGCTGGCCGCCCCTTCCGAGTCTGCTGGTTACCCCTCAGCACAGGGCTGACCTCCACCTCTGCCCACTCCCAGTTTTCCAGTGAGAAGCCCAGGGCTCTAGGGTGATAGGCCAGGGGTGACTAGCCACAGGTTACAGCCTTCCATGGGGTGGGGTACAATAGGGTACCTCTCTGCTCAGAAGGGCCTCAGTCCGTGCTTCACGTCTGCTGTTGTGAGGTATCAGGGGACCCTCAGTGCCACACAGTAGGATGGAGTCTGAACCTGACTAAGTTCCTGTAGCTCAAGCCAGAGATGTCCTTCTTACTTATTCTGGGACCACAGGGTCACTGTCTTCCACCAAGGTGTCTGGATTGGCTCTGGGTCCCTGGGTCCCTTTGCTCTGCTGCCCATAATGGGGATCAGGTATCGCCTGCCGTTTGAGCAGGGTGACTTAGGCCCTGCAGTGCCAGATGGGCTGTATCTGCCTCTCCTGTGTAGCTTTCACAGTGACGCCAAATTGGGGGGAGGAGGGGGCGCGTGAAGAGCATGTGGCCTCTTTCTAAAGCCAGCTCTGTCACCTGCACTGGGACCATGAGTTCTGGCCTGCTTCTGTTCCCTGGTGGGAAGAAGATGTGCTGGTTGATTTTACATCAACTTGACACAAGCCAGAGTCATTTGGGAGAAGGAATCTCACTTGAGAAAATACCGCCCTCCCCCACCCACCCACCTAATTGGCCTGTGGGCAAAGCCTGTGGTGCGTTTTATTGCTTGTTGGTGTGGGAGGGCACAGCTCACTATGGATGGTGCCAACTCTGGTGCTGGTGGTCTTGAGAGCTGTAGTAAGTCAGGCTGAGCAAGCCAGGAAGCAGTAAGCCTCTGCTTCTGTTCCTGCCTCCAGGTTTCTGCCCTGACTTCCTGAGATGTGGAAGTGTAAGTGAAATAAACCTTTTCCTTCCCTAGTTGCTTTTTTTTTGGCCAAGGTGTTTTATCACAGCCATAGAAACCCCAATGAAGGCAGAGCAGGGGGTTGGGGTGGGGGAGGCAGGGGCGCTCATGAGACCATCGGGCTATGTGACCTTCACAGAGCTCCTCTCCTCCTCAATGGCTAATTGCTACTGTATGAGGTAAATAATGGGCTGGGATGGAACAGTGGTGCAGCCACCTGCAAGTCACTCCTAAGGAACTCATTGTCTCGCTAAGGTGGGTCCAGATAGAATCCTTTCTTTAGTCTGTCAAGCCCTCCCTATTGAAGTGAATAGACAGTTCTTTATATCTTCCCAGGAGACGTGCTGTAACTGAATACCAGAGACTAGCTGATTTGTAAGCAGTAAAGTTGTTTTTCACAGCGTTAGAGGAGGAATCCTGAGCCAAGGCTTCCGTAGGCTCCACCTCTCCCTCTTTGACCGTAGTCTACACCGCATGACCTCAACTTGGCAGGAGAACCAGCCTGCCCGGGATCCAGCGAGCCACCCTCCCAGCCCCATAGCCCTTACTTACTGTATGAGCTTTACTCCTTCCAGAAGGGAAGCCCACACCTAGTCACACCTCTTATGTGCTTGTTTTTCCATAGTAACCTTAAAATGAATTCACTTAGTTATAGAGGAACTCTTTGTTATTTTCACTGGCATCGTCAGACCAATGCATTTGCTTGGAGTGAAGCTGTGTCACTGTGCATCATATCAAGCAATGTACCACTGTATCATATAAGCAAAGTTCCAGCTATTGCTAGAACCTGTGTCCCACAGCAGCCTGTCAGGATTGCCCCTATGGCTCTAGCATGCTGCATCTATTGCCAGTTGCTATTGTCAATGGTGCCTTTCCTTGTGGCCTCTCAACAGAAGTACTTGAATATGAAGGGGTCCTAATCTTTCTTTCTTTATAAATATTATCTCTGTGCAAAGCTGCCTTGCTGAATTTACTGGACTTCCCCTAGCTTTCCTGGGACCTACTGGAAGTCTTTTTTTAAAAATATTTTTATTTTATTTTTGTTTATGTGCATTGGTGTGAGGGTGTCAGATCTTGGAGTTACAGACAGTTGTGAGCTGCCATGTGGGTGCTGGGAATTGAACCCGGGACCTTTGGAAGAGCAGACAGTGCTCTTAACCACTGAGCCAACTCTCCAGCCCCCTACCTGAAGTCTTAATGGGGTGCACATGTGTGTTGAGCTTGTGTCCTGGTATGTGTATGCTGACCCTCTCTGGGCTTTCGCCAGGTAAGGTCTGGCTAATCACTGGCTGAGGCAGGAGAGCTGACCACCTAGCACTGAATTTCTCCCTTAATACCACCCAATCGGGCTCTAGGGACAGTCTCTGGGGCCATGGCTGGATAAAGTACCCCTGGCACAGACCCCCCAGGGAAGAAGCTGTAGTCCACACAGCTGAATGCAGAGTGTCTGTCTGGGTGAGGCCTGAGCACATCAGTACTGTAGGATGGCACTTCAGCTGGGCCTTTGAGTAGCTGGACCCAGGCCACGCCTGTGAGCCTGTTTTTCATTTGACAGGTGGCAGCTATTGTTCTAGGGCTGTGGCTTATAGCATGGTGCCTGGTTCTGGGATGACACAGTGTGTACTGAGACTGGAGATCATAAGTAGGGAGCCCAGCAGCTAGAACCCATCATCCTGAGAGCAGTGTCCTCCCACCGACTATCCATCCAGTGCTGCTGGGACAATGGCCTCAGACAGGATGAGGTAGCTGGGGGATGGAGGGGGGGCGCATAAGCCATCTGGTGTTGGTTGGACCATCTTTGCCAGCACCAGGTCATTCTCCAATGACTGTCCTCACTCACCCCCAATGCTCCACCCACAGGTGCCTGCCAGGGCCTCTTACCGTGCCCCACCCAGCAGCCCTGCATGGGCATCTCCCACAGCAAATCTACTTAGGCCCTTAGAGACAGAGACAACTAGGGATCCTCAGATTTAATGAAGAAGAAGGTTGAGGGCTTGGTGGCCATCATGAAGCCACATTCATCTCTTGAGCTCTCCTGCTGATGTCCCCTCGTTTCAGCCTCCCCACACCCTGCACCCTGGAAAGGAGTGGCTGGGGAGCAAAAGAGAGGGAGAGAGGGAGCTGTGGGCCTGTGGCTTGAGGGAGAGCCAGGCCCAGCATGTGGTTTTCATTTTGGGTGTGACTGGCTCCTCCAGCCTGGATTCCTCCCCCACACCGGGCTGGGGGCTGCCAGGGTGACCCTGCCTTGCCTCGGGCCAGCACAGACAGAAGATATCCTGTGCATCCCCCCAAGAGAGCCAGTGGGCAGTGAGTGGATTTCAGCCAGGACTCCAGGCTGTCTCCATGACCAGCAAGGGTCAGTTGGGGTTCACTCATCATGCCCAGGCCCCTTTTTCCTGGGCTCAACCCTGGAGCCTACAGAGCTAATGGAACTGGGGGGCTGCCAGGCCATGTGGCCTTGCACTACGCACAGTTCTGTCTATAGCCAACAGCACCTGCCTGGTAAGTAAGCCCACGTGAAAGCCCTTGGCCCTACCCTTCCCAAGTGTTTACTTTTTACACCTGAGGCAGCCTCAAGCAGGGCACGCCTATGATCTCACAGACCCGCGTCCTCTGTGGGGCCCACATCCTGGGGAGAGAGACTTTAACAGACAAGAAGTTACATAGAAAGGAAGAGAAGATGGTCCACTCAAACATCAGCAAGCATCCCAGTTCCTAGGAGAGTAAAGATGGGCCTTCTAGCACCACAGAGGCTACAGGGTCCCAGGCTGTGGTTTTTGTGGCAGCTGAGCCTCTGCGCACTCGTCTCCCTGCCCAGAGCCCTGCATCAGAAGAGAAGAAGTCTGGGTTGAGGGTGAGCAAGCCAGGCCAGATCTTCAGTGGCCCTGAGAGCTGTGGTTTGAGTGCAGACTCAAGTCCAGGCTGGGCCCTGGCATGGGGTAGTCATGCTGACAAGTTTCTTCAGTCATTAGTGCACATGGAGGAGTCAGGTTGAGGACAAGAAGAGTAAGGCACACTACTGGGAGGAGAAGGGCTCAGTCTCACACGGCAAAGTCAGCTGAGGCTGGACCACCCCCAGGGTGTGGCTGGAGAGGGGAGCAGATGTAAAGTCATCACATATCTCTCCCGGAGAGGCCTAGCAAGGTCCTATACTGCATCCACTTTGGTCCAGGGGCCATCATTCATACATGCCCAGGAACCGGGAGCTCTCCCTATGTCATTAGGCAACCTGGCTGGGCCTAAGGGCGGGTGTTTTTTTTCCTAAGCAGTTTCCAGGATTCTACATTTGCTGAAACACTCACCGTGTTTTATTGGAAAGCTGGCTCCTGGCCCTACACCTTGGCTTCCCTGGCTCCCCCTCCCACAGTTACCAGGCCCCAGGGCTGCTCTCCCTGGCGGTAGCCAGGCCTTGAGGGCTGTTCTCTTTCCCATTGTGAATACACTCACAGATCACCGAGGTGGGGGCTATGGCAGCTGGATGTAGGGCATTTTCTTAATTACTGATTGTTGGGGAAAGCCCAGCCTACTGTGGGTGGTGCCATCCCTGGGCTGGAGGTCCTGGGTTCTACAATAAAGCAAGCTAAGCAAGCCATGAGGAACACACCAGTAAATGCTATTCCTCTATGGCCTCTGCATCAGCTCTGGTCTGCCATGTGAGTTCCTGTCCTGACTTCCTTCAGTGATGAACAGTGATATGGAAGTATAAGCCAAAGAAACCCTTCCCTCTCCAAGTTACTTTGGACATGGTATTTTATCACAGCAATAGGAATCCTAAAAGAGACAGAAATTGATAGCAGGAGCAGGGTTTTGTTGTGACAGATCTGACTGTGTTGTTTTGGGGAGAACTGTGGAAGGACTAGAGGAGCCACTGAGTGCTGAGTTCAGTGGCCTGTTCTGTAAGAGCTTGGAAGATAAGACTGTTGAGAACAGCGCAGACAGTGGAGGCCTGGCTTGTTTCAGAGGGAAGCAAAGACTCTGACAGGCCTTTTGTGTGAAAAATCTGTACTGTCTGGTCAGCTAAAGCTGAAGAAAGAAAGAAAGAAAGAAAGAAAGAAAGAAAGAAAGAAAGAAAGAAAGGGGGGAGCTAATGGCCTACTGAGGCAGGAAATAGGTGAGACACCCCGTAGGCAGAAAGGATTCTGGGATAGAGCCAGGTGTGGGAGAGACATCCAGGAAAATATGAAGAAGACAGATGCATGGTACCTAAGCAGGGGTAACCAGCCACATGGCAGAACTTAGATTAGAACAGGTAGGTTGTTAAGCTATGAGCTAATCGGGGACCTATCCTAGCTCTGTGGCCTAGGTTTTATAAATATATTTTGAGTCTCATGGGGATGGGAGGAAAAACCCAGTGCAACAATCAGCTGTGATTAACAAGAGACCAGAACCACTAAAGTGGTTCTCCACAGTTCCAGTACAGCCAGGGCTACACAGAGAAAGCCTGTTCCCAAAAACAAAATCAAAACAAACAAACAAAAGTATCACTGAGGTAAAAACCTTCTGGGAAGTGTTTCCTCAGAGTTAGCACACATAAGCTGTGTTCTGGGGGCAGCAGCCAAGAGGTTGTACGTTGTGCTGGCAGCCAAACTTGATCATATGTAAGAGTCTCCAAGGTGGTGCTGGTTTTGAAGGCATGAAGCCGCCATCTGAGGTTTGGCACCATGAGAGGCCAGGAGAGGCCATTGATGATGGCGTAGACTCAGTAGCAGCTGAAGGTCCAGGACGGAAGGGATCACGGAGAGAAGCTAACTCTTGGCACCATGTAGAGAGCCCAAGAGAGGCTATCAGTGAAAGTGCAGCCCAGTTGCCCAGAAACCCCTGGGATTTTGGAGGTGCCAGTACCATGGGATGACCACTAAAAACAGCAGCAGCCGTGGAGGGAGGTTGGCCTGAGTGTGTAGAAGACTATCTGATTGTGCGGCAGAGGGCAGAGCCAGGCCCGGTGGGGGAGCCCAGAAGCCTGTGAGTGGATCCCAGACATTGGATAATGAGGGACTACACTATTTTAACTTTAGTTTTACTTTCTGGTTGTGACTGTGCCATGGTTCTTCCCTCTTGAAATTAGAAAGTACTTAACTTATTTTTTACTTTATAAGAGTCTACAGTTTAGAGACTTTGGATTTTTAAATAGACCTTGTTTTGTTTTTTATTTTTTTTAACGAGATTTTTTTTTTAAGTGTTTGAGTTGGTAAGGCTGAGAGACTTTTTAAGTTTGTAAAATGTTTTATACTGTGTTGCCCATAATACTGTGTGGCTTGGGGATGAACGAGAAAGGAAAGGTGTGGCCTAACAGTGATGTGTCTGAGTGTCAAGTCGACAAAAGGCAAATTATGTTGGATGGTTTTACGTCAACTTGACATCAGCTGAAGTCATCGAAAAGGAGGGAACCTCAGTTAAGAAAATGCCTCCAAACTGGATGTGATGGCACACATCTATAATCCCAGCACTCAGGGAGGCAGAGTCAGGTGGATCTCTGTGAGTTCAAAGCCAGCCTGGTTTATAAAGCAAGTGCAGGACAGCCAAGGTTACACAAAAAAACTCTTGTCTTGAAAAACCAAAAACCAAAAACGAGAGAGAGAGAGAGAGAGAGAGAGAGAGAGAGCCTTCATAAGATCAAGCTATAGGCAAGCCTGTAGGGCATTTTCTTAATAAGTGATTGATGGGGGAGGGTCCAGCCCATTGCTGGTGGTGCTATTCCTGGGTTGGTGGTCCTGGGTTCTATGTTTTTTTTTTTTTAAAGGCGGGCTGAACAAGCATGGAGAACAAGACCAGTAAACAATACTCCTCTCTGAGCTCTGCCCCAGCTCTGGTCTGCCATATGAGTTCCTGTCCTAACTTCCTTCAATGGTGAACAGTGATATGGAAGTGTAAGCCAAAGAAACCCTTTCCTCCCCAAGCTGCTTTGGTCATGGTGTTTCATCATAGCAAGAAAAAAAAACCTTAACTAGGACACAACAGGGTATACATAGTCAGCCATGGCTTTGGTCTCGACCTGCTCTCGTTGACCCGCCTCCCCAAACTGGACTTAACCATGGTCAACCCAGCCCCAAACCTGAAATTCCTCTGTCTTCTCCCCACTTCCTTGCCTAACCCCCTGGCTGTACTCACTTCAGGCCAGGTGGAGACAGAGCCCTGTGGCCTTCCATCTGGTTCATATTTGCATGCCCCTGGCCCTGGCCATTTCCTCTGAGTCTGATCATCTCCAGTCAGTTCTATTGCCAAGCAGCACCCAAAGGTCAGAGGCCCAGATTATACCGGACATATCAGAGGTAACAGGCCAAGGGTGAGGGCAGACCCTGTGGAAAGCTTAAGGGGTTTTTAGGCTATGTTGTCTGGGGTATTTGGGGTTCACAGGTGAGATAGGAGATAACAAACTGGGCTGCATCATTTGGTTCCCAGTGGGTAGGAGTCAGTGATCTTGCCAAGAACACAGCTTAGCCCTGCAGGTTGAGTAAAGAGCAACCGTGGGAAGCTGGCCCTTTTCTTCTGCAGGGCCTCTTCTGGTTTTACGTGATGTTGGGCACCTTGATCAGGGCAGGTGCCCACTCTGGGCCACAGTGCCCCCATTTGGAGAACCTGCTTTCTAGGGCCCCTTGTCTAAGCTTGAATCCGGGGAACAGTGTGCAAAGGCAAAGCCAGGCCCAGGATGGATGGTGGGTGATGGAAAAGGGGCAGAGGACAGGGTCAAAGGAAGACCAGAAGGGGTGAAAGACCTTTGGTCTTGGGGGCAGAGACACTCTTACTCACTGTGAAGCTGGCCCGGGGCAAATGGAATAGACCAGCTGGACCTGGGCCCAAGTCCCTCCTTGGCCACTGTCCTCATGTCTGGGCCACTGTTCACTCACCGTGGTCACAGATATCTCAGCTAGCCCTACCCATTGTCATCATGGACCTCCTTCCTGTCTACCCTGCAAAGCTAGGGAAAGGGCTGTAGGGACAAAGCAGAGGACAGAATACCTACAGCTAGGAGTCTGAGGGGACAGGCCTTACTTTGCTGGACATCATTGGAGGTCACATAAGAGCTCCTCAAGGATGGAAAGCCAAGCCTGGGAGTGAACACAAGCCCTACAGGACAGGCATCTGGCTTAAGGGCCATTGTACACAGGGCTTCCTGAGGCAGGGCTGGCATGTAATCTCTGCTCTGGGATTGCAAAGTCAGAACAGAAGGCACAGCCTGCATCCTGGGCACTGCCTAGTGCATTGCTTTAAGGAAGCAGGTCTGCCTAGGGGAAGGCCCTGCCCACTAGTACCCTAATACCTCATAGGCTCTCAGCCTTGGGAAGAGACATGGGTGCTAAATGCTAGGGCCTACAATCTTTCCGTCCTGTTAGTTTTAGATCATTCCTTGTGAGAAACCTTTGCTTCTGGACCCAGACATCAACTGTCTCGGCACAAAGCCTTTGTTCTTCAACAAATCGAGGGCCCAGCTTATATCACGGTGACCACTTTGGGGCCTCCTAGATGCTCCACATGCTACCCACAGGTCACCCCAGCTCTTCCTTATGGGTCACACCCCTCCTTCACCTCAGCAGACTTGGGGTCCCCAAGGGCAGATGGGCTGAGTTCTGAGTAGGTATGTCCACAGATGACGGGACTGTGGAATTTGAGGAGGATGTGCACGTTGAGGGGCTGTGGGGAACGGGCACCATCATGCAGTGAAGGGGATGTAGCATGGGACTGTCTTCTGGATTGCTCACAGCTGTGCCTTTGAACTCCACCCCTGAGAATTGAAACCATGCATCTGCTCACCCGTGACAGCCTGCTGACCCAAGACCAGCCACACACCAGAGCTGAATGGAAGCTCTGAGTAAACAGTGCCTCATCTCCACACACGATGGGACCCCACTGCAGTCATCCAATGCTGACATTACAAGTTAACTGCTTAAATAGAAAACAGACACTGCCTGTGGGAGGGGACAAATCCGGATGCTTTTATGCCTTTTGTTTATAAACTCTTTTGGAGAGACACAAACCAGTCCAGGCTTGGGAGGGCCTGTGGACCTTCTATCCTTCTGTATTTCTTGGATATTGCTCAAGTCATGCAATCAACACTCTGTTAAGAAATTTCTAAGTCTTTATACATTGTCCTGGTTGGTTTTGTCAACTTGACACAAACCTACACATAACCCAGGAAGAGGGAATCTTTTTTTTTTCCCTCCTTCACTATTTTATCTTATTAATTTATTCAGATTACAACTAAATTGTGATCCCATCACTAGTATCCTCCCGTTCCTCCCTCCCTCCCACCCCCACCCTATTCCCCACCCCCCTAGGTCCATGACCGAGGGGGATCTCTTCCCCCACTTTATGGTCACAGGCTATCAAGTCTCATCTTGGTAGCCTGTCTATTCTTTCTTTGAGTGCCACCAGGCCTCCCTACCAAGGGGAGGTCGTCGAATATGGGGCACCAGAGTTCATGTCAGAGTTAGTCCCTGCTCTCCACATAAGTGTGGAGAATGTCCTGCCCATTGACTAGATCACAGTAGGGGTGGAAGAGGGAATCTTAATTGAGAAATGCCTCTGTAAGACTGGCCTGTAGAGCAATTGGACTAATAACTAATGTTGGAAGGCCCAACCTACTTCAGGTGGGGCCACCCCTAGGCAGGTGGTCCCGAGTTGTTGAAAAAGGCAGACTGAACAGCCAAGAAGAGCATGCCAGTAAGAAGCATCCCTCCATGGCCCCTGCATCAGTCCCTGCCTTGAGGTCCTACCCTGACTTACCTCAGTGATGGAATGTGAACTGAGTTGTAAGACAAAACAAAACCCTTTCTTCCAGCGCTATGATGGCACAGGCCACCCCTGCTGGGCATCGGTAGAGGCTTCCAGGGCTCTGGTCCCAGGTGGGAGCAAGCGAGGCAGGGAGAAGCCCACGGGGCTGGCCGGGGAGTGAGCAGTGCTGCTCAGAGGGACTAGCGATCCTCCCCTGGGCCTTGGGCCCAGGCCCAGCAGACCAGATGGTTTTCTTTACTTAGAGAGAGTCTGCAGCCAGAGGAGGGACTGGGCAGCTGGCCTTCCTCCACTCTTCCGTTTTAATAGTTGTTTTTTGCTGGAAAATCCACCTCCAGAGTCCCTCTGGGCTCTGACCCAGAGCAGTGGGGAGAAGAGGGTGTTTCCTGCCCTCCTTGGGCCCATTCTGGGATCACTGTGAGGCCAGGTTAGAGTGGCCACAGGGAGAGGAGTCCGGCCACTGCTGCGCCCCTGCTCAGGCTGACCTAGAATGTCCATCCCCTCCCAACTTCTTGTCTAAGCAGAGGGGTCAAGAGAGGCCATAGGAGGGAGAGCAAACAGGCACCAGGTCCCTGAAACAGGGCCTCTTAACTACCCACCCTCAGGTCGTGCTTCGCTCCTTGTCCAGCCTGCCCAGCCCTGGGCCTGAGGATGAGCCTCACTCCTGACCCAGGGACTCAAGTCTCCTTCTTGCTGCCACAGGACCCTTGCATGCCCTACATTCCAGGATCTTGGCCCAGTCTTTTCTAAAATAAACGTTACCAAGGAGCCTTACATACAAAACAATCCTAGTTCTTACCCCATGATTTGTGATTTTGACCCTATTTGAACAAATTAGCCCTCTCTGAGTCATTCTACAGTTCTGCCCCCTGAAGGGTGAAGCCCGATTTGTTTCCCTTGCTCAAGTCCTAAGCTCACATACATACACATTAGCATGTAGCCACGCACAGGTACATACACACTTGTAGCCCAATCTAGTCTGCTGGGCTCCCTGTTCCTTTTAGCACACTGATCTGTTTCAGACTCGAGCTATTGACACCACAGCTGCTGGGGAGGGGGTGCATGCAGGGGTGTGGATACATGTGCCTACACACGCAGGGGCCAGAGCAGTGTCAGGGGTCTTATTCCATCCCTCTCTACCTTGTGACAGGGTCTCTCACTGAACTGGAAGCTCCCTGCTTTGGCTAGATTTGTTAGCTAACTCCCCAGCCCCGCCTGTCTGTCCCGAAGTGCTGGGCTGACAGGCACCTGCAGCCATGCCTGGCTTTTTACATGGTGCTGGCAATTCAAACAAGCCCTTGTGCTTGCAGGGCAAGTGTACTCACCCAGCCACTGCCTGCTTTTTCTACGCCCTAGTCTTATAATCCCAGATGTCATTCACTCATTATTCCATATAAATTTGACCCATTAAAAACAAACAGCTGAGCTCTGGGACTGCTGTCACCCATTCACTGAAGCTCCACAGTTGTGCACACAGCCTTGTCTCTAGTTTCAACTATTTCAGCATCCACAGAGGCAGTGCCTCTTTGGTTGATTCCCAGGCTGGACCAATGGTGCCAGGCTCAGACCCTTTTGGGAATCACTGTCAAATCAGTTCAGTGGGTCAAAGTCCAAATCTGAAGACAATGCAATAGAGGAACAGGAAACAGAGCCCTAAGCTGCCAGGCACTCGGCAAGCAGACTAAGACTTCAGTTCAGTAGTGGTTTTCTGTTGGTATCTTCAGTGGGTTTGCCTAAAAATGTCACTCCAAGAGCTGCTGGACCAGAGGCTATTGTCCAGACAAAAGGGGCTGTCAGAGCTGTGCAGTCCCCCTCACAGCCCTCTCTGCCTGTGTTGATGGCCTCCCCAACCCAGAGCCCTCAGTCTCCGGAAGATGCAGTGGAGCTATAGCTCTGTCTGCTGCTGCCCTCTTCTGGGTCTCCCCAGGACTGCCTGCTCCACAGAAGCTGAGTCAGGCCCGGGAGGTCACACGAGCCAGGACCAGAAGAGACCCACCGGTGCTCCCACTTGATGAAGCCACTAAACCTGGTGCCAGGCATGCCGGCTCTTTCTGGGATTTTTATTTCTTTAAAATAATTCATACAAATGGTTACAGTCACAAACATGATTTTAACCAAAATATTGCTAGCCTACCACATCAGCAGGACGGCACCACGCAGGCAAGAGTCTGCCAACCCCTGCCTCCCCCAGGACAGACACCGATCGATGGTCCTGAGCACGCTGGGCACTGCAAACACTCCTCTGAGCCACTTGCGATGCCGTCTTCATTTGGAACAAGGGGTTCATGCCAAAATTAGGAAAAACAGCCTTTGTTGTTTTTCTAAATTATTCTAAAAATAAGACAAGCAGGTAGAAAAACAATGCACTGTGTGGCATAAAAAGAAAAACGGGAAGGATTCATTGTCCTGAGAAGTGTGCCGACGGCCACATTCCGGGGCACGTTCCAACGTAGAAAAGGAAAAATAATCTCAAACTGACTTGCTGAATGCTCCCTCAGGTTTTCTTTTTGTTGACAGCTAAGCAAACAAATCCTCTGTAATGTTCTAAAAACTGTACACAGACAAGAACATTCGTGATAGAATTAGCTACTAACTTCTTTTGCTTAAACGAGGAACGCAAAGGACACAGGACAGTGAGCCAGCCCACAGGACGGGACAACTACAATCGACTTGGGGACGTGCTTCCTCTTGCCCCGCCTAGTGCACGCCCCGGCCAGTCTCTGGAGCGCCAGGGCCCACACTGGATGCCACCTCTGCACACTTGGGTCCAAGGGCGTGCGGTGCCCTCCACCAGGCGCCAAGGCTGGAGAGCTCCTCACAGGCTACAACTGGTCACTCGTATGGTCTCTATCCGCCTCAGGCTTGACAGTCTGGCCAGGAGAAGGAGCGTGGGGTGGGTGGGCCACAGAGGGCAGGCCATGGGACAGGGACATGGCGCTAGGAACAATGCCTTCCACAGCAGCTGGGATGCCAGTGGGGGCCACACTCACCACACCTGGAGGGTACCTGCTGGGAGAGGAGGGCAGACACGTGAGGTCACCTATGCAGAGCCCCACCCACTGCACACAGCCCTTTCTGCGCAGGTATCAGTGAGTCCTAAGATTCAGAAAGGTCGGAGGCACTCAGTCAGTGGCTGGGCACTTGGTCAGTGCTGGGCACTCAGTCAGTGGCTGGGCACTCGGTCAGTGCTGGGCAGCATCCCTGCCTGGCTTCTCACCTGAGGTCTTCCCCAAGCTCTTTCTAAGCTCTGCCCCAACAGTAGCTCTGGCCAGCACTCCTGTCTAGGAGGCTCCTGAGGCCAAGCCACCTTCCAAAAAGCCCCACCCGACTTCATTCTTTATGTTCTCAGGGGCCTAAATGAGGATGTATACAGGCCCTGCCCAGTTTAAGCCTCACTGTCCTGGAGGCTGTCCCTGCCCCTGCCTGCTCACCTGTAGGCAGCCCCATTGAGCTCAGGGTGCACCACAGCAGGATCCATGCTGGCCCAGTGGGTAGCGGCTGTCAGGTGGTCCTTGTTGACACAGTTTTTCAAGCTATCTGGGATCCGGCCTGGGAGGTTGGGAGGTACACCAGAGAAAGACAGCAATGTGGGTTAAAACTGCTTCCTCTGCAGGGGCCAGGAGGCAGGCCCAGAGCCACCTTTCTTACCACAGCCCTGGCGTCCTCCCCTTGAACACCACAGGGCCTGTGCATCTGAGAAGTCAGCTCCCAACCTGAAGACCTGAGCCCTACACATGTGCCCTCAGCTTACAAGCAGCTGATAGCAGCCAGCATGGCAGGTCCTCATGTATGAAAATGATACATGTGCTACCCAACTTCACCCCCAGGGACCCCGGTAAGGGCACAATCAAGTGTCACTCCCCTGAACTGGCGAAAAATAGACTTGTCAGTCTGACAGCATGGCTACCCACCTGTGATGGCTCGCCGGATTTCCCGGGCTGCCTCTTCTCGCATCTCAATGGACGCCTGCTCACTGTACCATGCAGCATGGGGGGTGCAGATGAGGTTGGGTGCATCCTTTAAGGGTCCCTGGCTAAAGCTGAGGATAGCACATACCCAGTCAGAGTGGTCTGAACACCCAAGTCTGGGGAGGTACAGAAGGCAGCCAGCACTAGGATCTGAGGGTCCCTGATCTGTCCCCAGGCATTTGTAAAAGAGGAACTGCAGGACCATCAAACCTACCCCAAGGTCTTAACAGAAAGTGGTGGGGGGTCTCCTAAGCCTTAGGGGAGGATCGCTGATGGGGTGCTGGCACAGCCCTGGCCAGCAGAACAAACTCTAGGAGTGGGGGCTTAGACTCCACTGCCTGCTCTTCAGTGGCTCATCACTCTGCTGGTCTGCTAACCCCATGATGGGCTTTGTCAGCTGCTGGAGCCCCAGGAAGGAAATCAGTACAGACAGGACTAGAGGCTGCATGCAAAGCCAAGCTAGCATGTGCCCTGGCCCTGTGATCACCTGAGGCTGGGACCATGAAACCATCATGGACATCAAGAGACGAACTGAGAAACAAGCCAAGCCCTAAGCCCAGCTCATTTCTGTGGCCAAGTTGAGATAGATTCTTGAGGCTCTTGTCCCCCACCTGAGAGCAGATAGCAAGCCCTCCCCTCACCCAGCCAGCAAGAGGCCAGAGCTGAAAGACACAGTCTCCAAGTCATAGTCATCAGGCTGGTGGGCATAGTCCATCTTGGGGCACAGGGCACCTGAAGGGCTCTGATTCATGCACGTCCAGCGCTGCGCCACGGATCCGCCCTTCCTTCAGGGCCTGGGCCAGCGCCTTCTCATCCACCAGGCCGCCACGGGCGGTGTTCACCAGGAAGGCTCCTTGTCTCATCTGAGAAGACAGGATGACCAAGTGAGTGGTTGGCATTGGGGCTTCTCACTGCGGTGGCACACCCACAAGCAAGTCTTACTTCCCACCCACCTGGGCCTGGCCTGATAGAGACCAATTCTGGGAGGGACCCTGGGCCAGGGTTGGCAGTGGCACCAGCAAGTACACCCTGGTCTATCAACAGAGTGAGACAGGCCCAGGTATCTAACTGTTGTTCCTGAGTAGGCCAGAGGCCCATTGCCTCCTAGGGGAAAGGAGGAGGGACAAACCCTGAGGGAAGAGTAAGGGGCCACACCGTGAAGAAGGACAGCAGTGCCTTGAGAGGGAAGGGAGGAGGGTGGAGGGACAGCTGCAGCGCACCTGCTTGACAGTAAAGTCATTGATGAGGTGGTGGTTGTGCTCATTGAGACCGCAGTGCAAGGTAACGCAGTCACTGTGGAAGAGCAGGTCCTGCAGTGTGCTCACACGCTGCAGCCCCAGCGCTCGCTCGATGCCATCGGATAGGTATGGGTCATAGAAGAGGACGTTGAAGCCAAAAGCCTTGGCCCGAAGTGCTACCGCCTGGCCCACACGACCTGGCAGAGTCAAGATGAAGTGCGACATTCACCCTTGGGGCTTGAGGAGTCCTCACATGTAACTTTGCCTGGCTGCCAAAGTTATACCAGATCCCTGGGGCCTCAGTCACAAACACTCGGCCAAGGCATCTGCTCCCCAGTGCTGACGCAGCACAATCAGGGGGTGGGAGGGAAGGAGCTAGCTGTCACCCTCCACAGCCTGCCATTGGTCAGCTGTACTCACTGGTGTGCAGAGCCAACACACAGGCAGCTTGGCCCCTTCCCTGATCACTGGTCTACTTATCAGACATGTTTAGAATCTCAATGCTGGCCACAAACAGTCCAGGCTGGGACTACTCTGGACAGCATCCTTCCCAAGATTATTATCTCATTAGAATCCAGCAGCAGGGAGCTGGAGAGATGGCTCAGTGGTTAAGAGAGCTTGCTGCTCTTGCAGAAGAACCAAGCTCTGTTGCCAACATCCATTTCAGGCAGCTCAGAACCACCTTTAACTCCAAGTCCAAGGAAATCTGACTTCTCTGGCCTCTATGGGCACCTGTACTCATAGGAACACCAACCCCCCACCCCACCCCACAGACTTAAAAAAATAGAAATGAATCTTGAAAGAAAGAAAGACCCTAGCAGCAGAGAGGATACACTACATGCAAGGTATCTGCCACCCTCCTGGCCCAACCCCACAGACCCACACCAGGTGTCCTCTGAGAGAAGCCTGGCTCTGGCATGGGAGCCACAGGCTGAAGGTCACAGTATGGGGACAGCTCTACATATCCACACACCAGCTACATGCTGGATACAGATGGAGCACAGACATCATGAGCTACTGATAGGAGAATGCTGGGAACAGAGTCTCTCCTGCAGCATCCATCAGGAGAGAGTAATACCCACCAAGAAAAGAGCGCAGAGAAGGGTCAGGCATGCCGATAGGACACAGGCACAATTTTAAAGAGGGTAGCCAGACAGCCTCCTCACAAATGTCTGGTTTGTGGGAGACATAGAGGAACAATATGAAGACTCCACTAGAGCTGTAGGACTAGCAGGTAGGCAGGGCCCAGCAAAACTCAAAACCCTCCCAGTGACTGCAGGGTTAGGGCACAAAGGAAGGCAGTGAGCCAGGAAGGCTTCCTTTCTAGATGAGATCTATCTGGCACACCACAGAAATTATAACAGACAAGAGGAAAACAAAAAAGCAGATCCACAGACAGCCCAGATGGTGGCATCAGCTAAAAGGACTTTTGATAGCTGCTAGGAACATGTGACAGCATCACAGGTACATGTGAAAACTGGAGAGGGCAGGGAACTCCAGCAGAGAAACTGTCCTCTACAAAAGACCACACACACGTTCTAGAGCTGGAAAAGCTGTGTCTACAATGAAGAACCCATTAGAAGGTCTAATACCAACGACAAAAGTGGCCAACAGAAGTAACCTTAGCTAAAGCAGAGAGGAAACTGAATTCTATAAAGCACTGACCATCCCAGCTACTGCTCAAGGGACAAGAACCAAGAATGGAAGGGCGTGAAATACACTAGAGGAAGGAACACACAGTGCAGGTGACCCAGCAGGGTGTTGACAATTGCCGGAGAATTCTGCAAACCAGAATCCAGGGAAACAGCAGGGCAGGTCAATATGCAATGACCTAGTGTTTCTTTCCAACACCACAGGAAATGAAAACACACAAATTCTAACAGTAGTTATACCAAACACCTGCTGGAGGGGTAGTGCCTAGGTCCTATCACAAGCACAGAGAAAAAGCACTTTAACAAGTTTAACAAACTCTGTGCAAATGTTCACTGCAGAACTTTCCTAAGAGAAATTAAAACATGAAATAATAGGCTCGTGTATGTCTTGGGGACACGTGTGTGAATTTCAAAGACCAGTTTTCCCACATCACAAGGACTAAATAAAACACAAACTGATGAGCTGGTTCTAAAGTGGAACTATCAGAAATGAATGGCACGGCCAGGAGTGGTGGTGCACATCTTTAATGTCTTTAATTCCAGCACTTTGGAGGCAGAGGCAGGAACCTCTGTGAGTTCAAGGGTAGCCTGGTCTACAAAACAAGTTTCAGGCCAGCCAAGCTTAGGCAGTAGAGGAAACCATCGAAAACAGAAAGCTAGTAAATATGTAATTGAACCAGGAGCCCCAGCAAGCAGCAGAACTTGGCAGCTTTGGCCATATGGTTCTGACTTTAGAGTCAAGGATAGAAGAAAGGGGCTATAGAACCTCCCTCTAAGACTAAGGAAATCCACTGAGACCAGGCATGTGGCAGGAATGTCCCTGCATATAGGCCGAGAGAAAGTGAAGACTGGACTGCCTTTGAAACCCCAAAATGTTGGAGATGCCAGAACCACGAGACACCTGCCAAGAAGAGATGCTAATGCTAACAGGGAGTGGACCCAGCCCCAAAGAAAGAAGTGTGCTGCAGTCAATAAAGCTGAAAAGAGTTGGAGGTCTGAAGAGCGTTTTGACATCAGACACGGAGATGCAGAGTTCGAAGTTTACCCAGCTGGTTTTCTATCTTGCTCTGGCTCAGCATTTCCATACCATGCTTCCTTTTGGAATGGTAATGTACATCCTGTACCATTATATGTTGGAAGTGCGTGCTCTGATTTTTTATTTTGATTTTATAAGGGCTTACAGCTAACGAGATTGCGTGGGTCTCAGAAGAGACTTTGAACTTTTAAACATTGTTGATACTGTGTATTTTGTATTATGATGTGCTACAAGCCTATGGGGGCCAGGGAGTGGAATGTGGTGGTCTGAATAAAAATGGCCCTCATACACAAAAATGGCACTATTATGAGGTGTAGCCTTGTTGGAGGAAGCGTAAGTCAGTCTCTTCCTGCTGTCTGCCAATCAAGCTGTGGAACTCTCATCTCCTTCTCCAGCACCATGTCTGCCTGCGTCCCACCATGACAGTTATGGACTGACCTCTGAACTGTATGCCAGCTCCAAATGTTCTCTTTTATGAGTTGTTGTGGTCATGGTGTCTTTTCACAGTAATAGAAACCCTAACTAAGACAAATGACAAACAAGGTTTTCCCGTGAAGCAAGGTGTCTTGACCAGCAAAGTGTAACTACAATTGAATAAGGGGCATTCTTGCTATAGACCAAAGAGAACTGGAAAGGGAAAACACAAGTTTCTTTGAGGATGCACTGTGGATGCCAATCTGAGTGTTCTCAACTTGGTTATCATAAAACAGAGTGGGGAGAAAGATATTTCTGGACTGACAGATACTATTGTACCTTGATAGTTGGGGCCCAAAAGAGCTAACAAAATCCAAAAGCTTTTCAATCTCTCTAAGAAAGATGATGTCTGTTATGGTGGTCTGAATGAGAGTGGCCCCTATAAGCTCACAAATTTGAATGCTTGGTCCCCAGTTTATAGAACTGTTTGGAAGGATTAGGAGGTGTGTCTCTAGAGGTGAGCTTTGAGGTTTCAAAAGCCCATACCACTCCCAGGTAGCTATCATGTTCGTTTGTTCCCCCCCCCCCTCTTCCCCCGGCCTCTTGTGGTTGCGGATCAGATATAAGCTCTCAGTTACATCTCCAGCACTATGCCTGCCTGCCTGCCTGCTGTCTCCCCACTATAATAGTTATAGACTCTAAACTAGAACCACGAGGCCACAAATTAAATACTTTATTTTGTAGGTTGACTTGGTCATGGTATTTTGTCACAACAACAGACAAGTAACTGAAGACATCTGTCAGAAAGTCCTTACACAAAGAAGGCAAGAAGCCAGGACCAATGTACCAAGAGTCAGCATCTTGTTACTCCATGTGACCTGTAACACCAGCACCAACACACTGCTCTAAAGAAACAACATACTAAGAAAAATGAGGAGGAGGGTACAGAACACGCTAAACTTTTGTCCAAAAGAATGAAGAAAGCCAAAAATACCCATCAACAACACAGACTGCCAAGAGAAGTACGTTGTCTGAGTAAGTCCAGTTAAAAATAAGTCTCTAAGTGTAACAAATAAACAACCAGACTTTAAATCTTCAAAAAAGAAAAAATTGGAACAAAACACTGGGTGTGGCAGTGCACTCTTTTAGCACCAGTGCTATTTGTTATCAAGTTGTAGGCCGCACAGGACTGCACAGCAAGACCCTTCCTGAGGGAGGCCAAAGTGTGTGGAAGCCAGCCTCAGAACTGTCCTGTAGTTGGCAGACAGCAATTACATATGAATGGGGGGTCCCCAAGATAGAGGGTGCAGCAACTCGGGAGCCCGTGCTGTGCACTGAGGAGGCAAAATTCACGCTCCTTGCTTGTACAGACTGTATGCTCACATACAAGCATGTGTGCATGTATAACCATGTCTGTCATCTACTCATCTACATCATCCACATGGATACATGTCACCACCCATGTATCCTGAGCTCTGGGGGAACTCTAGCCTGGCTACAGCGGACAGCTTGGCAAAGCAGAGAGGACAGCAATGTAGGCTAGTAGTCAGTGGCAGCCATGCTGCACACAGGATGAAGTAATATTGCAAGGCAGGGTACTAAAAAGATACATGGCTCAGCCCCCAACACCAGTGATGAAAGCAGCGGCTGAGCCACTAACAGAGGCAGCCTGGAGAGCAAGCCCTGAGGGTGGGGCTGCCTTGACCACCCAAACCTGCCCAGTGTCACCTTTGACCCCTCACTCCACCCATACATATTTTTCGTTCCAACAAATCTTGAGGGCACGATCCTGAGGTAGGAGGTACGATCCTGTCCTATACACTGGACAGGGAGGGCACATTCAGTGCCATGGAAGACCACACAGCTGTGAATGCCCACTGTGACAACAACAACTGTGTCCTAGGCCTACCTCTTCCTGTAACTGAGGTGACCCC
This sequence comes from Acomys minous, assembly GCF_964271855.1. NCBI lineage: Eukaryota > Metazoa > Chordata > Mammalia > Rodentia > Muridae > Acomys > Acomys minous. The sequence goes on along the minus strand of NC_140491.1, from coordinate 34,866,393 downwards.
ACACGTTTCCCATCTCTTGATGCTGGCAGCAGGGCTAAGGCAGAAGTACAGTGCAGCCAGGGTCAGGCAAGGACACAGGAACCCTCAAAAGTGAGACTCTGGCACAGCTGACTGTGCCATTTCCATGGGACACACACAAAAAGCTAACAGCTGTGAGAACAAGCAAGGGAGGGTGAGAACCAACTACCAACTTAGCAGGACAGAAACGGCCCTGGAGCCATACCCACTCAACTACTCCAGAGCCGTGGGGAATGAGTGTGTATATAACCTTGTCTGCATAGACTGTGTATATATCTAAGCATGTCCATGTGCATACCATGTCTGTGTAGTCCACATACGATGTACACATGTGCCCATACATGACCTCCATGGATGGTGCCTGTCAAAGACATAGCCTGGTGTCTCTGGCCTTGCCCCTGGACTACCTATCCGATGTCCTATCCTGGGCTGAAGACAGCAACACAGCTAGCAAGTCCAAGGCTTCAACTTTATGAAGCAGAAGCGTGGCAGAATAGCATAGACTATTTGTGCTGAGTCACAGTGGCCAACGCACCTAGTCCAATGATGCCCAAGGTCTCTCCACGGATCCTGGCAGCTCCTGAAGCCACCTCTCGGATCTGCTCTACACTCTGGACCCGAGTACCTTCCCGAAGTGCTTGGTGCAGCCAGGTGGTTCGTCGGTACAGGTTCAGGATGTGGCACAGGGTGGAGTCAGCAGTCTCTTCCACAGATGCTGCAGGCACATTGCATACTGCGATGCCTACAAAACACATGGAGACACATGTACCAGGCCCACAGCCTTCTCTCCACAGGAAGAGGTGCTGCATCCAGAGCACAGCCTCAGGGTGGTACTCCAGCAGTAACATGTCAGAAGGCACATCCACAGCCACCTAGGAGACTCTCCATTCTATCACTGGGCATGCTTAAGCCTGTACCTGCAGCCTTGTAGAACACAGATGTGGTAACAACAAGCAAACAGAGAGGCAGGGAAGAGGCAAATACTGCCCTGATCATTCCCAGCCTGAGTTATCTGGATGTGCAGGTGGCTGAAAGGAAGCCAAGGGCACCAATGCCCAACTCTTCCCCACCTGGACCACCAGCCACTCAACCTTCCTGAGCAGCCATGGCCATACTAGCAAAGAGCCAGAGCCAAGGCACTTCTTGGGGCTGACTGACCCCCCCGCCCCCACCTGCTGACACTACATGAATCAAATCTTTCACCTCCCCAGGGCTTCCCAGGCTAGCATGCCCTGGCTTCAGGGCTCAGTGACCCCCACTGTCCTGGGAGCAAGGCAGATGGTGCTTCTCCCCACTAAGCATGGTGTCCCAATTTTCTCAAGGGCCCATGCTCAGGCACTGTAAAGCTGACACAGTCTGTCTTGGGCTACCCTTGGCCTTTGTCCTCAGAGGAAGACCCCATCGTCCCAGCCATGAGCCCATCCTCCACAGTGGCCTGAGCCCCAACTCTACTTCCCACCCCGGCTGGATGCTTCTGCCTTTGCTTCCCACTGAGGTGCTAGGACAGGACTGTGTTTTTCTAGAAACTACCTTTGGAATTAAAAGTATCTGACACAGGAAGGATCCAAAACAGGACTCATATACTCTCCAGAAATGACTCAATTGAAATAAACAGGGAACAGGGAGTAGTAGCAGGTAGCCCTGCGGCTCAGAAACAAAACTGCCCCCTGAGAAGACAGATCTCAAGACACACCCCACCCCACCCCACCAGCTGAACCTAAAGGGCCAAAGTTGGCCCACCTCTGGGCCATCCCTAGCTGAAGAGTGGACCTGTGAATTCTAGGGACTATGAAGACAAATGGTGGGCTTTGCCTGGGAGGAGCAGGCCAGCCACCAAGGTTTTAGCCCCTGTGGCTTGCCAGGGCAGCATGGATCACCAAAACAAGACTGACCACCACACCACTAAGTTCTCAGTTGTGATGTGGTTCTCGCAGACAGGCCAGCTCTAGCCCCCTCTGCACCTTAAGGATCAGAGGGGCAGAATGACGTAAACAGCAGGTACTATAGAGCGCAGCCCTGCTTTGTCGTTGGACACTAGCACAGAAACAGGCTACTCTAAAATGGCTAAGTATGGCTATGTTGTCTCAACATAAATACATGCACAGCTGCAGATTCTTGCACACAGGTACAATTTGGGCACACATGGCTTCGTGTGTATACAAGTACGGCTATAGCGCACACTCCCTTTTCTGTTGTCCTAGGAAGAGGACAATGAGCTCCCTGACCAGCCACTTGTCTCGACCCAAGCCCTAGGGCCTGGTAGGTTGGTGACAACACAGTGAGTGAAGTTGTACTCACATCCTATGCTGCCCACCACAACCTGCCCTGTTCATAGCCCCCAAATCACCTCCAACTCAAGGAGCAGTCCTCCTGACTGTCTTACAGAGCCTGGAGGTTGAGACACCCTGGTAAATGCAAACAGGGACGTCAGAGCTCCTACCTAGATCCCCGGCTGACTTGATGTCGATGTTGTCAAACCCGCTGCCAATTCGGACGATGATTCTAAGAGCTTTGAATTTCTCCAGATCTTCTCTGGTCAATGTGATGGTATGGTACATCAGGGCACCCACAGCCTCATTCAGTACCTGCAGTGAGGGAAAACAGGCTGCTTACTAAGCTGTCCAGGACCCACCAACGGTCCCCAAAAGCTGAGCGGCCAGCCAAAACAGAAGGGCATGGGAGGCAGAGGGAACAAAAGGGAGACACCAAAAACACAATGCAGGGACAGCTGTGTTCTCTCAGATGTCTCAGAAGAGCAGCATGCTACCAGTAAAGCCTCAACAGAGAGGCTGTGAGTGGTGTCCAAGAGCAAAGACTAGAAGCACCACCTGCAAGCACCCAGACTCCATGCCCAAAACTATGGGGCCCAGCCCACACCAGTCTCCTTGGAGAAGTGCAAAGAACACCCGAGTTAACAAACATATCCAGAGGCACTTTAGACTGGGAATGGCAGGGCCAGCCTCTAAGAGGACACCATGTCCTGCACCAAGCCACACTGGTACTTCCTGCTGATCAGGTTAGCTGTGGAGCTAAGGTATGCTTCTGGGACAGTGGCTACTCCATGTGGAAAGGCTAGTACAGCCTCCCTTTGCCTCAGGTACACAACCTCAATAGCCAGGTGTATGACCCAGAATGCAGACAACTGTCACTGAGGCACAATGGCCTTCGCCTGTCATGAAGAACCACAAGGGTGAAGACAGTGGCAGCCCTTCCACTCATTTTGGACCCAGGGGCCATCTAGACTACTACATGAGGAAGCAGCAGCTAGGTGCTGAGGCACGATCATGAGAGGCCGAAACAGGGGCCTCTGGGAAGCTGGGGTGAGTGGTCCCTGGAGTGCATAAGCTCAGGGCCAGAACTGATGGCTGCCCCTGGCTTCAAGGAGGGAATCAAGGCCATCTATGCTAATTGGACATGTGTAGAAAAGTGGGTACCCACTGACAGAGGAGTGTCATGGACAGCCCATGTGGAGAAGAATGAAAGAGGAACGGGCAGCTAGAGCAGCACAGGCAATAGAAATAGGGGGCGACTTAGGGGAGGTCCTTGACTGCTTCGTGCTGTATGGCCATCACACGGGAGGATGGACAGCTCTGTGGAGCAGATGAGGCTGGGGGAAGTGGGGATCAGTCCCACATAAATGATCACTTGCTGAGAAGTACAGACCAAAAATGGACCAATCTCAGGGTAGTACTGGGATGGGTCTGTAGTTAGGGACAGACTTAACACCTGACATGAGGTCCCTTACTATGTCTGCAAAGGGCTTGGCTGAGGACAGGACAGAACCATACCTTAGAGGCCTATGCTATATATGTGTGTCAACATGCATGTGGACAGCCAGCTTGCTTTTTATCCTTAGCACTTAACCATAAGAGCAATGTCTTTTAAAAGCATGTTTTCGGGCTAGAGAGATGGCTCGGCAGTTAAGAGCACTGGCTGCTCTTCTAGAGGTCCTGAGTTCAATTCCCAGCAACCACATGGTGGCTCACAACCATCTATAATGCGATCTGATGCCCTCTTCCGATTCTGGCATACATGCAAGTACATGTACATATAAATAAGTAAACCTTTTTAAAAGGCATGTTTTCAATGTTCTACAGAACAGGGAAGGGGGAAACTGAAGTAGCTGAACCTTCCACTGCACTCTGCCGTACTGGTGCTAACTCTTCCATGATAAAGCCACTGTGTTTATTTCCTAGAAATGGAAGTTCTCCAAGGCTCTAGGCACTGAAACACAGTCTACTGTTCGTCCACTAATGGTGCTTGATCTTGCCTTCCTGGATGAAATCTGCCTATGTTTTTCTGTGACTTTCTCTCCCTCTCTTTCTCATCCCCCCCCCCTGTGTGTGTGTGTGTGTGTGTGTGTGTGTGTGAGAGAGAGAGAGAGAGAGAGAGAGAGAGAGAGACCAATGACACCCTCCCTGTACCTATGCTCCTTTAGTAGTAAAGGTAGGTGCTTCTAGGTCTGACTCCTTAAACAGGCTTCCAAGAAACTATCCTTTGCAAACACCCACTCACATGTCCCCATCCACCAGCTGTGTAACCAGGTTAGTGATTTGGCTCTAGTATACTTGGTGTCCTCAACACCACAATGGGAAGGACATGGCTCCCAGACAGTCGTAGCAAGTATAGCAAACAATGAGTAACTAAGGCAGGTCCATGTCGTTTGGTTGGAATGGGCCCTGAGTGCACCCAGTGGCAGCAAGTTCTGAATGGAGCTCACACCCAAACCATGTGAGGTTACATGTGCACCCAGTTCACTGTGCCAACCTCCTGCTGAGAGAACACTGAAGCTCCAAACCATTCTGGATGGTTTCACCTTGTATGAACAGGAACTGTGAAAGTGCAGCTCTTCCCACCTTACCATCCCGCCAGAGACTTTTCTGCTGGCACAGGCAGAGTGGACACTGGCGGAAGCCTCTGTGCTATCCAACTTCACAGGCCCCAGGGGGCTTTGCAGCTGTTCTGCTGCACAGAAGGCAGTGGCGTGCAGGTTTCCTACTCTGTCAGTGATCACCTGGCTACCTGCTGGTGAACTGTGAGTTTTCATGAGGCCAGAGAGAAGCTTTCGGAATGGCTTACATAAGCAGTGCTTTTCTGGCCAGCTCTCTGCAAGGACTTCCTTTTCCTGCTGACTGGGAGGGCCTGAAGATCTTGTATATGGCCCTTGGGCCAGGGCACAGAGGGCAGTGCCCACTTGACTTCTCTGAATTTTACTGCTGCTTACCTCCCTCTGTGCATCATTTGAACATGCCTATAGATTCCTTTCAGAAGCTGCGTAAGTCTTTTCTGTGTAGATGTATAAGAAAAGCATCTCCCTCCTGCTCTCTGAACAGCTGCCACCCAACCACAACACTATCCAAGCCCTGGAACTTAGTTTACCAGCACTTGGCCTAAACACCTGAAGGCCACACACGTCCCTGGGTCCTCTGCTTGTCTCATCAAGGCACTACCATTGGGTCTCAGAGTCTCAGCACACTCTGAAAGGAGGACCTGCTGACCCATGGCAATGGACTCCTGCACACAGTGAAAGCCTCTCCTCTCAACTTTTGCCCTGCTCTCAGGTGTGTCTACTACGGCCCAAGGTCAGTGCCTTAGCAGCCTACCGGTCACTTATTTCTTGCACACCTTAGGTGCAAGGGGACTTCCTTGACCCATGTTCTGTACACTTGGGTCATGGAGTATCATTCTCCCATCTTCACAAGTTCCTCTGGAGACTTCCCACTGCCCTAAGTCTTCACTTAGCACATGCTGGGAGCAGTGTCCCTGGGTTCCTCCTGGGCCCCATATAGCCCTGGGTTGAAGATCATTTGGCTGAGAAGTTGTGAAGCACCCAGCCCAGGGATGTTCTGAGATTCCTGCCACCAGGTGACTTTCCCACATCCGGTGGGCATCTCACAGCCCCTCTAATAGACCTCCTGGGTCCATGGCAGAAGAGCCAAAGTCTCTGGAAGGTTTTCTTCATCATGTTCTTCACTGATAGTGTATCATTCTCATCTGCAATGTAGACAGTAACACTTAGCCAGTTGTGAGGACTTTTTGCTCTAAAAAGGTGGAAATTCCCACATAGCAAGAATATAAGACATTTATTTCCTTTCCACTCCTAGACACAGGTGTCCTACTTGCTCTGTTGCACCTTTGTAGTTATTTGGGTACCAGACTCTATCTTGTGGCTGTGCCATTCCCAGTATATGGTTTCCCTCTGTGGTACAGGTTTCTACCCAGGCTTTAGCCATCACATCCAATTTCCGGCCAGCAGAAAGAGGGAAGGTGATTTCTCTCAGTGACATGTACCCAGGGTGCTGTGTGCCCGTGGGCAATACTTTTCCTGAGTCAGGCAGGATCTCTGGCAGGATGCAATCTGCCCAGCATATCACCAAAGGTCACTGAGTAGTTGCCCAGTTTGGGCTACTGTGAATCAAGCTGCTGCACCTTCAGGTACAGATGTCTGTAAGAATGCAGGTCATGTGTGCTAGGACAAAGGCCCCAGGTATGGCTGCTGGCATGCCAGAAGGCTGTGTAACAACACTACACAGAGTACTGTCCATGCCACACCACAGGCTCAAGGCCCTTAACCAAGACACTGTTTGCTAATGTTTGAGAAATTCTTTGACCACTGCATCCTCAGCTTGTGCATCTAGCTCCTCTGCTCTGAGCTCTGGGCTCTACTGTCTATTCCTTGCTCCCACTCTCCTCTCATGCCCCACTCTCTCCACAAGGCATATGAACTTCAGAACTTCTGATCTCTTCCTGCTTACTACTATGCCCTAAGTGGTAATTCTCACTTTTAGCTTTGGCGTCTTGCAGCCCTGTGTTTTCAACTTTGTTCCTTCATACTTACGGCATAACTTTTAACTTGGCAATCTCAGTTTCTTTCTTGGCTGAGAGCAGCACACCCCACAGTCAGATTGGCACTCCCACAGGTCAGAAGTGCTTTCTATTCTACTCTGAGCCTTTCCTCCTTGTAACTGAGTGTCTCTGTGGAAGTGACAGGTGCCAAGGACTACAGACACACCCTGGGGTCAGGCTAGAATGACTGTTCCAGATGAGTCTGCAGCCACTGCAACGCTGCAGGCCCACTCTGTGTTAAACCCCATGCCTAGCAGACGTAGAAGGCTAGGTAGTGTGAAGATAAGTTCAGATATGGGTTTCGCTGCCTCTGGGTTTAAGGCAACTCTTTGAGGTCATGGTGCCACCGAGAGCAAAGCTCACCATCCTTCCCAGAGAAGCAAGTTTCAAGGCTAGCCATCCAGACCATCCACAAGACCAGGTGCCAGGTCCCTTGTGTTTTCAGGCCCTGACTGCTTCTACCCTGTCAGCTCTGAAGGCTTTTTATTTGTTTTAAGGAATGCTTTCAAGCTGTCTCCAGTGGGACGTTTGAATTGGCTGTGACACAAGCAAAAACCAGATGAGAACACGTCAGGTAACAGAGGAACCCAACAGACCTGACAAACATGAATCACAGAAGCTGCTCAGAGATGCTACCCACCCGACTGCAAGCTCTAGGCAGGCACTGTGGGTGAGGCTATTATGACCTTCTGTATCCTGGTAGCATCCAGCATACTCACTGGCGGGTGCCCACAGTTCCTCTTCTAATGAACTGGCTGTGATGTAAGCCAACCAAGAAGATACAGAGTAAGTCTATCTCTACCTCCTGACAAGGCCAGGCACAGTGACAGGCCACACAAGGCCAGGTGGCATTTAGACCCACTGTGGCCAGAGCCCAAGGAGCATGACTAGTGTCTAGCGCTGACTCAGACTGCAGCCTGAGGTTGCATGGCCCATGCTCTGGACCCCCCTACATCCCCCCATGAAGCCTGGCCAAGTATGAACAGGGACATATATGACACTACCTTCTCATGGATCTCCTGTGTGGACTGTGCGTCACAGAAGGCTACTGTGGCCACATCCTTCAGGATAGGCATCTCCACTGTGCAGTCCCGGCCATCCAGCAGCGCCACCAGGGGCCGGGGGTGCATGGGCCCGTTCATGATGGGAGGTCGGACGCCTGCAAGAGAAGAGCAGACCACTTAATGCCCCCAGCAGCTCCAGCCTGTGCCCTGAGCACTGCACTCCCACTAGACTTACAGAGATGAGCCCTGAGAACTTGCTGCACTCAGCATCTGGTTACATGGGCTTTATAACAGGAACTTAAAACTGTGAAGAAGAAAATGGAGTCCGATATAGCTCACCGATTGCTAAATAGACTCGGACCATCAATCCCTCAAGGACCTGAAATCCTTGTACATCCTAGGGAACTGTGGGGACAGGAGCTTCCCTATAGCCTTAGGCTAGCTTGTCAACACAGGAATGCGCAGATCACAAAACGACGGGACTCAGCAAAGTACCTGGTCACTCTTCGCTGCTTAAAACCAGCATGTGACTGCCCAGAACAGCACAGAGAGACCATGGTGATTTTAACATTTGACATTACCCGATATCATTCCTAGTAGTAGATTTCAAAGGCCAAAACATCATGCAAAAGTTTAAAAAAAAAAAAAGGAGTGGGGCCATGACACCCTCAGAACCCATCTCCCAAATCAGGGTGAGAAAAAACCTTGGGCCTGAAGTGCAACTCAGAAGAAGAACACTTGCCTAGTGGTTGTGAGGCCCTGGATCTGATTCCGAACTCCACCAAAGCCTTTGTGGATACATCAGTTTGTTCCCAATGTGACACGCTAGACTAGACCCCATTTGGAGCCAAATATACGAGCAAGGGCTTCCCAGGTACACAATCAACACAGAAGTCCCAGGTACTGTCTGGCCACTTAGGGCTGGGCAGCAGACACCTCAAAGTAGGTCCAACGGTAGCAGGCAGCTCTAGGCAAAGCCTCCCAGAAAGTTGGCAAAGAGAATGGACGAAGGCACAGTAGGGAGTGGAGGACAAGAAACAAGTCACCATGGTCTCCCACTGAGCAGGCCAGAGTAGCCCTGTAACAGCTGCTGGCTAGCAGCAGCCAGTGCAGTCCACATTCACCTTTCTGGACTCTACATCCACATACAGAGGCTGACCCCAAGCTGCCAGAGCCATGGAAGTGCCTGAGAGAACACATGCAGCAGAAAGGCAATGCTCTGAGGACTGTCACAGCCATGTACAGCAGGACTCTGAGTGCTCCCCGGACTAGAACTGGATACCTGGGCGGTAACACAGGTCTCACTGACCACTCAGAAATAATGGAGCTGCCATCTAGACAACACTAGGCCCAATGACTCCAGCTATGGGACAGAGGTGTTGCTGCACAGAGCCCTTTCCCGGGGGCAATGTGCCTGAGAAGACACAGCTATACCCACCCATGCCATCATCAACAGTAAAAGTAAAGGTGCTGGTATTAGATAGACCCAGCCTTCACGACAGGGTCTGCAAGGTCACAGGCTTGGCACTGTGACCCCTATGGACCACATTCCTATCGATTCCTATCCCCAGGCAGCACAGGTGGACAACAGCAACAATCCATTTGTCCTCCAACTTGGACTTGCAAAGTGGCTTTTCCCACATAAAAGTATTACTTCTTGTAGCGGGGAATGGACTTCCTGCTATTTTTAAAGAGTTGATAACCATCTACTCTTCTCATTCCCTGGCTTCAGCAAGAATCACCAATGTGGTGAACAATGCCATGTCCACACATCCTTGAAGGCTACAAAGCCAGTCCTCAGAGCAGTCTTAACCTATTGCCTAGGAAGTGGCCTACACCTCATCAAGGGCCTGCCCAGGTGGACAAGCTGATGTAAACCCCACTCTTTCACCCTGTAAGCAACTCCTCTGGGAGGACCTATGGATGCAGGCTAAGCTGGGGTCTAAGCCTGAATCTTCATCTAAAGATGGGTATGATGCCCAAAGACTTGTGTGGAGGGACAAAAGACCAAGCCCTCTAAGACCCAGTGGGCTCGTGGTGCCTCCTCTTCATTCACAGAGCTGATGCAGTGCCAGGACCCCCAACAATCCCACCCAGGAGGCAGACAGGTCTGCTAACTAGACCCTGCTAGAAAGGAACACTAGCCCAAGGCTGAGCTTATGTAAGAGCCTTTCCCAGGCTGAAGACAGAAAAGACAAGAAACCCCTGCTGAGCCGTGCTCAGGATCTTAGGACTGCAGTGGGCACACACAGCCTCAGAACCGACCCTCAAGCTCCTTTAGGTAAGGCCTGGCCTCAGCACCCACCTCCATACCCTCGGGACACTTTCCTGACAGAAACCGACCCCTAGCACAGTAGCTGGATGAGGGCTGACCAAAGCAGCCTGCAAACATCAAGCACACTCCTCAGGCATCCCACTGTCCTCAGCCATAGGTCAGCCTGCCTAACGTATAGCTATGCAGCCATGTCCCTCCTATGTAGCTCCTTTGCAGGGATAGCTTCACTTGGCAGCCCCTACCAACCTGACATTGCTTAATTGGGGCGGGGTTTCCACGACCATGAATTCGCCTGTTCAAAGCTTTTTGTCTTCAGAATCCCCAGGCCGAACCGCGTTCTGTCACGGAGCCTCATCCCACGTCTTATTGTCTCCAACCAAAGCTCTCAGGCCTCTGCTCCACAGCAGCCTCTGAAGCCTGCGTCGGGTTCAAAGTCTTACTAAAAATCAAACACAAAAGACAAGTTAAAATGCCATCAAAGGCCAACTAAAACCCAGACTCCAGGAAGCTTCATGAAAGTCTAGATCCTTAGCCCTGTCCAGCAGCCACAGCCAGAAGACCAACCTGGACAGCAAGGCACTCACTCACTCTAATGTGTTTGTGTTTTCAGGGTAGGGCAAGCTCCTATATCATCTCTGTGGACCTAGGAATAGCTCTGTAGTTGGCTACCCCATCAGACTTCTGGCTCAGCCCAGGGGTCTCAAATTGGAAGGTAAAAGCGGCCAGCATTGAGCACAGGGCCATGCAACTGCAGAATGGGACCTACAGCTGGTCCTGGGAGTTTCTCCTTTATATTTCCGTTTCCTGACATCTAAAGCTGTCCCGGCCATGTTCCAACATGGATCTTTAACAAGGCTTTCAGGAAAGCTTTCTAGATGCTGGCTTTCCAGCATTCTTTCCAACTTCCTTCCTAGGCCCTGCTCAAAGCATCCCAGCACAGCTAACAGTCACTTGGTTCTCCTGAAAGTTGTGTTGAAAGTGTGGGCTATGACACCCAAACACATTTTGGCAGGGCCTATAGCCCAGAAACTTAGGATATTACAGGTGAGCACAAAGGCCGGACCTCGAAGTGTGGTACTGAGCAACCCAAGCCCTGGTCCCTGTTCCCAGCATGTGGACCCCACACAGGGGCCAACTCCTTAGTTTAGCTGGACATCAGGCTTGCTAGGATGGAACCTGGCCTTGCCACCCTTCAGCACCAACAAGAGACAAGACTGCCACCAACGCTCTGGAAGCTCATCCAGAAAAGCCACATGTGGCCACCAATCCAGGAAGGTTGGGGCCTCAGAACCCAGCACCCAGGGTAGTGGGGGGGGGGGATCTATTCCAGAAGACTCACAAACTTTTTTTTTACAAGCTCTCTCTTTGAGTTCCCAGCACATGTGCCTAGTGCTGGTTTCCAAGATCTGCCCAGCCTTGAGAAACACTACAGACAATGTAGAGCCAGTCAGTCAAACAGCAGCAATGACCTTGACTCACAGCCCTGCCTGTGCCAGGCACCTGCCACAGGCCCAACTCTCCCCTTAGTAGAAGCCATGCTGGACTTTCCCAGCAGAGGGCGCTAAGGAACCACTGCAAAAGGAAGGGACCCGAAGACAGGATGCTGGATGCTGACAGACTTGTGGCATGCAGTGTTTGTCCCTTAACGGGACACTGTCATCTATAATAGTAAAAGTAGCAGCTCTATGGGTCATGGTGACTCAGGGACCCTGTCTCAAACAAACCCCCCCCCAAAAAAATCCTCCTGGGAATGGCCACACTTCTCAACTAGGACCAGATCACCCTACCCTTCAGCCACTCACGTCCTTAATGGCCCTCTGGAAAGGAATTCCCCAGCAACAGAGAGGGTCTCCTCCTACCTCTAACCACAGATTAGATCCATCTGGGGTATAAAGCCAGCTCTATTCCCAAGTAGCCCTCTATGGTTACAAAGGTGTCCTATGGGCTGGTCCCTACCCAGATCTGGAAGTCAAAGGACAGAACCTAGCCACTCAGATCAGGCGGAGGCTAAAGCTGAAAGCGTCTGCTCCCTGGCAAGAATGAGGCTGAAAATGAAGAGCAACAAGGAGGAAGCTGGCGAACTGCTCCTGAACCCCTGGGCAGACACTGCCCAAGGCGTGGGATGGGAAGCCCTGAGGGAAGGTGTCCGTTAGGAACGCGTGTTCCACAGCCAGCTGTGAGTTCTACTACACATCAGGTAAGGCGCAGAACAGAAACCATGACAAAGGCATGGATTTGCCACCAAGACTCATTTCAGTAACGCTGGTCAGCACTGTTTACCTGTGTGTGTCAGTGTGCCTGTGTGTTTACAACAGATACCGCAGGTCCTGACACCTGAGAACACCTGCCCACTCCAAAGCCAGTTGGGAAAACTATTTTCTCTTGAGGAGCACAGGCTGTGTGAGATATTCCAGCTTATTATAAGGGGCTGCCACCCTGCCCTTCTTAAAAGGACATCTTTCCAATGCTGCAGGGAGGCCTGGCCTTGTGGAGGACACAGAGGTCACGGGGCCTGCAGAAAGCTTCCCTGGAGCCTTGTCTCCAGACAAAGCAGCTTTGTGTGCATTTCTCCTGGAGACACTGGCAGGAAGAGCACCACATCCACACAAAACTAGAAGAAGAGATAGCAATGCCTGGGGAGGGGTGCAGCTCTTTCTGGGTTCCCACGCCCTACGAGCTGCAAAACCAGCACCTTTGGTCCATACACCATCACCCCAAGCCTGCTAAATTTTCCCTTGAGTCACCCAGGCCAGTGCAACCCTGTCCCTCAGTCTTCCAGCTCCTACACTGCCTACATAACCCAGGGCTGATGCTGACTGGGGCCACGCAAAGACCTGGGGCCTCACAGAAGCTAAGTCAGGCAAAGCTGACAAAAGGCCACACTAAAAGTTTCAACTTTATAAAAAATGAGTGTGTCTTCTAAAGCTACCACCCCACACAGTCCACAGTCTGGGCTTTGGGAACTACGGGACATATTTATGATCATGGCCCTGAGCACCTGAGTGAGGGTGTTGCAGCTGCTCCAGGAATGCTGACTCGGCAGGCTGAGAAGATCTACCCTACCAAACTCACAAAATCACTCTTGACAGTGACTGTGAGGCTGCAGAATGCGGGCACTGACGCTGACAGACCATCAGGTGACATGGCTGAACTACAAAGCCAACTCAACATAAGCCGCTACTTCTCTCGTGCAGCTTACACGCCAGGCTTGGGGGCAGGCCACCCTGCCCAGCACCATGCAAGCCAAGACCTTTGCCAGCCACTAGCAGAATGAAAACTAGTGTAAAGGTGCTGCCATGTAGCAAAGACCTCAGCACATGCCTGCTTCATATGCCATGCCAAGGAGCCACAGGGCCACCAGGTCACATTGACAGGGTTCTACCCAAGGGGGTCCTCAGCAGTACCCAGGCTTGAGGGTGAATGTTCACAGAAGCCTCTTGCCAGGTAACACTGCAGGGCACTCACCACTGAAGCTCAAAAGACAGGCAGGAAACAGTGGGCTGTTGATAGGCTGGGGGCCAGGGCCCTGATCTCACCTGGAACCCTGAAGGGGAAAGAGGACCTCTCTGAGCCTGAGGCTCATCTGGAGAAAGACTAAGCACACGGCTAAAAGCCAGCTACAGGCCCACCGGTGACAGAAGAGAGAGCAGTGCATCACTGAGCTCCCGCCAAGGATCCACAGGCTCCAGTCCACATTAGGGACAACAACATGGCCCAGTGCCCTCAGACATCTGTGCCTGGAGCCAGGCTGACACATACAGCAGGGAGGGCCATGGCTGACCAAGCTCCAGAGCAGTGAAAGGCCAGCCTCAACCCACAACTGCCACCCTAAATAGTAACAAGACAAGGGAACACAGTTCCGGAGAACAGTATCATCCCACACTACCCACAGAGCTGTCCCTCAACTTGGCACTTTCCACAGCTGTTACCCCATGTTGCTGATGCAGCACAGACCCCACCTGAGTCCGGGCCCACATTCCTATGTCTCCTCCCCTCATTCTTTTTTTTTTTTTTTCCGAGACAGGGTCTCTCTGTGTTAGCCTTGGCTATCCTGGACTCACTTTGTAGACCAGGCTGGCCTCGAACTCACAGCAATCCGCCCGCCTCTGCCTCCTGAGTGCTGGGATTAAAGGCGTGCGCCACCACGCCCGGCTTCCTCCCCTCATTCTTGCAGGGCTCAGAGATGCTGGCCCCACTCCACAGCAGTGGACCTAATGTCCTGCACGCCAGCCTCCCTGGGGTAGGCATCCTGTACATCCTTGTATATGATGGGCACGTGCTCTCGGGTTCTGTGACAAAGCAGTACACAGAGGGCACATACTACCTCCGGGGTGGGGGTGGGGGAGACAGACCACTAGGTGTCATCCTGCTGACCCCCTGGCTCACAGGGTTCCTCTCCACTAACACTGTACAACTAAACTTCCCTTTTCTTGCCTAGAAGGCAAATTTGTCCTAACCAGTCACAAGCTCATCAGGACAAGGGGCATGGCCCTGAGGACCAGGAAAAGTTTGACAGGCAAGGCCAGGATGAAGGCAGTCCTCCTGATTTCTAGAAGGCAATACGCTGGGCCTGCCCTCTCCACTCCAAGGGAAATTCTGGCTTATAACCCTGATGGTTTGGGTGCAGACCTTCTTCCTACAAACATTCACCCCCATATATAGAGACACATATACATACACACATATATGTACAATACACCTACACACACACACATATACACTGTGCACTCGCACGCATCCAGGGAGTTACAGCTCTAAAATGGTGCAATCTTGGGGGAGGGGTACCCACCACTGGTCCAGGATGGAGGGCAGGCCTGAAAGTCCTTACCCGGCCACACCCTGAAACAGACTGACAGGATCTGCAAAATGGCCTTGTCTGATAAGAAGTGCAGTAGGCCATCACAGGGCACCTCCCTTCTTCCCTCTTGCCCACAGTTCCGTATTTCCTGCTGGCAGCACACACTGCAAGGACTCTTCCTCTGCCATCTTTCAGGCTATAAGGAAGAAGGCAGTATCCTTCTAAGGGCAGAGCTGGTGTCAAGCCCTTTCATTATTAAGATGGAAGAGCCAAAGAGAGGGACACCAAGGGACGCTTGGACTGTAGGCAAAAGCTCCTCCCAGCTCTGCAACCCTGGGGCCAGCCCGCCCGAAGGTGGGGTCGGCTCCACAGCGCGTGCGCCAAGTTACGCGGCCAGCGAACGCTGCCAAGAAAGGACTGCCCTCCGCTGGCAGGACCCCAGTGGTTTAAAGACTTTCACAAATGAATAAAAAAAAACCTAAATGGCCCAAATCCAGAGGCCAAGATGGGCATCACTAGGATAGTGATAGGCTTGTAGGCTACCCATGTTCCTTCAGTGCCAACCTCTAGAAAATGCCAGCTCCCGGATCAGCCGACCCGAGGCCCAGGCGAGACCCGCAGGCTCATCGTTAAGGGAACACCTAGGTCCCGCCTGGGTGCCCACGGGAAGGAGCCTCACGGGACTACAGGCCAGGAAGGCAGGCCCAGCTCGGTCACACACTGGGTCGTAGCACCACAGGCCCCTTTGTCACCTGCGCCGGTCGCGAGAGGGTAAGGGGGAAAAAAAAAAAAAATAGGGACGCGCACACGCACGCGCACTCATGTGCAGCGGTTCACGCATGCGCACCGCCCGCTGGTCTCAAGGTTCCCCCCCCCCCCGCGCCGAACGCGCACGCGCACTCGCACACAAAAGCCAGCGCCGCGCGCGCCCGGCCGCCCCGCCCCCGCCCCCCTCCGCACCCCCTCCCGCCCGCAGCCGGAAATGCGCGCGCGCGCGGCCTTACCCAGCGGCAGGCCCTTGTTGAGCAAGTGCGAGCTGCCCATTGAAAGGCGCGGGTGGCCGCGGGCCCCGATGAGTCCGGCGCTCTCCGCCGCCGCGAGCCCTGCGCCTGGGGCGGCTTCGGCGCAGTCTGCTGCTCCGCCCGGCCGCCTGCGCCCGGCCGCCGCCGTGCCGAGCCGCCACCGCGCCGCCAGCCGCGCTCCGACCGACGAGCGGGCGGGGACACGCCGCGCGCGCGCGCGGGCGTGGCCTCGGTTGGTCTGCTGTTTGCCGGCAAGGCGGCGCGCTGGACGTACGCGGGCGGCTCAGGGGCCGCGCTGCCCGCCGGCCGGGCGCTGGGCCCCCACCACCCGCGCCCCTCCCAGGCTGGAATCCCTTTCTGGACACGCCCCCAGCTGTACCCGCCCTGTCCCTCCCCTCCCCTCCCTGCGCGTACCCGGGACTGCGCCTCTGCCACTCCTTGACGCGGTGACCCGGGCCGGAGCCCGCGTGGTGGAGCAGCCCATCCGCGTGGGGCGCTACCGGGCTGGTCGCCGCCGCCTCGAGCGGACAGCGAGAGGGGCGCACCCGGCCTGAGTGCGGCTGGAGCTGGGGCCGCGGACCCAGGGCTCAGGAGCTGGACAGCGCCCCAGCGGGGAAGGTGATCTGTGCGCAGGGCCAGACGCCCGCCGCGCACCCACAGTGGGAGACAAGCTGTTGCTGGGACTGTCAGGCAGGCGTGGCGAGTGATACAGCTTAGCTGTTTAAAAAAAAAAATCACGAAAGCAGCACTAACTAGAAGGTGCTGAAGGCCATCTTGTTACCTACGTGTTTTGAAAATCCAATTTTTGAGAAAGGTAGGCAGGTGCAGTGACGGGATGGCGACGGACTGAGCTTCTGTTCACAGAACAAATGAATTGAAAATACCTTTCAATTTGATCCATTAACAGACACGGATGGAGAAAAGGATCTAACAAGTGGCGTCTCAAACCTGCTGCAGTACTTCCTAAAGAGACTAAGGACTAGGGGGAAGGCCAGCCGACACACACACCTCCCCTTAGCCCCCACCCCAATCCGGGACTGCCTCTCCCGTTCTGCTCGTTTTCTCATGCCGTAGGTATGAGATAATCCAAATGGCTCCTCCCAGTTCTTCCATCCTAGCATGGCAACTCCAAGGCAGCTGACACCTCCCATTTCTTATGAGCCTACCCAATCCTCATTTTTCTTGCACAGTAAGACCAGGACCAACACACCACTCCATCCCTTGTTTAAAAATTAAGGCCTCCCGTTGCGCTAGAGGAAACCCAGGTTACTTGTCACCATCACACTGATTTGGACCCTTCCTCCCACTCCAGGGACAGTCCCTGAAAGCAAGGGTCTGTTCCTGAGTATGCGAGGAGGAAAGCCGCTGGGTAGAGATATGGACACGGCCAGGTGGCTCTGAACACGCCCCTGTGACCTTACGATTGCCCGCAGGCACCTGCACCACCTGCTTCTGAGAGGATCTGGTGTCTGTTGGGCCAGCTCACCCTGCACTTCGCTCTGCTCAGCGCTGCTGAAGGCCTGGTGCTCTGAGTCATCATTCTGGTGCCAGTAAGAGAGTGTGATGCTCACCCGTGCCCTGCCTGTCTCCACCACAGGCCACAGGCTGGACTTTACCTGGTAAAAGGACCCATCCTGCCTGCCTTAGCTGTCCACCCTCTGGCAAAGCCATACTCTTCCTGGGAGGGCGAGACCAGGGAAACCCCCCCCCCCCCCCCAGCTCGTCCCTTATCAGAAAGCACTAGATTCTCACCCAAGGAAAGGACCTGGTAACACAGCTCGTCCTTCAGCTTAACCAAAGCACATCTGCTAGTGGACACCCTGTACCCAACCAAAGAGACCTATGAACAGACAGGACCTCCCCAAGATGCTGCTCTGTGTACCCGCCCCTCTTGGAATCGGTTTGAGACTCTAACATGAAAGGTTTTCTACTCTGCCTTTCTCAATTGTTGTTGAGATGATTGCATGATTTATACAGAGTAAACGGGCACGGTGGCGCACGCCTGTAATCCCAGCACTCCGGGAGGCAGAGGCAGGCGGATCTCTGTGAGTTGGAGGCCAGCCTGGTCTACAAAGTGAGTCCAGGACAGCCAAGGCTACACAGAGAAATCCTGTCTCAAAAAACAAAAACAAAACAAGATCAGATAACGTGTAGAAACTGGTTGGACCGTTAAGCATACCCACTATGAGACATATTCTAGGTGCATTCCAAGGCTCTAGTGAGGTCTCCAATGTAATGTTCATTTGCTTTTCTGGTCTCCAAGATATAGACACCCACATATCTGCTGAGCCCCTGGGAAGCATCTGGAAAGTTTAGGAGTGATGTCCCAGGCAGTGAGGCCTGGTAGTTGGGAACATGTAGAGAAGTAGGGAGCAGTTCTGCAGAGACTTGAGTGTTGATGCTTTCAAAACAAAACAAAACAAAACCTATTTTAAGGCCGGGCATGGTGGTGCACGCCTTTAATCCCAACACTCGCAAGGCAGAGGCAGGCAGATCACTGTGAGTTTGAGGCCAGCCTGGTCTACAGAGTGAGTTCAGGACAGCCAAGGCTACACAGAGAAACCCTGTCTCGGAAAACCAACCAAACAAAAAAGCCCTATTTTATTTGGAGTATTGGAGCCTCTACCTCCCTTCCACCAACACCTTAACCCTGGGTAAGAGAGAAAGAAGATTAGGGAGAGAGTGGGCACAGACCCCTTTACTTCTCCCTGATGTTTAGGGTCAATTGGGTTCTTTTGGGGCAATGCCAATCTCCATCAACAGCAACCGCAGCGAGCAGTCTCCTCCAAGCTGTTGCATTGAAATGTTTCTCTCCGCCTTACCATCCATCCCTGGTCTCCCCAAACTACTACACTGCGTGCACCACCGCTGCACACTGCACTTTCTCTCTTCACACCTTCCTATTTATCTCTCTCAGAGTCCTAGACCACGCCCTTCTTCATCACACGTGCGGACACACGCGCACACGCTAGGCAGGCTGTTACCAGCTGCCAAAGACCACACCCCGCAGGAGGCAATTGTCAGCTATGGACATACTAAAAGCCCAAGCTAAAATTTCACACCTGTGATTAAAACAAAAATGTATTTACATAACATAACTGAGTTTGTAAAGCAACCAGAACTTCCATTACACTTGGGAAAGCCAGTAGAAAATCCAAAGCCCAGATATAATGATGGAAACAGAAGCCTGTGGCTGGAGGCCAGGAAGAGCTGGGTTTGCAGGTTCAGGGGCTTTTGGGGAGGGATGTAATGGTTGTTGCGATACAAATGGCAGAGGCCCCACTGGGCTCGTCAGCTTCATGGGGGTGGGTGATTCTAAAGGTATCTAATGACTTCTGGGGAGAGGGGTTAGTATTGGGAGCAGCAGGCAGAACCCAAAATCTGGTCACTAAGCAGAAAGGATGATGGGGACAGGGGTCCTTGCTACTCCATCCTCTCCATTGGGAATCAGGCTGGGATACACCAAGGTGAAGGAAAACAAACAGAATTGTAGAGAAAGAAATCCAGGCCTATCCTTTGGACTTTGAATGACAGCTGACAGAAGGCCACATGTGCAGCAAACTTCACACAGGATTGAGCCCGGTAAAGGCTCCTAGGAAGCAGGCAATCTCAGCCCAGATCTCAGCCCAGAAATATTTTCTCTTTCATATCTGTTTTATTTTGAAATGCAGCTGGAACCAAACCCCTCTTCCAACTTCTGGGGGGAGGAAACATCTTAAAATTAAACAAATGTGGTTGTTTAAATGAAGATGCCCCCCCCCCTCCCATAGGCTCATCTATTTGAATGCTTGGCGCCCAGCTGATGGAACTGTTTGGGAAGGATTAGGAGGTGTGGCCTCATTGGAGGAGGGGTGGCACTGGGAGTGGACTTCAAGGCATCAAAAGCCCATGCTATTCCCAGTTACCTCTGTCTGCCTCCTGCTTGTGCGTCAGATGTAAGTTCTCAGGGACTGCTTCAGCACCGTGCCTGCCTATCTATGGCCACACTTCCTGCGTGATGATCATAGACGCCAGCCCCCTGGAACTGTGAGCCCTCTAATTAAATGCTTTCTTCTACATGTTGTCTTGGTCATGGTGTCGCTCTGTGGCAAGAGAAAGTCAACAATGAAAGTGAGCCACAGATCGGCAGCTGCTCAGTTTCTCGTTCCGCAGCCTCCCTCCACAGGCTTGTCGGCGCTGTGCCATGGCTCCGCCTTTGTATTGGTTACTCTTCATGTCACCGTGACAGAAAACCTGAAAGAAACAGCTGGAAAGGGTGAGGGGTTGTTTAGTCCGTCATGGCAGGGAAGATGGCAGTGAGAGTGGGTCAGCTCACGGTGATGGGAGCCTGGGGCAGAGCTCCTCACGTCTTAGTAGACGGCAGGCAGAGAACAGGTACCGCCTCCAACGCCCTGCTCCCCACCCCATTCCCATGCACGTGTGCACAGAGCCCCGCTCCTGCTAACTGGTCCACAAATCCCAAACGTTTCACCATCTCCCAAAACACTGCCACTGTCTGGGAAACACGTATCCAAACATATGGGAGACATTTTAAACTGACACCTGCATTCCCTCTGCTGCCAGTGGTGCCTTCTTCCTGCTGCTGGCCTCTCTGGCTGGGCTTATGGCCACCCACAGAACTCTCATCTGCTATTCAGTGCTGTTGTAGGGAGTTTTTTTTTTTTTCTGCTGACCCCAACATCCTGGAATAACGACTCATAATACTCAAAATATTTGTACAAATACCTAGGCCATATAGCTAGGCTTTTCTCTGACCAACTTACACCTTAAAATAACCCACTACACTAATCTACCGGTTGCCACATGGCTGGTTACCTCTGCTCAGGTACCATGCGTCCGTCCTCTTCACATCTTGCCAGGTGAATCTCCCACTCCCCGCCCTATCCCAGAATGCCTTCTGCCTGCTGGACGTCCCACCTTATATTTCCTATCTCCACTATATGTCATTTGTTTGTTTGTTTGTTTGTTTGTTTAGACAGGAAATGCATCCACATAATACACAAGATAGTCTTTGCATACAATGCAGTGACCAGAGCCAGGGCATTTACACTCATGAACAATGAACAACATTCTGTGCATATGGCCCTGTGTTTCTTAAGGCTCCCTGATACATTACCTGCTGAATTTTCTTCTTTGGCAGTTTCCATTCCTGAGGCAGCAACCAGGATCCTCCCAGAGCTCCAGAGCTACGAGCGTCAGCCTGGGAGAGAGAGAAATGCTACCAGAAGAGAGGTTTGATGTAGCCGGAAGCTATAAGACTGGGCCTGTGTAAAGATGCACACAGCTGAATTTCAGCGAGCATGGTGGCCCGTCGCTCCACTAGAGGGCTCCAGTAGGGAATATAAAAGACATCTCTAGTGGATCCAGACCATGGCCCTGCAAAATCTAGGCCTCACAACACATGTGCACTATAGGTGCCACAAGCGTCTTTGGATCCTGGAGCTGAGGCCTCACTTACCCAGAGTCTTAGCGCTTTGTGAGAAGCCATGCATTGTTAGTGCCTCAGCTAGTGTGTCTCCAGGCCTCAGGATTTCCCACATCTACAGCTCTAGCTTGTCAACATACCGTCAAAAAAAATTAAAACGCTGCTGCAAAATAGTCACAACACAACATGGTTAATCTTGATTGGCAGCTTGATTAGATTAAGACCAAGGAGATTAGTTCTGCACACCTAGGTCTTGTCTGTGAAAACATCTCCAGGAGGACTAAGAAGGAGGAGGACTCACCCCAAATGTGGGCGCAGCCATATTGTGCTGGAGCCCCAGTGGAGGGAAGAAAAGGAGTCAGCTGGTCTGGTTTACTGAGATGTTCTTCTCCCCTGCACCCTCCTTACCATGATGCACTGAGACCTCCAAAACCATGAACAAAATAACCTATTAGCTTGGTCATGTCAGACAGTCAGTCACAGTGATACGAACACTTACACAAGGTGAATGAGGCAGAGAGTCGATAATTTTTTTTTTTTTTTTTTGAGACATGGTTTCTCTGACTGTCCCTGGTTGTCCCGGAACTCTCTTTGTAGACATGACTGACCTCGAACTCACAGAGATCTGCCTGTCTCTGCCTCTCAAGTAATGGGATTAAAGGGGTCCGCCACCATGCCCAGCAAGATTCTAATTTTTGAAACAAAATTATTTTGTAAAATAACAATATGAAAGCGTGCTGTCTAATTTCCCCGAAGTCTTGAAAAGTGGAGTTTTCTGTGGGGTCCTCAATGATGCACTGTGGTCAGAGGCAGGGCAGGGCTTTCTGCCGCGGCAGACTCAGCACAGCCTCTACATGTTTGTTTCTTTCTCCCTGCTCTGTGGTCACTGTGATGTCAGTGTGTATGAGTGAGTGTCCATCTACTGTCCCAGAACAAATAAGTCATTCATGTAAACAGCATTGTTTCTAGGCAGGACACACTTCAGCATATTAAATTTTAGCCAGGCATGGTGGCACACAACTTTAATCCCAGCACACAGGAGGCAGAGGCAGGCAGATATCTGAGTTCAAGGCCAGCCTGGTTCACAGAGCAAGTTCCAGGACAGCCAGGGCTACATAGAGAAACCTGTCTCAAACAAACAAACAAACAAACAAACAAACAAAAACCCTAACTAACTAAATAAATTTTCTGGGCGAGGTGGAAGGGATGGCTGGTAGGTCTGTGCCTCACACAGCAGGCTCCCATTGACAGTGCTCTAGCTCTTATGGTACCAGACATTGCTCTAGGATCAAATCGTTTGTGCCCTTCTAGGGGAAGGAACGGCTTCCTTGAATGAACACAGAAATCTGAGTTGTCTTTTGGTCACAGCTGGTAATGTTGACAAGACACAGTGTAACAATAAAGAGGACAAGAAGAAATTGTCAGCCCCCTCCTTGTTCATCAAGGCTCATGTTAATGAGGTCAGACAAATGCCAAGCGTCTCTGGAATGTTCCATCTCCAGATGTCTTGAGGACAAATATTTCTGCTGTTTAAAATATCGCAAGTTCTTGATGTTTTAGTTTCTGGAGGCCCCTGGCAAGCTCATGTAAATGAGGTTTCCGTGTCTGCATCTCTAAACTGCCTTGGGTTGAAGCTGCCTTGTGTAGATCACTTTGAATGACAGTGGCATCTTGGCAAGTCTTCCTGTCCATGTTTACCGGGTGCCTTTCCATTTATTTATTCTTTGTTTGTTTTAACCGTCCTTTATAGCGTTTGGCATACACATTTCCCATCTCTTCAGTTAGGTTCACTCTTAGGTGTGGAACTCTTTCAGAAGTTGCTATGTGTGGAATTTGCTTCCTTTCTAATCTGAATGTGTTTCCTTGTTCTTTCCTTTTCTCCTCTACACTCTGAATAGGGCTAAAATGTTGACTAGCAATGGTGAGATCGTACCAGGGACTTTGAGGCGAAGATGACATATAGCAGAGGTTGCTGTCTGTCTCTCTTCAGAGGGCTGTGTCTTTTTTTTTTTCTGGTTTTTTGAGACAGGGTTTCTCTGTGTAGCCTTGGCTGTCCTGGACTCACTTTGTAGACCAGGCTGCCCTTGAACTCACAGCGTTCCGCCTGCCTCTGCTGGGATTAAAGGCGTGCGCCACCATGCCCAGTGGGTTGTGTCACTTAGTCACACACATTTAGCGAGCTCTATAGCCTTTAAGGTATGCACGGCAGTTACCCTTTTTTAAAAAATAATTTTTATTTAATTTTAATTTATGTGCATTGGTGTGAGGGTGTCAGATCTTGGAGTTACAGGCAGTTGTGAGCTGCCATGTGGGTGCTGGGAATTGAACCCGGGTCCTTTGGAAGAGCAGGCAATGCTCTTAACCGCTGAGCCATCTCTCCAGCCCCAGTTACCCTTTTTAACTGATGAGGAAACCGAGTCACAGACAGCTAGGCAGCCTTCCAGCTCCATGCACAGGGAGTAGCAGAGCGAGGACCCAACAGCAAGCCAACCTCACAACCCAGCGTGACAGGATGTAGCCTACATTGGGTGGGTGGAATGGCCCAGGCACTCTTTGCTGTCCCCTGCAGTTCCTAGAAGAACATACAGCTTTGTTGGTTCCTATTCTGCCTCCTGATCCGTGTGTGTGTGTGTGTGTGTGTGTGTGTGTGTGTGTGTGTGTGTGTGTGTGTTAGGACAGGGATTTTGAAATCTCACAGGCTCAAACTCTCTCCCTATCTTTTTCTCTCCAGAGGTGGCAGTGTGCTAAGACGCCTTCCGGTAGACCCAAACACTGAGTGCTGCTGTCCTGTGCTCACAGTCCTGTGACACTCCAACCCTGTGCCAAAGTGTTTCTCATGGCTCCAGTGTGCTGCGTGGAATTCTCTCAAGGCCCAGCCTCTGACTGTGGCTGCACTGAGCTTTCTGTCAGAGAGATTATTTATTTCACTTCCTCTTCTGTTTTCCAGTTGGCATTCCACCGCCCAGCGTGTTCCCTAGAGGGAGACTAACATCCCTGTTTTGAAATGGAGACGGTGAAAGCTCCCGAGGGTAGACAGGGTTACAGCTAGACCTGCTGAGCCTCAGCCAGCTCTCCCGCCAGTCAGTCACAGCCTCTGTTCCTTCCACGTCCACGTGACCGAGGTAAAGATGACCTCCTCTAAAATGAGTATTAACAAGTACTCTGTTGAGCTGAATTTTGGAGCAATACTGATTATCTGAGACACAGCTTTCCAAATCACTGGAAGGAATCACATAGCACAGCTTGGCATCTGCTGCCAACTATGAACTAATTAACTGCCGTACACAAACTCCCTGGGCGCATGAGAGCTTCCCCAAGGTGTTGGTTGGGGAAGACAACTTTTTGTTTTGTTTTATTTATTTATATTTGAGACAGGGTTTCTCTGTGTTATCCTTGGCTTTCCTGGACTCACTTTGTAGACCAGGTTGGCCTTGAACTCACATCGACCCACCTGCCTCTGCCTCCCGAGTGCTGGGATCAAAGGCGTGGGACAACTTGTTTTTTAATGGGGGTGTTGAAATGATAATAGAAACATCGGTTCTCAGGCCAGGCTAGTCCGCCATGCAGTGCTCAGTCAGAACATGAGGCCCACACCAGGGCTTTGGGGAACAGTGTTATCAGAATGATGGCACTGGGCTTGTCCTATGCTTGCTCCTTGACAGACCCCCCTGCCAAGTGGCTGTACAGGCAAGGTGGGGTGCAGTGTTCTAGCACACCTTGGCACGCACTCACCTCTCCCATTTCTCACCTCCGCGCCCTCTGATCTTTTTCTTTCCCTTTTTTTTTTCTTTTTTTTCCCTTTTTTCTTTTTTAAGACATGGTTTCTCTGTGAAGCTTTGGCTGTTCTGGAACTCACTTTGTAGAGCAGGCTGGCCTCTATCTCAATAGAGATCTGCCTGCCTCTGCCTTCTGAGTGCTGGGATTAGAGGTGTGCGCCACCACCTCCCGGCTGTATTTATTTATTCTTTTAAGTATTTTTAATTTATGTTTATGTTTATTTTCTGTACATGGATGTTTTGCCTGAATGTGTGAGGTGTCAGATCCCATGGAACAGGGGTTACACCTGTGAGCTGTCATGTGGGTGCTGGGAACTGAACCTGGCTCCTCTTGGAAAAGTAGCCAGTGTTCTTAACCACTGAGCAACCTCTTCAGCCTTATTTATTTATTTATTTATTATTAGTTTTTGGTTGTTCAAGACAGAGTTTCTATATGTAGCCACAGCTGCCCTGGAATTAGCTCTTATAGACCAGGGTGGCCCATAATTTAGAGTTCCACCTGCCTCTGCCTTCTGACTGCTGGGATTAAAGGCATGCATCACAACGCCCGGTTTTATCTGTTCTTAAAACAGGGTCTCACTATGGTAGCCCTGGCTGGTCTCGAACTCACTTTTGCCATGTAGACCAGGCTGGTCTTGAAATCACAGAGAGCTGCCTGTCTCTGTTTCTAAGCGTTGGTATTAAAAGCATGTGCCACCATGCCCAGCTATTTATTTTGTATGTGCGTGCATGCGTGTGTGTGTGTGTGTGTGTGTGTGTGTGTGTGTGTGTGTGTGTGTGTGTACACCATATGCATACAAGTGTCTGCAGAGGCCAGAAGTGGGAATCGGATCCCCTGGAGCTAGAGTTACAAACAGTGAGTGCTAGGAACTCAGCCCAGTTCCTCTACAAGCGCAGCAGGCACTCTCAACCGCTGAGCGCTCTCTCCAGTCCCTCCATTCCTTCCTGTTCTTGAGATTCTCACGTGCATGAAGGGAACACACATGCCCAAGCTTTGTCCACAGCCTCAGAGGTACCGGGCTCACAGCTGCCTCTGGAGCCTATGCATGCTCACACTCTCTGTGAGGGCTAGCATCAGGAAAGCAGCCCTCCCAGGCTCTAGCCATAGGGAACTCCACAGCTGCAGGAGCGTGTCCACCCGTCCTATGGACAGGTATACATGCATGTCAGACCATGGACTCTGGGCAAGGCCTGCATCCTAGTGCCCAGGGAACACTAGGGCAAGTGCAAATAGTGTCACGGGATTTGAACTCTCTCATAGCAAAAATAGAATTCATCTGACGTGGGTTTTTTTGTTTGTTTGTTTTTTTTTGTTTTTTTTTTTTTTTGGCTTTTTGAGACAAGGTTTCTCTGTGTAGCCTTGGCTGTCCTGGACTCGCTTTGTAGACCAGGCTGGCCTTGAACTCACAGCGATCCGCCTGCCTCTGCCTCCCGAGTGCTGGGATTAAAGGCGTGCGCCACCACGCCCGGCTCTGACGTGGGTTTTATATATTAAAACACTGAGCGCTAAGTGCTGGTATGCTTAACCCTCCACAGAAGTAGTTCCAAGAAGAGGCTTGCATTCCGTTTCTCTGCTTCACTATATTAATAAAGGAATTTATAATTGTTGTTAGTGCCCTGCTGTGTGACTCGATCCTCCTACCTCAGCCTCTGGAGTGCACCAGGAAACGTAGTTCAGATTCTTCTAATTCAGATTATGTCTATAACTCAAGTGAATAAAATAAACAGAAAAGCTGAGTGCATTGACGGCTTGGCATAAAAAATGACTAAACTTCAGGGAGCGATGTGATGAGATGTTGGGATTTTAGAATGAGTAATGACCCTTGGAGAGCAGAGGGACACTCAGTGTCAGAGGATAACAAATCTATTCTTATTATAGTGAAAAATTCATTCACATCAAAATCTGAGGGTTGAGCTGAGTATCATTACTGGTGAGAGCACCATGACTGAGGACAGATGGACATCACACCCCTGAAGCAACTTTGCTCCAGTCTCTCCCTGTTTGCTAAAAATCAGCCTTCCAGAATTTCTGCCTCTCGACAGGCTGAGGATGCTGTCAGAACACAGTCTGCCCACTGGACATGGTCCTGCCCACTGGAGCACGGGGGACAGCTGGACAAGCCTCTACAGCACTGCTTGTTTTTATAGCGTTATCAAATGCCTAAAGATGCCAAGAAGCCTGGATAAGCCAAATCCCAGAGTCCACAGCCCTCCCTGGCCACTGGGACTGTGGCTTTCATTTCTGCAGGGAAAACAGGGCCAGCACGTTTAAGGCGTGTGCAGTGAGTGAGTGACCTTGGCGAGCCTTCCCAGGCCAGTGTAGGGCCTGCATTCTTCCTCTAGCCTTCTGGTAGGTCTCACAGAGCATATGGGTCTCATGTGTGTAACTGGGGGCAAGAGTCCTTGAAGGAGTCCCTCTCAGATGTGAATCTTCCTCTGAGTCCATACCACGGCTTTCTGAAGTCTGAGGACAGGACAGGGAAAGAGAGTGGTACCCAGAGTCACAGAAAACCAAGCTGGGCAGCAGCCAGG
Organism: Acomys minous; assembly: GCF_964271855.1. Lineage (NCBI taxonomy): Eukaryota > Metazoa > Chordata > Mammalia > Rodentia > Muridae > Acomys > Acomys minous. The sequence continues at coordinate 34,838,697 of NC_140491.1, read as the reverse complement.
CCCACAAGTGGGCTGCTAGGCCAAAAGTTATAGAAATCTGTGGTCCAAACCTGGCGTGGTGGCGCGTGCCTGTAATCCCAGCACTCGGGAGGCAGAGGCAGGAGGATCGCTGTGAGTTTGAGGTCAGCCTGGTCTACAAAGTGACTCCAGGACAGCCAATGCTACACAGAGAAACCCTGTCTCAAAAAAAAAAGGAAAAAAACCATGAGAGAGAGAGAGAGAGAGAGAGAGAGAGAGAGAGAGAGAAGAGAAGAGAAGAGAAGAGAAGAGAAGAGAAAAGGAAGAAAGAAAGAAATCCATGGTCCAAGCCAGACACGGTGTCGCATACCTTTAATCCCAGCACTTGGGAGGCAGAGGCAGGCGGATCGCTGTGAGTTCGAGGCCAGCCTGGTCTACAAAGTGAGTCCAGGACAGCCAAGGCTACACAGAAAGACCCTGTCTCAAAAAACAAAAACAATGAAATCTGTGGTCCAGCTGTGAAGCCTTGAACTTCAATCTCACCCACACTCAGCTCCCAGGTTCTGCTGCAGGGAAGCTGTGGTCCCACTCAGAGTATATTTACAGTGACTGAACCTCATTAAAGCCACAGCACAACCTGGACTCAAGGGCTCAACTTCAAATAAATTGGTTCATCCCATCACATGACTGCTCTAATCCGGGAGGAAGCCCTGTCCTTCCTAGATAGATACTATTTCCTTGTGTCCCAACAAGTCTTTATTCATAATGAACAGCGTAAAGTTAAAAGTTACCATAGTACCCTGGAGATGGTTAAGAACTCTGGCTGTTCTTCCAGAAGACTTAGGTTTGATTCCCAGCACCCACCTGGCAGCTAACAGCCCTATGAGTCTAGTTCCTGTGTCTGCGATGTCCTCTCTTGGCCTGCATGTGCACCAAGCATGCAAGTGAAACACCTATTTAAAAAAAAAAAGGCTGGAGAGATGGCTCAGAGGTGAAGAGCACTGGCTGTTCTTCCAAAGGTCCTGAGTTCAATTCCCAGCAACCACATGATGGCTCCCAACCATCTATAGTGAGCTCTGGTGCTCTTTCCAGTGTGCAGGTCAGGTATAAATGCAGACAGAATACTGTATAAATATTAAATAAACCTAAAAAAGAAAGAAAGAAAGAAAGCCCAGTGTGGTGGCGCAATCTTTAGTTCCAGCACTCGGGAGGCAGAGGCAGGTGAATCTCTGGACGATCAAGGCCAGTCTGATCTACCCAGTTAGTCTGGGACAGCCAGGGCTACACAGAAAAAAAACCTGCCTCAGAAAAAAAAAATGACCAGACACATGAGGAAGATACGTTGACAGTGACTTAGAGAAGTTGCATTGATGCTGTGATCAGAAGGGACTTTAGCCATGAGTGTGCATCAGAGAAGGGGCAGAAAAAGGCAGGCAACGTGCATAAACAGCAGGATACTTCAGCAGATAGTGAGAGCCGCAAAAGGAGATTCTAAAACTGAAAATATGGCATTGGCAATGAACTAATTGGAAAAAGGAATCGGTGACCTGGAGGATAAGAAAATGTTAATTAGGGCCTGCAGGATAGCTCATCTGGCGAAGGCATTTTAGCAAGTCTGACGACCCGCCTTGGAGCCACAGGACTCACACAGATGAAGGAGAGAACTTGCTCTGACTTCCACACGCAGGCTGTGGCACTCACGCACTCACATGCATACACACACACACACACACACACACACACACACACACAGTGGACACAGAAATGTGAAGAAAAAAAAAAGACTATTAATTACCCAAATCCAACGGGGAAATGCGGTTTTTTAAAAGACATGTGACTCATGTACGATGGTATCCTGAGAAGTCAGGAAGACCACATGTTTGAGGGCATCCTGGGCTACATAGGGAGAGGCTGCCTCCTTGACTGCCATCCCTTGAAAAGGGATGATAATCCCAGCACTCGGGAGGCAGAGGCAGGTGGATCACTGTGAGTTCGAGGCCAGCCTGGTCTACAAAGCGAGTCCAGGACAGCCAAGGCTACACAGAGAAACCCTGTCTCGGAAAAACCAAAAAAAAGAAAAGAAAAGAAAAGAAAAGAAAAGGGATGATAAGATGGCTCAGAAGGTGAGCATCCCGCATACCTGATAAACTGAGTTCCATCCATGGGACCTACACAAAGCTGGAAGGGGACAAGTGACTCTGCAACGTTGTCGTCTGATCTTCATAGGCTAGCGTGGCACACCCACCAATACACACAAATTAATATTAATAATAGAAAATTGAAGTCTAAAAAGAAAACAATATCAAAAAAACAAAACAAAACAAAAGACGACTGGCCAGAAAGCTAATATTAATATTATTGGGTTTAGAGGCTTAACAACTCCAGTTCAATCTCAGAGTCCAAGAATCCACGTGGTATAGGAAGAAAAAAACTCCAATATTATACTCTGATTTACAAGAGATGGAGAGAGAGACCTGAGATCTATGGGACAAGACCAAGGGGTTTAGTGGGTGCACAACGTGACATTCCAGTGGGAAGGGAAAGAACGGAACGGCCCAGGGAGAGAGGAACAGTCAAGGACTTCCTCAAAGCTGTAGAAAAGTTCAACCACACACCAAAGATTTCACCAAACCCCAAAGGAGATAAACTCAAGGAAAACTACTCCCTGGCAAGTCACCTGACAAAAAGATATGATAGTCATAAAAGCAGCCATAGAAAAGCAAAAGATAGAATCTCATCATTAAAAATGGAGAGTTTGGGACAGAACAATGGCCAGGTGGGTAGAGGTGCTTCCTGAACAAGCAAGGCAATCTGCATGTCATCCCTGGGACCCAAGAAAGCCAGAAAGGAGGGCGCCAACTCCACAAAACTGTCCTCTGGCCTATACATTTACTCTGTGGCACCCTCAACCATGCATGTGCCCTCCTCCTCCTTCTCCTCATCATCATCATCATCACCATCCTCATCATCATCACCATCCTCCTCATCACCATCCTCCTCCTCATCACCATCCTCATCCTCATCACCATCCTCATCCTCATCACCATCCTCATCCTCATCACCATCCTCATCCTCATCACCATCTGCTACCAGAGAACAGTGGAGTGTTAGGAGATAACCCAATGCCAGCTCCACCTTATATCCAATGCTAATGAGAGTATTGTGAGCACCTTGTGCCAGGAACATGACAGGCATGTTCACGCCCATTCCGTGATGTCAGAATACATAATAATCAATTCATAAGCCACCTTGTTCTGGTGGCTTGCAATTTACCAAGTACTTCTGGTTGCCCTCGACAGCCGACTGTTAGCAAATATGTTCTTTTATTACGGTCTTAATTACTAATATTAAATCTCAGGTCTTACCCCCACATGCACCAGTACCCACACACTCACAGTACACAATAGCTACTAAAGGGTTAAAGAAGCCAAAAGATTCCCAAAGCCCATACTGTAGACAGAAAGCTGAGACCAGTAGCAGAAACATTGCCGCTGGAGGCAAAACCAAGCTGTAGGGTCTGCTGGAGACATGCACGCACAGGACCATCAAGGTAAGACGTAGGACCTGTCTAAAAAGATAGGGGGATGGGATGGGATGGGGTGGGATGGGATGGGATGGGGTGGGATGGGATGGGATGGGGTGGGATGGGATGGGATGGGATGGGGTGGGATGGGATGGGATGGGATGGGATGGGATGGGATGGGGTGGGATGGGATGGGGTGGGATGGGATGGGATGGGATGGGGTGGGATGGGATGGGATGGGATGGGATGGGATGGGGTGGGATGGGATGGGGTGGGATGGGATGGGGTGGGATGGGATGGGATGGGGTGGGATGGGATGGGATGGGATGGGATGGGATGGGGTGGGATGGGATGGGATGGGATGGGATGGGATGGGGTGGGATGGGATGGGGTGGGATGGGATGGGATGGGATGGGGTGGGATGGGATGGGATGGGATGGGGTGGGATGGGATGGGGTGGGATGGGATGGGATGGGATGGGGTGGGATGGGATGGGGTGGGATGGGATGGGATGGGGTGGGATGGGATGGGATGGGGTGGGATGGGATGGATAGATGGATTTACAGACAATTGAAATTCAACTGGACCATGTAAAGCCCTGGGGACCAATTGAGTTGAAATCCCAAGTCAGGAATTCTCTGTCTGTTGGTCCCTTCACCCACACACAGGCTGTCTGGATAACAGGTTAGAGGGGCTGTCACAGCCATTACAGTGTTACATGTCTTCCTCTTTATGGGCTCCAGGACAGCATTGTGTCTTTCCTTGTTACAGTATACTTCATAAGCTCTTGAGCCTAGCTCATCTGAAATGTTAATTTAACATCTATTTATTATGTATCTACATGTGAGTGTGTCTCTGTATAAATACTGCATGTGAATGTGCCTCTGAATAAATATGTGCATGTGCGTGCAGATGCCCACAGAAGCCAGAAGCATCAGGTGCCCTGGAGCTGGAGTTACAGCCCACTGTGAGTCACCTAACTTGGATGCTGGCAATGAACTTGGGTCCTCTGCAAGAACAGCAATGACTCTTCACTTCTGCGCCCTCTCTCCAGCCCCTCTGATATGATTTTGCTACCTCCATGTGCTTGTATTTTTCTGACCTACTTTGATAAGTTTCTAGGTGACAGACTTTGACTTGTGCATTAGCCTGTGCCTCGTGGTAGTGTTGGGCATGCGGCGTCCTCTACATCCAGGAAAAGGTGCGAAATCATCCTGCCCCTACATTTGCTCTCAAAGGGGGCCTGAGTGCGGGGTGGGGGGTGGGGGTGGGAGGGGATAAAATGAAGTCACCTTGGGCAAGACACAGCCTGAAAGCTGCCGTTCCAGGCAATATGGAGTGCCATAGGGCAGGGCATGGTCTGACCTCCATAGAACAAGACTAAAGGCAGGGGAAAGCTGGGAAAGCTCGTTTCTAGAAGGCCTGTGTTAGGAGGTGCGAGCAGATCCCTGAAGGATGGGGAAATGGAGGAGTGGGAAGCAGAAGGCTAACTACATAAGTGACTGTGCACCTCTGTATCTCCTTATGATACACATGTTGGGAGGGGAGAGAGGAAGTGAAGAGGGCCTATTTACTGTCTATTTGGAAAGAGATTCTTTCTCTAAGCCAGTGGCTCTCAAACCTTCTAATGCTGTGACCCTTAATACAGCTCCTCACGTTGTGGTGACCCGCAACCACAAAATTATTTTCGTTGTGACTTCATGACTGTAATTTTGCTGCCGTTATGAACCATAATGTAAGTATTTCTTGAGACAGAGGTTTGCCAAAGGGGCCGTGACTCCCAGGTTGAGAACTGTTGCTCTAAACTGTTGACCGAAAAACCATCCACGTTCTACTACTGGGGTTTTAGCACACAAAAGCTAAAGCACACAGGAGCCCCAAGGAGGGAGGATGTTAAATAAAATTGCACTGATGGGGTTCTTGTTTTATGGATGCAGCGTACAAGCAAATCACTAGGAGCAAATCGTGATGTGTTAAAGGTGCACACAGTAATTTCTAGAGCCACACCTCAAAATCAGCACTGGACAGGGCCCACTGGACAGTTGTCAAAGGAGGCACAAGGGACACTAAAATCCGAACACAAGCACCCAAGCGGGCCTGCGTCTCCCTTTATTTAGGTCTTATTTAATCTCTCAATAAAGTTTTGTTTCCTGGTTTGCAGTCTTGCCTGATTCTGCCGAGGCTCACTTTGGGGTTGGTGAGGGACAGCTGTGAGGCTCCCGTGTGGGTGCAGCAGGCCCATTTGAGAGACACGGTGAGGGCAGCAGCCCAACCGCTTCTTACTGCCTGCCTCCTCGTGGGTGTCACCTGGTGTCCAGAGCCCCTCCTCCATTGAAAAGGGCATAGAGAAAGGAGGGGTGGTGGCCTGGCCTGGCCCCACTCCTGGGTACAGAGGAGGGCATAGGGACTTATGCTCCCCACCTCTAAGATCCCACCATGAGCCCACTCATCACAGACCTTCCAGGATCATGAAACTTAGGTCCTCCACACTCTGGAGGCACACGCTCCAATGCATGTGGCTGCTCAGCGGCCGAAAGCTCACCTACATCTGTGAGGCCCAGATCTTAGGTCTCTAGCTCCACCAAAATGAATAATAAAAGAATCGCCTCACTGATGCAATCAATTGTAGCTCTCTCTCTCTCTCTCTCTCTCTCTCTCTCTCTCTCTCTCTCTCTCTCTCTCTCGTTTATCCTATTTAAGTAGATAAAGTGTGAAATGCTAACACAGAGTCGCACTGTCAAATCCACCTTCTATTTGGACTGATAAGAATTAGGGGCAGCTCTGCTAACAGCCAGTGGCTCTCCCAGCCCCCAGCTTGCTCTCCTGGAGGTCCTGGTATCATGAGAGGGGCCCTAGCTCTCCCTGGGAGGTGGCTCTTTGCTCAGGACTTGCTGCCCTGCCTTCCACAGGTGCAGCTAATGTAGACTATCCTAGGATGCCTATTTCCAGGAGGACAGAAAATGTTTCCGTAAGAAAAAAAAAAAAATCCCATTATGACTGTTTGGCCCTGAAACTGCAGCAGCGCCAGGACCGCTAACAGCTGCCATTCCAGCACTGTCCTTTGCAGAACAAGACACTTATTTCCACGAAGCCTGGGAGTGGGGAGTTGTGACGCAGCATGAGCGCATGCTCCTAGGCCGCCAATAACTGTGACAAATGGAATTCCTGGCATCTATGGTGATGGATGAAATGACATGCCAAATTAATAAAATAGGAACCGCAAAGCATGCATTTTTATTAAAGAATAATTTTGTGATAACCACGTAATGTGGAGGCCTCCAAGCAAGAGATTAAATTACATGCTGGGGAAAATCTGGCATTTTGTGATAAACTGCAAAATCAGACTTTCTCCGGCGGCTGGAGAGGGAAGTGGACAGTGTCTATAAACATGCTTTACAAAGCAGCTGACGGAACAAAGCAATGGAGCGGCTGCTGGGATGTGGGCTCTGCCCAGAGTAATGACTTGTCTAACACAGTCTTCTGCAAGAAATCATTCCCACTAACACCTCTGCTCTTGATATTAAAGCTACATCATTTTTATTATTGCCCCTATCAAGCAGAATTACTACACTAGAGATTAAATTCCTATTTTGATTTTTCTTAAGTCAAGATTACAGGGTTGGCTACCTTCTGCGTTCTCTGTGGTAATGAAACTATTTTCCTCTAGCTGATCACTGCTGCACCTATGTGGTAGTTATTTGCCTTTTAAACTGGCTCAGCGTGTGCAGTCCTTCCAGCCTTTGTAAAAAGAATTTGAATGCTAGCTCTTCTCTGGGGTACTGTAGACCTGCCCTTAACTGGCTTGGCCCCATCTGCTCCTCCCTGCCCACAGGGGAGGGGAAAGCCAGTGTTTTCACTTTCCCTACCCTCCCCAACAGGAAAGTTCACAGCTTGGCTATTGCTTGAGAGACACCTTCTCAGTCCCTGTTTAAACATCTGGGCCAGGGAAGGCAGTTGTGAGGGGATCCAGGGCGGCAGGACCTGAAGATGTCTTGGGAGAGTCTGCCTGCTGGCACAGGAAGCCTCAGCTTCTGGAGCGCAGGCTCTTCCTGGAGGGAGGTCTTCGCCTTCTTTTGTTGTCTGTGGTCACAGTACTGAGAGGATACAGCCATAGACAGCCCCATCCCCCCACTGCCTGCCTCTATCCCTGCCCCGTGGTGAAGCCTGGATTAAGCAGGGAGCATAAATCTGCTTTCCCTTCACCAAAACTCTGTAGGCTCTGATTTTTTTTCAAACCTGCTTTATTTGGGGTTCCTCAAATCTCTTTCTCCCTTCTCCACCCCAATCCTTTCCAACACCCCAACACCAGGTAGGAGAGAAAAAGGGTCAGGAGGAAGAAGGGGCACAATTCTCTTTGGCTACTTCCTGCTGTTTAGGTTTGTAGGGTTTTGGGGGGCAACACCAATGTCTGTTGTCAGTATTTTCAGCCTGCAATAACAAACTCAACAGCAGCCTTCTCTTCCTTCTGTAACCATCTCCTCCAAGTGTTCCTCTCATAACCCTTCTCTCTCTCTCTCTCTCTCTCTCTCTCTCTCTCTCTCTGTCTCTCTCTCTGTCTGTCTCTCTCTCTCTCTCTCTCTCTCTCTCTCTCTCTCTCTCTCTCTGCTTTCATATTTATTCCAACTGGCAAAAAGACCACGCCCCCGCACGAGGCAGTTCCCAGCTGACAAAGACCATGATCCCTCTCATGAGGCAGTTATCAGCTGTGGGCAAACTGAAGCAGCAGGCCCCATATCCCACACCTGGGATTAAAACAAAAACATGTTTACATATCATAAACCGAAACATCCACAGCAAAACCCCAACACCTCTATCCAGCAAAATGACCTAAAGTGAGGGTAGCATTCCTCCCAAGACCTTCATGAACTTGCACAGGCCATCTCTTCCTGCATAAACAGGGTCTCTTTGTGCAGCCTTGGCTGTCCTGGACCCACTTTGTAGACCAGGCTGCCCTCAAACTCACAGCGATCCACCTGCCTCTGCCTCCTGAGTGCTGAGATTATGGCATGAGCCACCACGCCCGGCTTTGTTGTTGTTTTAAAGAATGAAATTGTATTTTCTTAGTCTGATGGTTAATACTACTAATCTGACAGGATCTAGGGTCACCAACTTCTGGGCATGTCCGTGACGCAGTAAATTGGGTAAATTGCAGCCGGAAGACTAACCCTGAATGTAGGTGGCACCACCATACCACTTACTATACACTGTTCCTTACTGGACTGCCTTCTGTTCATGTCTGATGGGCAAGGCTGTAATCAACCCACCTGTCAGCATTTCTCTACAACTTGTGGTGTCTCTGTAGAATGATCATCAAGGAGCAGGCGTCTCAGAATGTGTCTTAGTTGGGGTTTCTATTGCCATGATGAAACACTGTGGCCAAAGTAACACAAGGAGAAAAGAGCTTCTCTGGCTTACACTTCCATATCACTGTTAATCATCAAAGGAAGTCAGGACAGGAACTCAAACAAGGCAGGAACCTGGAGGCAGGAGCTGATGCAGAGGCCATGGAGGGATGCGGCTTACTTGTTGGGGGTTGATCTGGCGCTTTGTATTCAAATGACAAATACTGCCCCTGAGATCTTGTTTCAGTCCAGAGTAAATTCTCACATCCACCAAGTGACGTAGTGCAAACCTTGCTCCCCAATTTAAAGTTGACTGGCTAATAAAAAACAGCTAGAAGCCTGTAACTGGGCAGAAGAGAAATAAGTGGAGCTTTAGGTTCCCTGGCTTGGGGTCTCAGATGGAGACCACGAGGTGGGAGAGAGGAGCAGGAGAGGAAGTCGGGGAGAAGGAAGTCACCATGGGGCAATATGGACCATGAGCCCGTGGCCACGAAGGCTGGCCTGATGGAACAGAAGCAGCCCCGGCAGGGACAATTATGACAAGTAACTTGGGGCGTGTAGCTGGGAAACAGCAAAATAGCTTAGAGGGTTGATACCTGCCAAGCTGTTGTGCTTTAAAGCTTATTATAAGTCTAAAAGGTTTCTGTGTCTTTTATTCAGGAACTACATGGTCTCGAGTGGTGTGGAAACCCCTAACAGTTAATTAGAAGCAAAAGGGGGGCATAGCAAACCCCCCCAAATTATTTTTACTATACTTACTTGTAGTGGAAGTTTAGGGGTCATTAACAACTCAGTTATGTTATGTAAAACATGGTTTTGTTTTAATCCCAGGTGTGGGGTACAGGGCTGATTCAGATTGTCCACAGCAGCAGACTTTTTGCCTCTTGCAGGCTCTAAGAAGGGCGCTTTGCCAGCAGCAGAAAGTTTAATTCTAAGGACTCTGGAGAGGGTATACATGCCAGAGGCCAGGAAGTATTTGTGGGGGGGAGGTTCTGGGGTTCTGAGAAAGAAGGCTGCTGCTCCTGGTTGCTGTTGATGCAGTTTGACAAGAAGTCAGAGATATCTTGCAATGAAGATTGGACTTGCCCCAAGGAACCCAAAGACCCTAGCCAGCAGGAAGTAGCTAAAGAGAACTACTTCCTTTCTCCCCACTAACCTTCTTTCTCTCCTACATGGTGTTGGAGTATTGGAAGGGATTGGGTGGAGAAGGGAGGTAGAGGCTTAAGAAACTCCAAATAAAGCAGAGTTTAAAAACAGCACCTACACTTACTGCCTTTTTTTTTCTCCTTGGTTTATTCACCTGTTTTCTTAATAGAACACACGACCACCAGGCCAGAGGTGGCCCCACTCACTATAGACTGGGTATTAGTTCACAGGCTAATCCTAATAGCTTGCTTCTAGGTTGCCTAGCAACCTAATGTCATCACTTGCCTCTGCCAGGGGGTGGGATAAAAGACTGGCCAGCCATCCCAAGAGCTCTCTTACTTTGCTCTGTTTCTCCCTCTCCCTGTCTGTCTCTCCCTCCCTCTGTCTCTGTCTCTTTATCTCTCTGCCTCTCTCCACCTGTACTCTCCCACTAATTCTCCTGCTCCCCCCTTTCATACAGTAGGCCTCTTTTAACCAGGGCTGTTGCGTGGCATCTCTGTCTTTACCAATGTTACAACACTGGGCCCTCCCCAGTCAATCACTCATTAAGAAAATGCCCTCCAGGCCTGCCTACAGCCCTATCTTGTGGACACATTTCCTCAATTGAGGTTCCCTCCTCTCAGATGATTTCACCTGTGTCAAGTTGACATAAAAATATCCAGCACAAGACATAAATTATTGAAGATAACAGTCACCATAGATAAAGCTGCTCTCAGATGCTCAGAAGGCTGAGGCAGGAGGATTGCTTGAACTCTCAAATGTGAGACCATGAGACCAGCTGAGCAAAACAGGGAGACCTATTTAAAGAAACAGTTTGGAAAATCTAGGTTGTTTAGAGAAGAGGCAGGCAGGGTGGCGCACATCTTTAACCTCAGAACTTTGGAGGCCCAGGTAAGTAGATCTCTGTGAGTTCAAGGCCAGCCTGGTCTGCATAACGAGTTCTAGAACTACATAATAAGACATCTCAAATAAAGCAAAAACAAACACACAACTAAAAATAGTGGAGGAGAATAACCATTCAGAATGTGTCTCGTGCTGCCTCAGCTTGGCTCTGGGGTCACCCCAAAGCTGGGACAGGGAGCCCTGCAAGGCACTGCTCTAGTGTTCTGTAATTGGTGTCCCACTAGATGGAATTCTCAAGGCTCAGCCTGTGATATGGCTGGGGCCTGAGAGATGGCTCAGTGGTTAAGAGCCCCAGCCGCTCTTCTACAGGACCTGGGTTCAATCCGCAGCACCCACATGGCGATGGGGCCGGGAGCCTTGCAGAGTGATGGGTGCCGGTGGGTACTGCTGGGTTACAGGGCTTTAGGAATGGCTGGATTCCTCTGTTAGGAGCTCCTAAGAAAGGAAGCCTACGGCAGCATTCACAAGGCTTTGTGTCCGTCTCCATCCTGCTAAGGACAGTAAGGGCTATTCCTCCCCACCAGGAGCCAAGATGCCACCAAGAAACCCGCATGGAGGCGGGGCTGCTTGTGCCTCTGAGCTGACCCCCCACCCTGGGCGACAACAGAGCTGGAGAGCTGGAAGGAAGGAGTGGCTGAGAGTTTGGAAGAGTCTGAGCACACTGAGGACCAAGACCTCACCTCCCTCCTCCCTGTCCTGCCACCTCCACGGCAGCCTGGCTCTCCCCTGGAAAAGGCCGGCCAGCTGCCCCAGTAGCAGAGAAGGAGATCTGGGTGACAGCAACAGGATTCCATAATGCTCAAGTCCAGGGCCAAGGAAGACAGCAACTGGCCATGTCCGGTCCTGTCCAAATCATTCATGGACACCAGAGTGGTCTGTTATCTGCGTGCCCCTCCTGAGGCAGAAGCTCCTTCAGAGAGAGTGGTGTCAGGGGCTCATTTCTCAGGATGGAAAGAGCACTGAGGAATATGGATTTGAACACCTGGTCCTGGAGAGCCGGCATGGTACTTAATGCTTGCTGCCCTTGCAGAAGACCTGAGCTCCATTCGCAGGTGATTCGATACCCTCTCTGGTCAGTGCAATGCACTTGGTATACATATACAGGCTAGCAAAACATTCATACTCATAAAGTAAAAATAGATGAATAAAATAAGTAAACAACAGCTGGAAAGATGGCTCCGTGGTTAAGAGCACAGGCTGCTCTTCCAGGGAACCCAGGTTTCAATTCCCAGCACTCACACGGCTGGGAGTTGACAACTCTCTGCAACCCTAGTTCCAGAGGATCCAAAACCCTCTTCTTCCCTCCTTGGGCACTAGGGGCACATGTGATGCACAGACCTACATGCAGGCAAAATGCCTGTACACATAAAAAATAACAAAATATGTTTTAAAAATTAAAATAAGAAATTCTAATGCCTCTGAGTCCAAGAGGATAGACCCTACAGGGACTATCTAAATAACTAAAGAAGGTTCTTTTCTTTAAAAAAAAAAAAAAAAAAAAAAAAAAGTAAAAAAAGCTTCAAAATTGTTTAAATTCCTCGTTTTGAGAAAAGGATGCCAGGGGCTGAAGGGGTAGCTCAGTGTAGCTCAAGCTTCCTGTGGGTCCTCTGGTGAGAGGAACGGGGGCTCTCTGACATGGACTCTCTTGCCAGCTTTTTGAGCACTTCCCCCCCCCCCCCCCGCCCCGGGCAGGTCTGCCTTGCCAGGCCACAGGGGAAGAGAACGCACTCAGTCGTGATGCAACTTGATGACCTGGGGTGGGTTGGAAGTGGGGTTCCCCGTCTCTGAGGACTAGGGGATGGGGAGAGGGAGAGGGAGGGAGAATGGCACTGGGAGTGAGGAGGGATGGGGCTACAACCAGGAAGTAAAGTGAATAAATATAACAACAACAACAACAATGATAATAATAACAAAGAGAGCACTTGCTGAGCCAGGCGCAGTGGCTCGCGTCTGTAATCCCAGCACTCAGGGAGCCAGAGGCAGGCGGATCTCTATGAGTTTGAGGCCAGCCTGGTCTACAAAATGAAGGCTACACAGAGAAGCCCTGTTTCGAAAAACTGAGAGGGGTGGGGGTGGGAACACTTGCTGCTCTTCTAGAGTCAAGTTGCCAGCACCCACGTCAGGTGGCTCACAGTTCCAAGGGATGCAACGCCGCGGGTCTCCTCAGGGACATACATTCATATGCACACACCAATACGCAGGAGCACACATACACATGATTAAAACATAATTTTACTTTTTTTTTTAAATGGGCAGAAACTAGTTCCCCTCTCCCAAGCATGGGCTGGACCTATGACTCATTTCTCAAAGTTGAATTTGAAATGTCCTCTAAAGCTGTGGTCATCAGGACAAGGTTGTCTGAAGCAAGGTCAGAAAGACAGATATGTGGAGCAGAAAAGAGGCCTAAAAATGGTTAGGTTCAAAAAAATCTCCCCCGGCCGGGAGATTATGGTACATACCTTTAATCCCAGCACTGGGGAGGCAGAGGCAGGCGGATTGCTGTGAGTTTGAAGCCAGCCTGGTCCACAAAGCAATTCCAGGACAGTCAAGGATACACAGAGAGACCCTGTCTCAAAAAAAACCAAAACCAAAACAAAACAAAACAAAAAGCCTCCTCCCAACCAAAAAAAAAAAAAAAAAAAAAAAAAAAGATGTTGGTGACACTGCTCAAGCAGAAGGGCTTTGGCTGGGTAAACTGAAGGATTGTTGTTGGGTAAATAAGCCTGAAAATGGGCTGTCTTTGTACCAGAAATGCACATCTCCTAAAGCAGGTTCCTGTTTACCAGAACCACCCTTGGTCCTCAAAGAAACCTCACTTAAGCTTCCCCAAAAGTCAACTGCTTTGGGTAAGAACATCTAGCTTCCAGTCAATCCTGGCAGCCAGGATCAGCTCAGATCCCCAGCCTGATGATCGTCATATAAAATATGCTTGCTTGGGCTGGTGGGATGGCTTGGAGGTTAAGAGCACTGGCTGCTCTTCCAAAGGTCCTGAGTTTAATTCCCAACAACCAGATGGTGGCTCACAACCATCTATAATGAGATCTGGTGCCCTCTTCTGGTGTGCAGGTGTACATGCAAGCAGAACACTGTAGAAATATATATATATGCGCACACACACACACACACACACACACACACACATGCACACATGCTTGCTCTTCCACCATTTTGCTGCCTCCACCCAGGAGAGATGGCCTTGGTAGTTTGATCCCCAGTAAACCTTTCTACCCATGGAGCACTCTGTTAGGTAGCTTTCTTGTGCCTTTTTTATATTTGGTGCCTGAAAGCCAGGAGAAACACTGGGTTTCCCCAAAGGCCTAGCCCCTCCTAATCAAACCAAAATGTAGATTTTTTACTCTCTTGGGTGCAGATAACTGGCTCCTGCTGGCTCCTTCCACCCAGCATATTTTTTAAAGAGTTATTTATTTATTATTATATACACAGTGCTCTACCTGCATGTACATCTGCAGGCCAGAAGAGAGTAACAGAGCACATTATAGATGTTTATGAGCCACCATGTGGTTGCTGGGAATTGAACTCAGGACCTCTGGAATAGCGGTCAGTGCTCTTAACCTCTGAGCCATCTCTCCAGACCCCACCCACCCACCCAACCCAACCCAACATATTTAACTCCAAATCTTAAAGTCTGTCTCTTTAACAGTTCTGCCTCCTCCTGCGCTAATCATTTGTCTCTCATCTACTCTGGTAAGTGCCACCTCAGAGCTACCTGCTCAGTCCCTCTCTTTGGCTCACTGGAGCTTGTCTCTGTCCCTACTCCTACTGCTATAAAAGTCTCCACAGACAGCCTCTCTATGCTTTCCTGGGTGACTCATCACACGGAGAAGGGATGCCTCTCCACTGATCCTGGGCATCTCTCTGATAAGTCTTTAACCTTTTGGGGACACCCTCGGATCCAGACTTGTCACCATGACACTTGCCTTTTCTACGCCTCCATCTCTACACTACTAGACACATAGGGCCCCTTTCTAAGTCTCTGCCATCTCCTCTTTGCTCTCTTGGAAATTCCTCACGTCTCCCTTCCTTCTTCCTCTGTCTGGAGCCTGATTTCTCTCTAACCATGGGCTCTCCCCATTTAGAATTAGACATGTGACTCCTCACCTGTCTTCTGCAATCTCTTTCCCTCCTCAGACTCAGACTCCATTAAAGCACACTGTCTTACTGCAAACAGCCTGGCCTCAGTACAAACCAGGTAATCAGTCTCACCGGCAAGAAAATGGCATACCCAATTTCCAAATTCTCACAGATTGTGACAGTTTTTGCCACCGCATAAGATGATGAAAAAAAAATAATAATCCCTTTATCTCCAAGATTTCTCTACATTCTTCTTGAAAATCTCATATCCCTAAATCTTCTTTGCTCTCCAATTGCTCTAGTTCCTGCTTCTGATGACTAAATTCAGCTTTGCAGATTTGTATGTCTTTTGGGAATGGATAATACTAACTATTGTCACATGCTGTTCTAGTCTATTAAAAAGGCTGACTCTGACCTGGTGGTGGCAGCACATGCCTTTAATCCCAGCGTTTAGGAGACAGAGGAAGACATATCTCTGTAAGTTTGAGGCCAGCCTAGTTCCAGGGTAGCCAAGGCTCTACAAAGAAACCCTGTCTCAAAACAAAACAAAGTGGAACAAGGCTGACTCTGGCCTTCCCTTTCCAGACTCAAGCATGCTTGTTTAAAAGCCTTGTTTAAAAGTGGTGGTACAAGCCTTAAATTCCAAGCACCTGGGAGGCAGAGTTAATTCCAGGACAGCCAAAGCTACACCTAACTTTGACAGAAAGAAGAGCAAAACAGACCAGGTCAGGAAACAATACTATGTGCTTAAAAACAGCTAAAAAGTAAATGCTTCCCAGTTGGGATTACTGATATTTAATCTCACCTCTTTTCTTTTCTTTTTAAATGTCTTTTTTGTTTTTGTTTTGTTTTTGTTTTTGTTTTTTAGTTTTTCGAGACAGGGTTTCTCTGTGTAGCCTTGACTGTCCTGGACTCACTTTGTAGACCAGGCTGGCCTCGAACTCACAGTGATCCGCATGCCTCTGCCTCCCGAGTGCTGGGATTAAAGGCGTGCACCACCACGCCCAGCTTTAAATGTCTTTTTTAAATGACAAAGTATAATCACAGATGTTTTAACTCTCTGAATAGCTCCCTATTATAGCTCTGAAAACTACTGCTAAAGTGTAAACTTTCTTTTATTTCAGGATTTATAAGGCCATCCTATAAACTATGTATTTTAGGATTTGTAAATTCATTGTGGGTGATTTAAAGGGTCTGTAAAATCTGTAACAAAAAGTTATTTTAAAACTTGTAACAGAGGGGCTGGAGAGATGGCTCAGTGGTTAAGAGCGCCACCTGCTCTTCCAGAGGTCCTGAGTTCAATTCCCAGCAACCACATGGTGGCTCACAGCCATCTACAATGTGATCTGATGCCCTCTTCTGCAGATAAAGCCCTCATATAACAAATAAAATTAAAAAAAAAACTTGTAACAGAAAGAGTTGATAGTTTAAAAGTCTATACCTATGTAATCTTAATTTGCTACAGCATATTTTTATGGAACTTGGATTCAACTCTTAGATTGCCTTTAAAGGGTATGTGTCCAAAGATCTCACCTTGGAATAAAATAGCAACAAAGCGGCTAACAGACATCTTTACTAAGGTAAAAAATGGAGCATACCGTATGACTTCATCACCATCTCGGTTAACGCGACTACCCGGTATAAACGACCTACGGTGGCACCCACAGAACAGCTAGTCCTATTGAGCCCTCTGCCTTCCATTGTATCTCCTTTTTCAGACTAAGGAGGCAACAACAGGCCTCCAAGACATTCTGAGTTAAGATGGATTTTTGTGTGATGATTTTTGTCCTGAGAGCAAGGAGTAAAATTGACTACAAAACCATGAGCAAAGTTTGTGGAAAATAGGACTGAAAATAGCATATGTTTGATGATTAAGGATTATAAATTCTTAAACTTATAATGGTCTACTCAGGTTAACAGAAACAGACTTAGAGATAGATGTATGTCTAACGATTTATGGCTTTGCTGTGTTCAACACTAGGCTTCTAAAAAATTTTTTTGTAGATAAGAAACAATATATGGCCAGGCATGTTGGTGCACACCTTTAATCCCAGCACTTGGGAGGCAGAGGCAGGTGGATCGCTGTGAGTTCGAAGCCAGCCTGGTCTACAGAGTGAGTCCAGGACAGCCAGGGCTACACAGAGAAATCTAAGAGTTTCGAAAAAAAGGAAGGAAGGAAGGAAGGAAGGAAGGAAGAAAGAAAGAAAGAAAGAAAGAAAGAAAGAAAGAAAATATGGGAAGGGGTGGCTGGAGACATGGCTCAGAGGTTAAGAGCATGGTCTACTCTCTCTTCCAAAGGTCCTGAGTTCAATTCCCAGAAACCACATGGTGTCTCACAATCATCTACAATGAGATCTGGGTGCCCTCTTCCAGTGTGCAGGCATTACATGCAAAACATTATATACATAATAAATAAATAAATCTTTTTTTTAATGAAACTACATGTTTGATGAATAGAATTTATGAATTCCTATGGTCAATTTAGACTAGCAAAACTGAGTTGAAGATGTGTATCTAGCCTCTTCTTTGCCAATTTTGTTATATTTTAGCTATTTGGACACACTAAGTCATACAAGAAATGTGATATTCTGTAAAAGTACACCATGAAAGAGTCAGGAAAATAGTGTTTCCAGTCTCTCTGTGGACTGCACTCATGATTTAAAGCTTTATTTTGATGCTAAGGGATATTTTTTCTTTTTTCTTGGTTTTTTTCAAGACAGAGTTTCTCTGGGTAGCCTCGGCTGTCCTGGAGCTCTCTTTGTAGACCAGACTTGCCTCAAACTCACAGAGATTCTCCTGTCTCTGCCTCCCGAGCGCTGTGATGAAAGGTGTGCAGCATCAAGGCCAGCTATGCTAAAGGATCTTTAATTAAATCTTCATTCAAATTTTAAGGCTTAAACTTAACAGGGATGAAACTACAGATTAGATAGTGGCTCTCAAACCCCTTAGATATCTGCTGAACATGGCGTTTAGGTGTTTAATGAAAAAGTCTTTCCCTGATAGACAGAAATACCAGCTTCTGGCAGCCCTGTGGCTATCTCCAAAGCAGATTCCACCTGGACCTGCTTTCAAATGTGGTGATGCTGGTCACTGGGCAAAGAATTGCCCCATGCCTCCCTCACTGCCAGGGATCTGCCTACCTTAGTCACTGCTCTATTGCTGTGCACACCATGACCAACACATTCAGTTAGGGGCTGGCTTACAGGTTCGGAGGTGTAGTCCGTTATCATCATAGCTGAAAGCACGGCAGCATTCACGGTGCTGGTGCAGTAACTGAGAGCTCAGTCCCAGTCTGCAGTCATACCTGCTCCACCATCAGGAGAATGAGAATGGCAGCAAAACAGGACTGGAGGTAGCATGTGTTTGATGATGAAGGATTATAAATTCTTAAGTTTATAATGGTCTACTCAGGTTAACAGGAACGGACATAGAGATGTATGTCTAACGATTTATGGTTTTGCTGTGTTCAACACTAGGGCTTCTAAAAAAATTTTTTTTGTAGATAAGAAACAATATATGGCCAGGCATGGTGGCGCACACCTTTAATCCCAGCACTTGAAAGGCAGAGGCAGGCGGGTCTTTGTGAGTTCGAGGCCAGCCTGGTCTACAAAGTAAGTCCGGGTCAGCCACAACTACACAGAGAAACAAGAGAGAGAGAGAGAGAGAGAGAGAGAGAGAGAGAGAGAGAGAGAGAGAGAACTATTGGGGGCTGGAGAGATGGCTCAGAGGTTAAGAGCACCGGCAGTTTTCACTGCAGAGTATGGACTTTCCACATCGACTCCAGGCTCTGGGTTGGGATCCTCTCTACATGCACAAAGTTGCTCAGATACAGGCAAGAGCGCAGCCTCTCGAACCATCTGGTGACCAGTCCTCTGGGTCTGCTAAAGGGCCTGTAGGGTCTTGAGGAGGGAGTGGTTAGGGATCTCTACTTTATAAACATCTCTGAACTTACGATGCGGTGGAGGTAATTTCAAATAGGGTGAAACTTTCTTGATATGGGGTGCACATAGCTCTTAGGAGGGCAAAAAGAAGGTTAGGCCAGTTTTTACCAGTGGCAAGAACACATTTATTTAAAGACTCCTTTAAGGTCCTATTCATCCTACCTGACCTGAGCTCTGTGACCTATAGGCTTTCCTTTATAAGAATTGCCTCCTAAGCCGGGCACGGTGGCGCACGCCTTTAATCCCAGCACTCGGGAGGCAGAGGCAGGCGGATCGCTGTGAGTTCGAGGCCAGTCTGGTCTACAAAGAGAGTCCAGGACAGCCAAAATAACATAAAGAAACCCTGTCTTGAAAGAAAAAAAAAAAAAGAATTGTCTTCATCGTGTCTATTCACAGCAACAGAACAGTGACTAAGATACGTGGGACAGGCTTCCACTCACCCAGAGAAGGCATCTAAGAAAACTAACAAATGTTTGTGGCCAAGAGCGGTGGGGTTCTGTAAAGTCCACTTCCTAGTGTCCCCTGGGAGTGCTCCCTTGGGCACGAATTCCTTCCAGGGCTTTTCTTCCTCCTTTGTGCACAAGTGGTACACCTGGACACAATGTCTTCAGTAAAACTGTCTAGCAGCAGGGAGTCAGGTCTCCTGTGCAGCAAGAACCACCACACAATTGTCTCCTGTTTGGTATTTTCCCTTTTGCCCACTTCGTTCCTTCCTGTGTTACAATTTGAGTTTGGGCAGGGTAACCAAGATAAGGAGACGCCCCACTGGCTCTCAGGCTGCCTCCTGGGTACATGTACTGGGTAGTTTTGTCTCAACTTGACACAAGCTAAAGCCATTTGAGAGGGGAGAACCTCAATTAAGAAAATGATTCCAGCCGGGCATGGTGGCATACACCAGATACAGTGGGTTCCCCCTGGCGGACTGGGACCCCAACACTGACCAAGGTAAGGAGGCTCTAGGCAATTTTTGCCAGGCCCTTTTAGAAAGATTGAAGATAGATGCTTGGTGGCTTACACCACCCAGCAGCAACTCCTGAGTGCTGGCCCAAGGTGGCTTTCCTATTCTCAAGCCAGATTCTGTTCTGCTCCTCGGCCATGAAGGAGGTGGCCAAGAACTGTTGGCAGTCATGCCAGGTCAGCTGGGGGGTGTGGAAGACAGACTCAAGGAAACTAATGAGAGAGAGCCTGAGGGTGTTTGGAGAATTGTGGCTTCTGAGTTTTCCAATTACACATACCATTGGTTGAAAAGGAGACTATGAAACAGAGATGGGGAAACCACATCCTGGTTAGCACACTTGAATTAGTAAGAACATTTAGCAAAGCTACAGAAGCCAAAAATCAAGGTTAGACATTTAGGGGAGTTTCCTGGATCCTGGAACTGTAGTGTGGTGGTTTGAATGAAAATGTTCCCATTGGTTCATAGGGACTGGGACTGTTGGACTGTTGGGAGGCGTGGCCTTGCTGGAGTAGGTGTGGCCTTATTGGAGGAAATGTGGCACTGGGGGCGGGCTTTGATGCCTCAGATGTTCAAGTCAGACCTAGTGCAAACTGTCTCTTCCTGCTGCCTGTGAATCCAGATGTAGAATTCTCAGCTATCTCTCCAGCCTGCACGCCACTGTGCCTCCTGCCATGCTGATAATGGCTTAAACTATAAGCCAGTCCCAATTAAATGTCTTCCTTTATAGAGTTTCTGTGGTCATGGTGTCTCTTTACAGCAGTAGGAGCCCTACCTGAGACATACGCATTAGGTCTTTGTTCCTTTTTTGGCACTTGTAGGGATCTATGTACGGGGTTATAATGTCAGAATGGTGCCTTTCGACACAGCCAGCTGTGCTAAGGTCGGGGAGCTTAGTTACAGTCTCTGTCACTTTAACTGATACAAAGGTCACTTGGTTTATACTTCCTGATCAAATTTATCCTCCTCAGTTCCCTGTGATGGTATTAATGGCAGGCCCCAGCTTCATCAGTTTAGCAGCAGCAAGCCCAACTCAGCCAGCTGCCCCTCCCAGGCTGCAGCTGCCAGTCAGCTCATTCATAGCTTTCACCTTAAAACATTTGGCTTGAATCCAGGCGTGGTGGCACACACCTTTAATCCCAGCACTCGGGAGGCAGAGGCAGGTGGAGCACAGTGAGTTCAAGGCCAGCCTCGTCTACAAAGTGAGTCCAGGACAGCCAAGGCTACACAGAGAAACCTTGTCTTAAAAAAAAAAAAAAAAAAAAAAAAGGTGGTGGTGGTGCATGCCTTTAATCTCAGCACTTGGAAGGCAGAAGCAGGTGGATCTCTGAGATTTCAAGGCCAGCCTAGGCTACAGATCAAATTTCAGGACAGCCAAAGATACAGAGAAACCCTGTCTCAAAAAAGCAAAAACAAAACAAATAAAAAACCTTTTAAAGTTTAAATTGCCTAACTGTCTTAAATGAAAAGGGTTTTGAGGTTGAGGCCATTACCTGCTAGCCTCAGTTAGTTTCGTATGTAAAGCTATGGCCTTGCTCTTCCTAGAGCTACTGGGTCTCCTACTGAGAAAGACAGACCCATAGACAGATTTTAATGCAAAGACAAACTCAAGCTACCATGCTGCTGTTATTGACTAAAAATTACTTTTTACTATTCCTTTATTTAAAAGAGCTTGCTTTTCAGTGACTGTTCTCAGTTACCAAACACCTATGTCTCACGGTGAGTGACAAATGCTTAAAAAAACAAAACAAAACAAAACAAAACTTTAAAGCTAAGACTTCCAAGCTCAGGCTGGAGAGATGGCTCAGAGGTTAAGAGCACTAGTTGCTCTTCCAGAGGTCCTGAGTTCAATTCCCAGCAACCATATGGTGGCTCACAATCATCTATTACTGTGATCTGATGCCCCCTTCTGCCCTGCAGGTATACATGCAAGCAGAGCACTGTATACATAATAATAAATAAAGGTTTAAAAAAATAAAAAGACTTCAAAACTCAATAGAATTTTGATATATTACTAAACTAGCCTTGGTAATAGTTATATTACCATAGTTACAGATTCAATTTTTAAATTGCCTTTGGTTATTTTCTAAGTACAGACTTAAAACTGCTTCTGACTGTACTGAAAATATCTCCGTACAATCTATGTAGGTCCTGCCCTCTGGACAGAGGAAAGAACGTTTGCTTTTATAACCGTCTTTTCTAGGTCCTCAAGCTCTTCTTCCCCTTTCTACTCTTTCTTGCCAAGAAGCGTCTGCCTTGTCACAAATGAATTCTTGTGCTTCTGTTGTGTTGATAACGTTTCGGGCTTTGTCTGGCTGTGGATCAAACAACTCAATCTGCTCCAGCTGTTTATAGCCACTTTCGAGCTGCTTTCTCTACAGTGAGGATTTTGGTGCAGAACAGACAGTGCACATACTAATATATCTAAAACTTTTATCTCCTTTGTCAACTTTAAAGGACTCATGCCAACCTTTAGGGAGCCAAGACTGTATGGGATACCTGAAGAGAAAAACTCCGGAGATGCCTGAATGAGTCATGTGAAATCTTTATTTACCGACGAGGGCCTGGCCCAGGCAGAGTAATGGGAAACACCCCCAACTTCCAATTTGGTTGCGTTTATAGAGGCAAAAACTGCAACTGTGACATATTCAGAAAGGCAGCTCTAGACATCTGCGGCAAGCAAAGTGTTGTTTACAGAGCAGAGAGCCAGCAGTGGTTCCCATAACCTTTAGGTCAGGGACACATTCTGTATAGGAGTTTATGGCTGGTCCAGAGAGCAGATACAGTGACTTGTATCCATCTGTCACCGGTCAAATGGACCCTTCCTTCCCCCTCCTGTTGGGTGCGTGCTCTCTGTCTTCTCATCCTCCCAGGCAAAGAGAAAGAACTGGAAGTAGCAAGTAAAGACCCCCCCAAGTTCCTTAGCTTTGCCTTCTGTCCTTAGTCTGTATCTATCTCAGTAGCTAGCCATCCAGCTGGCACACATCATCCAGGAAGCAACAGTGGCCCTGCAACTGCTCCAAAATGGCTCAGCTTGCTGCTAACACAGTGGTCCTGTGGGGGCCACTGATCCCTGGACTTGCCGAAAGCTGATGTGGACCAGTCCTGCCAAGTGAAAGAGAACTGGCTTACTAACTACAGCCTCCAGGAGCCAACCCCAAGAATCTCCCGTTGTAACAGGCCTGAGACCTTAGCACAACAGACACCATGTTAAAGGTGCCAGTCTCACCTTAGAACCCAGCGCCCGTCAAAACAGGAGCAAAGACTTAATCTATCAAAGTTTAGTTCCATAGTCCCAGCATCCAGGGAAGTCCCTAAATGTACTAGCCTTGCTTTTTGGCTTCTGTACTTTTGCTTCTCACCGATTGTTCTTACTAACTGAAGTGTGACACCCAGTATGTGGGTTTTGTGCATGAAAAGAGTGGTGAGATCTGGAGCTGCGTGATTTGGCCAAGTTCCCCCTGCAGCTGCTGCCTGGCAATACACTCTTTCTTTCTTTCTTTCTTTCTTTCTTTCTTTCTTTCTTTCTTTTTTCAAGACAAGGGTCCTCTGTGTTAGCCTTGGCTGTCCTGGACTCACTTTGTAGACCAGGCTGGCCTCGAACTCACAATTATCTGCCTGCCTCTGTCTCCTGAGTGCTGGGATTAAAGGTGTGTGCCACCACACCCTGCATGCAATACACACTTTCTATTCAGCTTGAAGTGTCTGTGTGTGCTCTCTGGAGGCCCTTACCTCAAAACTCTGTGGTCTCCCTTGGGCCCCTAACTCCTACCCCTCCTCACCTCACTGGTCCAAGCTGGAGTCCATCCTTCTAGACTCGAGTGATTTTCCTGCCTCAGCCTGCGCTGTGCTGGGAGCACAGGCGCATGCATTCACCGCTCCGGCCAGCTCGATGCAGTGCTTTAAGCAGAGAAAGACAGAAACCAGGTGCTGCTGCCACTCTGGCGAGCCACAGATCAATACCACTCTATACTTCATCTACTTTCCAGAAAAGCCTGGTCCTGAGTGGCGGCTTGCAGAGCTCACTGCACACTTCAGTCACCCTAGCCGGCAGCCATGCGGGGGGCATGAATCCGGGGGGGGGGGGGGGGCTTTCTTCAGGCGTGCATTGCAACAGAGCGCTCTGGATGCCTTTCATTCCTTTCATGCCTGTGGCAGGTTCCCTTTGTTATTTTTGACTTTCCATATTCATGACATCTTGTTTTTAAGCAACTCAGATAGTGGTGGGACTGTCTATCACTTGGGGGGTGGGATTTAAGACAGTTTCTCTGGACTAGGCTGGCCTCTAACTGACAGAGATCTGTGGAGGGA
Source organism: Acomys minous (assembly GCF_964271855.1). Classification (NCBI taxonomy): domain Eukaryota; kingdom Metazoa; phylum Chordata; class Mammalia; order Rodentia; family Muridae; genus Acomys; species Acomys minous. Next base: position 34,814,526 of record NC_140491.1, on the reverse strand, counting down.
TGTCTTGAGTGGATGTAATATATTTTCAGAACAAAAGAACCAGACACTGATGCTGGATCAGACCTGACAGGACTCAGGTCCTCTAGCATGCTGAGATGCTGACATCCTGTGTTCGTCATCAGAACAGAACAGCTCTCAGGACAGCTTCGCAGAAAGCTCCTGATTAAGCCTGGAATTTTTCAATATTTAGAGACTGGACCACAAATGCTATCTCTAGTTTGTTTAACCATTTTCCCATTTTTATTTGGGCCCCTACATAGGTATTATTCACCCCAAATCAGCCAGAAGTAGCCTTAAAAAGAGAAAGATGCCAGGCGTGGTGGTGCACGCCTTTAATCTCAGCATTCGGGAGGCAGAAGCAGGTGGATCGCTGTGAGTTCAAGGACAGCCTGGTCTACAAAGGTCTACAAAGTGAGTGTAGGACAGCCAAGGCTACACAGAGAAACCCTGTCTCAAAAAAAAAAAACAAAACAAAAAAAAAACAAAAATAAAGAGAGAGAGAGAGAGAGAGAGAGAGAGAGAGGGAGGAAGGGAGAAAGAGAGACATATGTTCCATCGTTCCATTTCCCTTAAGGAGGATTGGGTAAGGTTTTGGGCTATGGATGTTTATTTTCATTGGGAATTGGTTATGCTATTATTGGTCTTATTCAGAGAGAGAACAAGGTTGAACTCAGGGATTTTTCTCTGAGAATATAGAAATATATAGGGATGATAGGACAAAAGGTAGATTATTGAATCTACTCTTCAACTTAAGGCCTTAATTGTTATTCACAAGGCTATTTTTAATTCATTGGTATAGAATATTATATATTGATGTAAAATAAGTTTATTTTTAATTCATTGTACTATTCAATTTTATCACAAGAATATACATCCTAGGTTCAATAAATAGGTAAGGTAAAATATTTAGATAAGGTCTTCAAAAACCTCAGAGACTTACAGAATGCGGCATTTAAAGACTTTTTTTGTTTTGTTTTGAGGATTCTTTGAAAATGAGACAGGTTGACTCCTGGCAACACCCAGCCTACATCAAATAAGGTAATGAGCATTGAGGAACCTCCTTATGGAGATGGCTTCAGGTGTGGCAAACCAGCCACTGGGCAAAAATATCCTTGTTTTCTGCCACAGACAGAATTCTGCCTGAAATGGGCAAGCTGGGATGCATGTGGAGTTGACAGCCAAACTCTGCCAAGACAGGGTAGGGAAGTCCTCAATAGCCCCTGCTTCACAAATATATCTGTCAGATATATAGAGCCAGAAAGCTGAAGATGATGCTCCAACGTGTTAAAGAGTTTTGAGTGACTGATCAGGCAGCAAAGTGTTCCTGTCATTTTTTCATTTTGGAAGCTGTTAACCTGCACTTCCTGTTTACTCAAGTCTGTGATGGGGTTGAATACAGCAAAACATTATGAGTATAACATGAATATAACAATTGTTTTGTGGTTCTTGTGTATGTATATTGGTGTAATAATATAAATGTATATAGGTAAAAAGTTTTTTTATTAGACTAAAAAGGGGAATTGTGGAGGAATGTCTTGCGTGGATGTAACAACGGTCAATAAAGCACTGTTTAGCCAATCAGTTGGGCAGAAGGACAGGAAGTGGAAAATGGGACTTCCTGGAGAAGGGTAGGAGCCGACAGCTGACAGAGTTGACTGTTGACAGTTGACAGTTGACGCAGCGTTGGAGGAGAGAAGCTGGGAGAAGGATCAGATTGACAAGTGCTTGGGATATATGTAGGTTATGAAGATTAGAGTAGTTTATTGTTAGGTTAGTAGCAGTTTAGATTCTGCCAGGTATAGTGCTAGCAGCTTGAATTACGTTTCAGTCTCTTTGTGTCAGTTATTGCCTTCCTAGGCTAAACAGATACATTTTATTGTAACAGAGATCTGCCTGCCTCTGCCTCCCTGAGTACTGGGATTACAGGCATGGGCCACTGTGCCTGGCTGTCTACTCATTTTTGTTTTGTTTTAGTTTTAGTGTTTCTGAAACAGGGTTTCTCTGTGTAGCTTTGCCTGTACTGGACTTGCTTTATAGACCAGGCTGGCCTCGAACTCACAGTGATCCACTTGCCTCTGCCTCCTAAATGCTGGGATTAAAGGCATGCTCAACCATGCCCAACCTGCCTACTAATTTTTAAACAATTATATTCCATATTTTCTATGGGATTCTATCATCTTTAAAATGTTTAGTCTCATTTCTAATTTTGTCTTTGCTCTTATTACTGCTTGCTTTTTCTTCTTAAAGATTTGTTTGTTTGTTTGTGTGTGTGTGTGTGTGTGTGTGTGTGTGTGTGTGTCTGTGTGTGTGTATCTTGGTACTCACTGAAGTAAGAAGAGGATGTCAGATCCCCTAGAGCTGAAGTTACAGGCAGTTTCAAGCTACCTGATACAGGTGCTGGGATCTGATCTTGGGTCCTTGAGAAGAACAGCAAGTGCTCTCAGCCACTGAGACGTCTTTCCAGCCTCTACTGAGCCTCTATTGTTTTCAAGTGGTGCTGAGGCCTGAACCCAGGGTCTTGCCTGCGCTACGCAAATGCTCTACCACGTTGTCACATACTAGCCCATGTCTTTTAGTATCATGCACGCTACATTTTTATTTCTGGCTTTGTAACTAACACAGGTCTTAAAAGCTATGGCTTTCCCCTGCGGTCCGGCAAAGTGCAATTCTTTGATTGCTTCTTCTGGCAACTATCGTCAATGCCTGCCTCCTCCGTGGTGCTGGAGAGGCCTTGGTGTTTCTGGTGGGAGTTTTACAGGAGGCTTTAGGATCAAAGCCTGAACTCCAGAGCTCAATTAATCTAGACTCAACCACCCATTTTCATGAAGTCAATTAAAGAGACAAGCAATCGTGAAAAGAGGTGAAAGCAGATTTACTCGCTGTAGCTGCAGCGGGAAGAGGAATAACAAAAGAGGTCAGTGATCTCCAAGTCCCGTCTTCAGTGCCCTAGCATGACGAGTAGGTTTAAATAGGACAAATGCAGCTGGGCGTGGTGGCGCACGCCTATAATCCCAGCACTCGAGAGCCAGAGGCAGGTGGATCGCTGTGAGTTCGAGGCCAGCCTGGTCTACAATGCGGGTCCAGGACAGCCAAGGCTACACAGAGAAACCCTGTCTCGAAAAACAAAAACAAAAAAAGTTAGCTATGCATAACTAAGCCGGCATGGGTGTTGTCCTACCCATCACTGACCCATCATTATCTTGTCCTGAAAAGCAGTTAAATCAATTGTCAGAACTTTGTGAAACATCTTTCCAGGGGACAAGTTCCTCCCCTGGCTAGTGTGTTTCAGCTTTCTCTTCCTCAAGCTTGAGATTCCTGGGAAAACTCCAGTTCCTGGGAGACCGTGTTTTCAGAAGTGTGATAGCCAAAGGGAAGGACACAGAGCTATAGTCTCTTTTTAGAATATCTTCATTTCTGCCAAGATGGTTAAAGGACCACCTCTCTTAGCATCTTCTTTGAGACATTGCAACCAAGGACACCCATATTATCTTGTACCATTTTCATTGTGACCTCATAGATAGGCAATTTTAGTGACTATCAGGAGCATGCCCTCTAATGACCTGCTTGGTTTAAATGCTCAGAGTGAAGGAAACTGAATTTGTTCTGCTAATCTGTAGCCAGGCTACAGAAACACATCATGGGGGGCAACTCACTGTAGCTCTTCTTGGTCACCAGAGCTACCTGGGCTGGCCTCTGCTAAAGACACTGAATGGCTCTTTCTGGATCCAAGACACTGAACTTTGTCTTTACCTAGCCTTGTAACTTAGGGCTGATACCTACCACCATCTCAGCGGCAGTCAAGCAAGTTCATATCTAAGCATCCACCCCTGGTGGAATCCACCGAGCCCCCCTCCCCTCCCACCTCTGGAGGCAACCAGAAGCCATTTCCTGGGAGATATTTATAAGAAAGAAAATAACAATTATGTGGTTTGGCCAGATCCAATCTCTAGCTAATCATAGAAGCTAATTATAGGTTGTATTACTAAATAATTTCAAGGGGGAAAAAAAAATCAAGCCATGTCATTTTCTTGCCAATGAGTCACCCAGCTCTGTAGTCTTACCATTTGATGCGAAGTGTGTGTGATTTATGCAAGAATTAAGTTTTAAAACAGAATTGGCAGGTGTCCGCTGCCTGGGAGAAGACATGTGGTTCAAAATAACCACAGGAGCAACGTCAGTTTAGAACGTAGAAACCAGTCTGAAGCTAGCAAAAGGACCTGCTGGGCGAAGGCGCTTGCCAAACACGCCTGGCAACTTGAGTTCGATCCCCGGAACCCACATAAAGGTAGAAGGAGAAAACCAAGTCCAAAAGGTTATCCTCTGACCTCCACATGCATGCTGTGCTCCTCGCCCTCCCACCCCACATCATACTCTTCACAAATGATAAAAGAAAAGAAATCCTGTGAGCTGCTAAACAAGGCAGAGTTCTCTATTATTTCACCTTTGCAATGCCTTTATTTTGAGCTGAAACATTACGGTGTGAGCTGAGCATGCCCAGAGGCATTTCTACCCAAAACAAGAACAAAAACATTTTTTTGGTTTGTTGTTGTTGTTTGAGACAGGGTTACCCTGTGTAGCCTTGGCTGTCCTGGACTCACTTTGTATTCCAGGCTGGCCTCAAATTCACATAGGTCCACCTGCCTCTGCCTCCCGAGTGCTGGGATTGCAGGCATGTGCTACAACGCCCAGCTAACAAAAATATTTTTGAGACAAGGTTTCACTATGGCTCCCTGGCTGGCCAGGAGTTCACAATATAGACCAGGCTGGCCTTGAATTTGTTGTGGGGATGGTGGTTCTTAAGAGATTCACCAGTCTGACCATAATACATTTTTGGTTTTGTTTTTGCTTTTTTCAAGACAGAGTCTTTCTCTGTTAGCCTTGACTGTCCTGGACTTGCTTTGTAGATCAGGCTGGCTTCGAACTCACAGCAATCTGCCTGCCTCTGGTTCCTGAGTGCTGGGATTAAAGGCATGTGCCACCACGCCCAGCTCGGACCATGGTACATTTTAAAGAGGCTTTATTCAGATACTGGCACTGGGTCTAGACCTGAGATTTGAGATTCTCAAGGTGTAGCACCAAATTATGTTAGCCAAAGGTTTCTAAAGGTAAGATTCAAGAGACTACACGTACTTCCTGCCTTCATACAATTAGGGTCAAGCACACATCCTGATGTGCTTTCTGCTTATTTGTGATCAAGCGCACATCCTGTGTATGTGCGATTAGGGGCAAGCAAGCTTGTTTACAGATGGGAAAGCACTCGGTTTGTTATCTTACATGGACAATAGTTTTGTTAAGACTATACAAAACCAGGCAATTACAAGAACAGCTCTCAGCATCCCAGGAAGTTATCCGTCCTTGGACAAGTGGGACTTACAGTTAGAGGTATTTTTGTTTTATAGATCTCTTGGGGTTTTTGTTGGTTGGATTGTTTTGTTTTTGAGACAAAGTTTCTCTGTGTAGCCCTGGCTGTCGTTTGCCTCCCAAGTTCTGGCTCTAAAGGTGTGAGCCACTATTACCCAGGTTTTTCATTCTCTCTCTTTAATAGAATGTTTTTTTAATTTTATATGCATTGGTGTTTTGCCTGCATGTATGTCTGTGTGAGGGTTTCACATTCCCTAGAACTGGAGTTACGGACAGTTGTGAGCTGGCAGTGGGTGCTGGGAATTGAACCCTGGTCCTCTGGAAGAGCAACTAGTGAGTGTTCTTAACTGCTAAGCCAGCTCTCCAGCCAGTTCTCTCTCTCTCTCTCTCTCTCTCTCTCTCTCTCTCTCTCTCTCTCTCTCTCTGTCTGTCTCTCTCTCTCATTGAGACAGGTTTTGTGTGTGTGTGTGTGTGTGTGTGTGTGTGTGTAGCCCTGACTGTCCTGGCTGTAGACCATGCTGGCCTTGAACTCACAGAGATCTGACTGCCTCTGCCTCCCCCCCCCCCCAAGTGCTGGAATGAAAGGCATGCACATTACTTCTCATTATACATACCTTAAGTACAGTCACTTAAACTTAAACCGTAATGGTCGTCATCTCCAGCTTACAGAGACAATGCCTGCCTCTGCCTCTGGACCACCTGGTTTAAAGGCATGTGCTGCTGTGATGCTCAACTATTGATCCATGGTCTATCTTTTTTTTTTTTTTTAATATGCGTTGGTGTCTTGCCTGCATGTATGTCTGTATGAGAGTGTCGGATCTTAGAGAACGGAGTTCTGAGCTGCCATGTGGGTGCTGGGAGTTGAACCTGGGTCCTTTTGGAAGAGCAGCCAGTGCTCTTAACTGTGGAGCCATCTCTGCAGCCCAACAAGTCTATCTTTTCTTAATTTCTCTTAAACATAGAATACTCAGGAGTATACTTCTTTTTTGGTTGTTGTTGTGGTTAAGCATATTTTTGAAACTTTTATTTTAGGTTTTTGTATTGCCAAAACACGTCTTTGCACCATGTGCGTTCAGTCCAGTCCCCAAGGAGGCCAGAAAAGGGAGTCAGATTCCTGGAACTGGAGTTAACAGACAGTCGTGAGCTACCATCTGGGTGTTGAGAATTGAACCTGGTTCCTCTGGAAGAGCGAATAGGAGCTCTTAACCACTAAGCCATCTCTCCAGCTCTTTATTTCATTTTTGAAATATATTTTTATTTACTCTTTGAGATGTCACACATGTATGCGATATATCTCACTTATATCCCTTCCCCATACTCCTCCAGGACTCTTAGGAATAGCTCCTTAACTGAGCATGCTCAGTTAAGGTATGCTTAGGAATAGTCCAATCCCCATATGAGTATGCTAAATACAGTCCCATGCGGTTTTTTGTTTGTTTGTTTTCTCTTCTGAAGAAGAGCGTTGCTTCCCTTGTGATAGATCCTTCTCCGCTCTTTTGTGTCTTGGCTTAGCTTTCTTTGGCTGTGCACTCACCAAGAAGTAAATCCATTGTCATCAGTTTCAGGGCCAGGTGGGTGAGAGGAAGCAGCTGACCCACAGATCTAGAAAACATCTGCAGGGGCCTGGGCTCACCTGGACACAGATCCCCTGAATAACAAAATGCTTAAATTGGTTTTGCAGAAGCCACTCAGGAACACTTTGAAAACAAGCAAAGACGTGCACAGAAGGCAGTTCGTACATCTACGGTCACCTTGCAATAAAGTCTTTCCCAGGAGGAGGATGAAGGATTTGAACCTTCCTGGGTAACACAGCAAGACACTACTTTGAGAAGGAAACAAAAAACACACAGTGGTGCCTTTCCTTTCTGCGAAATCCAATGCCATCAAATTTACTTCTTTGTGTGCTGGCAGTGAGCCAGTCCCGGGCACTCTGAAACAAACAAGAGCCTGCTGGGTGTGCAGATTCCAAGCACTCTGGGACAGCAAGTGCCTGGTCCCTCTTCTCTGGCTTCCCGACCTGCCTTCAGAAGGGGCTTCCAGAAGGCTTTTGTGCAGCTCATCTCCTGGCCGGGCCATCAGTAAGACTAGACAGTTACTCCGTGCTGGGCCATTTAGAGCTCAGTGCTTAAGGTTTTGGAAGTTTGGACCTAGAGCCAGGGAAGTTGTGTCATTCCAGGTGCTGAGCTAGAATAAAAAAAAAAAAGGCGTTTGTTTTCAATGTGATGATTTTTGCTTGTTTTTTTTTTGTTGTTGTTGTTTTTGTTTTGTTGTTATTTTGTTTTTTTAAATAATTTATTTATTTTTATTGTATGTAGCATTGGTGTTTTGCCTGCACGTATGTCTGGGTGAGGGTGTCAGATCTCAGAGTTACAGACAGTTGTGAGCTGCCATGTGGGCGCTGGGAATTGAACCCGGGTCTTTTAGAAGAGCAGTCAGTGCTTTTAACCGCTGAGCCATCTCTCCAGCTCCTGTTATTTTGTTTTAAATAACAGGTAGTTAGCCTGATAAGGGCCCACATTTCCTAGCCTCCCTTTTCCACAGGTACCACCTTCCTTAGGGATAAAAGGCGGAGGTCAAACTACCCATGCAAGCGCACACATCCCATTTGGGTTTTGGCTTGTCCTTTTTACAAAAGAGAAATTGCCCTGCTGAGTTACTGTTACTGTATTCCTTTGTGTGACTCTGAGATTATCCCTCACCCCCAGCAGGCCCTGAAGTCCTTGGAGGGACAGGAATTTCAGAAGTGACAGCAGTGACCTTCCCACTCCACCTGAGTTTAAGCTAAATGGGGCTCAAGGCGGCTCCAGGTAGACACCAAGAGATGCTAACTGGCTGTTGGGAAAATCCTTGGTTAGTGGGGGAGTTCTTGTCCCTTCCCACCTGGCCTTCTCCCTCAAAGAGGGCCAGGAGAGGAAACAGATGTAAAAATTCTTGAATAGGGAGAAACACAGAAGCAATTACAGTGTCAGTGGAGGCTGTGGGTGCTGGAAAATGTACATCATGAGAGATGGTGCATTCTGAAGAACGGGGCGGTTTTATGTCAATTTGACACAAGCTGCTTTAGTGGCGCACACCTTTAATCCCAGCAGTAAGGGAGGCAGAGGCAGGAGGATCTCTGTGACTTCGAGGCTAGCCTGGTATACAGAGTGAGTTCCAGGACAGCCAGGGATGTTAAACAGAGAAACCTTGTCTTGAAAGAAAGAAAGAAAGAAAGAAAGAAAGAAAGAAAGAAAGAAAGAAAGAAAGAAAAAATACCTCCATAGTTGGTAATCCCAGCACTCGGGGGACAGAAACAGTCAGATCTCTGAGATTGAGGTCAGCCTGGTCTACAGAGAGAGTTCCAAGATGGCCAGAGCTATAGAGAGAAACCCTGTCTCATGGGGCCCAGGGTGGGGAAAAAAGAACCTCCATGAGATTAGCCTATAAGCAAGCCTCTGGAGTGTGTGTGTGTGTGTGTGTGTGTGTGTGTGTGTGTGTGTGTGTGTTTTGTGTGTGTGTGTGTGTGTCTGTCTGTCTATCTGTCTGTCTGATTTATTATTTTACGTGCACCGGTGTTTTACCTTGCAAGCCTACCTGTAAGGGGGTTGCTAGAACTAGAGTTACAGATGGTTGGGAGCCGCCCCATGGCGCTGGGAATTGAACCTGGGTCTCCTGGAAGAGCAGCCAGTGCTCTTAACCACGGAGCCATCTCTCCAGCCCCAGGGTGCAGTAGAAGTTTTTCTTTCTTTAAAAACTCAGTTATAGGGGCTGGAGAGATGGCTTCGAGGTTAAGAGCACTGCCTGCTCTTCCAAAGGTCTTGAGTTCAATTCCCAACAACCACATGGTGGCTCACAACCATCTATAATGAGATCTGGTGCCCCCTTCTGGAGTGTAGGCACACATGCAGGCAGAACACTGTCTAAAAAAATAAATCTTCAAAAACAAAACCAAACCTCAATTATGTTATGTAAACAATTGTTTGTTTTAGTCCCAAGTGTGGTATATGGAGTTGCCTTTAGTTTGTCCCCAGCTGATCATTGCCTTGTGCGGGGCATGGTCTGTGCCAGCTGGTGACAACCTCATGCGACATGCCAAGGGGTGTGGTCTTTGTCAGATGAAGTTAGTGGAATTCTGAGGACTGTGGGATAGTGTAAGTACCATAGCCCAGAGAGAGGAAGGATGGAGGGAGAGGAAGGCTGCTTGATCGTCCTGCTGTGTTTGCCATTTGCTGTTGCTTTGCTGGACATCCTGATGACTGAGTTTGATATTTTCCCAAAGAACCCAATGATGCTAACCAGCTGGAACTAAGTCTAAAGAGGTCTACATCCCCTGTCCCTTCTAATCTTCTTTTTCTCCTACCTGGCAGTGGGGGGCGGGGGCAGTTGGAAGGGAGGTAGAGGCATTAAGGAACCCCAACTAAAACAGAGAAAAATAAAGACACCTACACCAGGGCATTTCCTTTTTGAAAAATTTTTGTGTGTATGTGTGAATTTTGTGACACGCATCCTGATCCTACTCATCTCTCTGTCCCCCTAGTAACCTCCCCCACAAAGAAAACAAACAAACAAATGAAAATCACTGTGGAATCTGTAATGTGTCACAGTGTGTCATACAGTACACCCTTTCACGGTGTGTCGTACAGTACGCCCTTTCACGGTGTGTCATACAGTACACCCTTTCACGGTGTGTCGTACAGTACACCCTTTCACGGTGTGTCGTACAGTACACCCGTTCACGGTGTGTCATACAGTACGCCCTTTCACGGTGTGTCATACACTACGCCCTTTCACGGTGTGTCATACAGTACACCCTTTCACGGTGTGTCGTACAGTACACCCTTTCACGGTGTGTCATACAGTACACCCTTTCACGGTGTGTCATACAGTACACCCTTTCACGGTGTGTCATACACTACACCCTTTCACGGTGTGTCATACAGTACACCCTTTCACAGTGTGTCGTACAGTACGCCCTTTCACGGTGTGTCGTACAGTACGCCCTTTCACGGTGTGTCATACAGTACACCCTTTCACGGTGTGTCGTACAGTACACCCTTTCACGGTGTGTCGTACAGTACACCCTTTCACGGTGTGTCATACAGTACACCCTTTCACGGTGTGTCATACAGTACGCCCTTTCACGGTGTGTCGTACAGTACACCCTTTCACGGTATGTCATACACTACCCCCTTTCACGGTGTGTCATACAGTACACCCTTTCACGGTGTGTCATACAGTACACCCTTTCACGGTGTGTCATACACTACGCCCTTTCACGGTGTGTCATACAGTACACCCTTTCACGGTGTGTCGTACAGTACACCCTTTCACGGTGTGTCATACACTACACCCTTTCACGGTGTGTCATACACTACACCCTTTCACGGTGTGTCATACACTACACCCTTTCACGGTGTGTCATACAGTACGCCCTTTCACAGTGTGTCGTACAGTACGCCCTTTCACGGTGTGTCGTACAGTACGCCCTTTCACGGTGTGTCATACAGTACACCCTTTCACGGTGTGTCGTACAGTACACCCTTTCACGGTGTGTCGTACAGTACACCCTTTCACGGTGTGTCATACAGTACGCCCTTTCACGGTGTGTCGTACAGTACACCCTTTCACGGTATGTCATACACTACCCCCTTTCACGGTGTGTCATACAGTACACCCTTTCACGGTGTGTCGTACAGTACACCCTTTCACGGTGTGTCGTACAGTACACCCTTTCACGGTGTGTCGTACAGTACACCCTTTCACAGTGTGTCATACACTACACCCTTTCACGGTGTGTCATACACTACACCCTTTCACGGTGTGTCATACACTACGCCCTTTCACGGTGTGTCATATAGTACACCCTTTCACGGTGTGTCATACAGTACACCCTTTCACGGTGTGTCATACAGTACACCCTTTTGCCCATACAGCTTAACTTGTAAATGGTCATTGGAATGCGTCATTGGTCTGGTTCAAGACCTTGGCTTCTGCCACACTATTATTACTGTATCTTCCCTGGGACTCTTCTCAGACATCCTGTTGTCCGGATATTTTCTTAATTGGTGATTAATGGAGGACGGCCTAGTCCATTGTGGGTGGTGTCATCCCTGGGCTAGTGGTCCTGAACTCTGTGATAAAGCAGGTAGAACAAGCCATGAGGAACAAGCCAGTAAGCAGCACCCCTCCATGGCCTCTGCATCAGCTCCTGCCTCCAGGTTTCTGCCCTGTTTGAGTTCCTGCCCTCACTGTTTTTGATAAGGAGCTTTTATACGGATCTATGGGTGATATAAACCCTTTTCTCCCGAAGTTGCTTTTGGATATGATGTTTCATCACAGCAGTAGTAGCCCCAGGGCAAACTGATACCAGGAAAGGGGTATTTCTGTGACAGATATCACCATATTGTTTTGGGGAGGACTGAGGAAGGACTTTGGAACTCTGGGCTGGAAGAGCCATTGAGTGCTGAGAGCTCAGTGGGCTGCTCTGTGGGAGCTTGGAAGATGAAATGCGGAGAGCAGCACATACTGTGGAGGCCTGGCTTGTGACGTTTCAGAGGAAAGCAAAGCCTGTCAGGGCATCCGTGTCTGGGATCCATGGTTCTGGTTAGGCAGAGCCGAAGATTTGGCTGTGATTAACAAAGAGTCCAGGAACATTAAAGTAAAACCTTGCTTTGCTGAGACAATGGATGCTAGTTGGCTGGTTGTAAGAAATTAGCAGTGATCAAGAAGAGACCAGCCCGGGCGTGGTGGCGCACGCCTTTAATCCCAGCACTGGGGAGGCAGAGGCAGGCGGATCACCGTGAGTTTGAGGCCAGCCTGGTCTACAAAGCAAGTCCAGGACAGCCAGGGATACACAGAGAAACCCTGTCTCAAAAAACAAACAAACAAACAAACAAACAAAAAAGCCCAGCATCACAGAGGTGAAATTTTCTGGGCAGTGTTTCCTCAGAGTCAGCACACAGGAGCTGTGTGTTGCATAGGTGGCTTACCTCACACTGTGAGCCAAACTTGATCATGTATAAGAGTCACTCAGATGGTGCTGGTTTTGAACACATGCAGAGTCCTGGCCCTGGGAGAGGCCAGGAGAGGCCACTGAAAAAGGTACCCTCAGTAGGTGCTGAAGTCCCAGGATTAAAGGAGTAATAGAGTGAAGCTGGGGCTTGGCACCATGAAGAGACTCCCACAGAAGGAACCCTTGGGTGAGATTTTCTAATCCCCAACCGATGGGCTCCTATGGTGGGAACCAATTAGCTTCCCTGTGTTCAGATCATACACTCCCCTGCCATAGCCCAAAGCAGCCAAAGGAGAAAGGGGCCTCAGCCCATCCCCAAATATAAAGTCCCCCTAGCAGCTGAGCAGACTCTGGCGCCATCTTTTGGTTCCCTCCCTTCTGTGGAGAGCTTTGCCTTTTATTAATTTACCATGTTTTGGGGTATGTGCTTCCACTTTCAACAAAACTTAGTTGAGTGCTGAGGCCTTGCTTTTCCGGCCTTTTTATTCTTTAAATCAATAGAATAAAAATTCATTTCTACAACCCTAGACACTTCATCCTGACAGCATCAGAGAACAGCTGTATGGTTCTCTCTTTGGGTTGTTTTTGAATGCCTGAAGGCAACAAATATTACAGCACCGAGCATAAATGTGACTACAGAAGAGGCAGACAGGAGGGCTACAGAATAGAGTATGTAATTCTAAGACTAAAGATTAATTGTGGGGGGTGGGGGGGTGGGGGGTGGGGGGTGGGGGGGGGAAGAGCTGCACATGGAACCCGGAGGGGAGGTGACACCATCTGGAAAGAAACACAGAGGATCTCAGAAGCAGGAGGATCCCTGTTGAGTTTTAGGGCAGCCTGGTCTACACAGTGAGTTCCAAGATCGCCAGGACTACACGGAGAGACCGTGTCTCAAAAGAACAAAAACAAAACAAAACAAAGAATTGAGTTCTGTAAAAATACAAGACAATTTAATGCAGAAGTCATCTTCTAATGAACGAAACCCAATTTCATTTAAAAAATTTATTTTATTAGTTTATTCATATTACATCTCAATGGTTATCCCCTCCCTTGTATCCTCCCATTCCTCCCTCCCATTTTCCCCTTACTCCCCTCCCCTGTGATTGAGGGGGACCTCCTCCCCCTGTATATGCACATAGGATATCAAGTCTCTTCTTGGTAGCCTGCTATCCTTCCTCTGAGTGCCACCAAGTCTCCCCAATGCAGGAGATGTGGTCAAATATCAGGCACCAGAGTTCGTGTGAAAGTCAGACCCCACTGTCCACTCAACTGTGAAGAACATCCTGTCCATTGGCTAGATCTGGGTAGGGGTTTGAAGTTTACTGCATGTATTGTCCTTGGCTGGTGCCATAGTTTGAGCAGGACCCCTGGGCCCAAATCTGCCTATCATAATGTTCTTCTTGTAGGTTTCTAGGACCCCCCAATTTCATTTTTAATTGTCAAAGCAGGTGAGGGAGCTGGAAGGATGGCTCCTGGCTTAAGAGCACTTGCTGGTCTTGTCCAGGACCCATGTTCCGTTCTTGGCACCCATGTGCTTGGCTCACAACAATCTGTTAACTCCAGTTCCAGGGGATCTAATGCTCTCTTGTGGCTTCTGCAGAAATCAAGCAAATATGAAATAGTTTTAATTCACCAAAACAAACAAACAAACAAAAAACCAAAAAGCCCTTGGCCACCTTCAGTCCAGTTAAAGGGGTTCAGTGACCTTCAAGTCTGTCTACCGACTACCAACTTTAGTTTATATAAAGGAAGAACTGGAGCAGAAGTAAGAGGTATGACAACTCAGCCATCTTAGTCGAGATGTGGTCTGGTTGATCATTATTATTTCAGTTGTTTCTGAGAGGTGGTTCAAAGAAGCCCTTATTGCCTGAGGGGACAAGCTGATTCTCAGGTCCACATTACTTGTGCTTTAGGGTGCAGCCTACATTACTTGGGGCCCTGGAAGGTCAACATTGCTTAGTTTCAGTTCCTTGTTGGAAAGATGTTAACTGATCAGTACCAGAGCTCCAGGAATACAACTTGACTACAAGTGTAGGTGAGGGACTGGGCACCGCCAGGTACCTTTTGTACCCAAATCAAGGGCTATCGCTTTTTCGCAAAAGCAGTTCCTGAGTGTTCCTTACTGTATAACCTGCTCTACGGCTTCTGACCTACACTAATGTAAACATCCACCCTTATCTTTCATTAGGAAGCCAGTGCTAGGACTCCAGCGAATGGAGACGAAGGAAAATAGTTCCCGGATAGCAAAAACCGCACCCCTAAGTGATCACCAAGAGATGACGGCCACCGAGCACTGAGGCAGGGCCTGTGACCACTTGGAAGAGGGGGCGGCGTGCGATCCCAAAGCGAGCAACCCAACTCGCGTACCTCAGCCCCAACCCCAGGTATGTATATGGCGTCGGCGTTTTTGCTCTACTCTTAAACTCTGCATCTGTGGCCTACGCCGGCAGACAATTCAATGAGGAAGCCGCTCTTAGAGCTGTCGGCGATTGGTCGAGTCCGTGGAAGATGATTAGCCCAGGACTTCTTTCGCTCGGGCGACCGGGTGACGCGATTGGTGCAGACGCACAGCCGCTCCGCCTGCTCCCGCGCGTCGCACGTCACTATCCGGCGTGTCGCGTACCCGCCTCCTCCGCTCGGCCGGCCCAAGATGGCGGTGCAGGAGTCGGCGGCCCAGCTGTCCATGACCCTGAAGGTGCAGGAGTACCCGACCCTCAAGGTGCGTCCTGGGCGCGGCTAGGGCCGCTGCTGCACCTTCGGAGGGGTTGTGGCGGAGCGCGGGGGCTGGGTCCGGGCCGGAGCCGCTTCTGGAGGGGGCTGCACGGATGGGGGCGGGGTCGGGGGCGGTGGGGCTGCTGCTCTCCAGGGCGGTGGGCATGGATCGGGGGTCTCTCGGTGGGGTCCATGGGGGACTCTCGGCGTACCGGGGCCTGGATGGCGCGGGGTTGCAGGCTCCGAGGTCCTCCGAGGTCCGGGCGGCGGGGGCTGAGCCCCGCCTTCCGCCCAGCCCTCCCAGCCCAGAGGCTGCGGGCCGTCCGATTGCGGGTGGCTAGCGAGGCCACGGCCCCCGCTGCGGGCACTAGAGAGTTGGGGACCCTGGTCGCGGGCGTGGGTCGCGGCGGCACCGGGCGTTCTTCCGGAAGCCCGGCCTGGGGCGTGGCGGGCATGCCTCTGGTGCTAATTAGGGGGCCAGTGGGGAGCACCGGCGACCCGGTGGCACCCTCCCTCGCTGGGCGTCCCCATAACTCTAGCGCGGCTCCCTGCCCTTGGTTTCCGGGGCGTGACCTTGGGTGGTCGCCGCGCCAGTGCGTTCCTTTAGGACAAATGTTCATCCCCGACAGAAGACTGGCTCCTCAATTACAAGAGGGTTTGATGGTGCCGGGTGGACTGCGGTAAAGCACCTGGGAGGAAATCCTACAGAGAAACAAATTCGGTCGTTCCGAGGAAGGCCAAGCTGAGCGTTGGGGGTTCTACATTCCTTTCCTGAGAGCTGGGTAGCTTTTCTTCCGGAGCGCTTGGCACCTCGTCCATCTCTGTGGTGACTGAGTGGTTGCTGCGTGGCTTAGTGGGTGGGTAGTTTAACCAAGGTTGAAGAGTACAGGTTCTAAGCTAGGCTGCCTCATTCTGTGCTTAGGGAGGGAGACCCGGCTCGTGTATGAGAGGCACCTGACTGCTGCCGTGCCGTGCCCTCGTCAGATGGAAGCCCTAGGGAGCAGTTCTTTTTCCCTAGGTTGAAGTGAGTGATGGCATATTGTACATGGAGGCCTTGGCATTCCCTGGAAGGTATCTCTTGTCATTGTCCTTGTGACATCTGACTGCTCTGGTGTAGTTTGTCTTCACAGGAGGCCAGAGCAAGGCCTGCTGCTCCTCTTTGGTAATAGGTGAGCAGCCATATTTGATGGCTGTTTTGTATCCCGTGCTTTATTTGACCAGGGAAGGAAGCAAAGAATGCTGGCATCACCAGTCTCCTTGCCACACCGTCAAAACGTAGGGCTTTTGGGGGGAGGTACTTGTGACAAACCTTGGTCCTGTGCGTGTTAGTCTAATGCTCTGCTACTGAGCAACACCCTCGGGCCTTGTTTTTTTTTTTTGTTTTTTTGTTTTTTTGTTTTTTTTCTAAAAGACAGGCTTCTGTTGGCCACGAACTCTGAATTCCCTTTCTGCTTCCTCTGGAGTGCTGGGACTACAGGTGACGCTTACCATTCCTGTAGTTCCCTGATGTTGGGTTTCTGTTGATTGACAGATGGAAACCCTACAGCTCACAGTGGTCTGTTCCCGGGAACTGCTATCAGTGGCCCTGTAATCACTGACTTTTGGGCCTACCCAGGACCTCCAGGCCTGTTAGAAGGAAGTTGCTGTGGGAGAGCATGGTTTTTTGGTCTGCCTGGTGAATTGGGGACTCACTGACGGGAGGGGTTTCCAGAGCTCCGTCCTTGGCTTACTGAATGCTTTAGGCAGTGAAATGGATGGTCTGAGTGGTCAGGAAGAGGTTGCTCCAGAGTCCGTCTTCAGGTGACCGTGAGTGTACTTTGCATTCCAAAGCCATTGCACAGCGTCTGATGAAATGGTTTGGGTCTTCGTGCAAGTACAAGAGGTGAGGTGTCATTTGAGCAGGACTGCCATCTCTCTTCACCCCCTCCCCCCTTGAGACAGGATTTCTCTGTGTAGCCTTGAGTGTCCTGGACTTGATTTGAGGAGCAGACTGGCTTCCAACTCACAGAGATCCCTCTGCCTCTGCCTCCCAAGTGCTGGTATTAAAGGCATGGGCCACCAAGCCCGGCTTCTTTTTCTTTTTAAAAGAATGGTCTTTTAAAAGAACGGTAAGCAAAGTTTTCATGAGTAGAAATGCTACTCCCTCCAGGGCCTTCTGATCCTAGTCTTACAATTTTTCTTTTTTGTTGACAGTGTGCCTTTGCTTTGTTGATGTTTCTCCTATAAGTTACTGTTACTTGTTTGGTTTTGTTCTTTGTTTTTTGAGACAGGGTCTCATGTGTAGCCTTGGCTAGCCTGCAGCTCATTGGATAGCTAAGGATGACCTTGAGTTTTTGATCCTCCTGCCTCTATCTCCTGCGCTGGGATTTCAGGCATGTGTTACCACACCCACTTTATGCAGTGGTGGATATCAAATCCAGGACTTTCTGCATGGTTGGCAAGCATTCTGCCACCCTTGAGCTGCATGCTTAGCTCCATTTCCTGTATACTTTCAAGAGCCATTAATGATGGGCACTGGGAAGCTTCGTAGCTTTGAGTCAGAAGTGTTTGTTGACACAGAACCAATCTGAACACCAGGAGAGACGTATGAGTGGCCAGTCCTTAAGAGGGTCCAGATGCAGGTTTGGCATGTGGGTTGGGGTCTCCCCAGGGAGCTGAAGGGCTCCTCAAAAGTGGTGGGAATCTAGGGTGTATACTGGAAAGACCATTAAATGTTACTTATGCATTAAAAAGTTATAACTTAACATATTTTGATTATTGGCAGATTCTTTACCTATCAAGCAAGGCCCCCTCAGCTGTGCAGGCTTGGGAACCAGCAGGTGGACCTAAGCGGTGCATCAAGATGTCTTTTTTTTTTTTTTCCTTTCAGTCTCAGGCACCTGGCAAGCACTTCATTTCTTCATTTTCTCTTCATTTTCCTGTGAGGGCCCATTGCTGGCATCCCCTGACCCTGGGCATGGCTCTTTTCTGATCCTGTATTTTCTCCATAGTGGTGGACTGGCACAGGCTTCTTTATAGTACTTGGAACCTTGCAGCTTCATTATCCCAGTAGCAGCCCTGGCCTCTGCCTGTCAGGTGCAGGAGCATCTCCAGAGTGCCTCCAGACATTGCCAGGATGCCCTGGGTACAAAGTCACCAGCATGAAGACCTCTGGACTGAACGTTGCTTTTGGGGACCAGTTTCTATGTCTTCAAAAGCTCTGGGAATGTGGTTCATTAGAGATCCTCCCATGTTCTGACTGCTGAGTCTGTTTGTTTGGTGCCAGACTGAAAGTGACAGCCCTTTGAAGCAAGGGGTAACTGGGGTTCATGGCCCAAGATCTTAAACTCAGATCCTTTGTTTGAATTATTTTTTAAGCTTTTTTTTTTTTTTTGTTACAAAAGGAATTTTTTTTCTTCAAATTAGTCTACTGATGAGATCATTCCATTAATATTTCTACTCCGTCCCATTCAGATAGTGGAAGCCTAGTGTTGTGCCACCTTGTCTGCTCACTTCCTAAGTCAGGTGGCAACTGTATGTATGATAGCATGACCACCATAAAAGTTTGACTTGAGACAAGCACACACTGTACTAGGGGGTGGCTAAGGCTGAATAGTCCTACAGTGGGCCAGATCTTTTGATATGCAAATTTGAGCCTGCTGTTCTCAGTGGGTTGGCTGTGTGATGCTAAGGATACTTGGTCCACTCTGCCCTCTTGGGTACTCAGTAGATTGTACGTTACTCCTTTCCCAAAGCGTGCCAATTTTCAACACGCTGTCTGTTGTAGTCTGAAACAGCCTCCTCTCTTCTCCCTTTAGGGTCTGCCATCCATGGGTGGCCACCTGAATTCCTTCTGTTCTTGAAGAGCTGTGTCCTGATGTTCATGTCCTGCCCCCTTTCAGTCACCTTGTCTTTCATTTGTTGGACATTTGAGTTTCAGATGTGTGTCCAATTGGTGTACCTCTTATCTTTCTGAAAGGTGACTGCCTACTGAGATTAGACAGTGCAGGCTTGAGTTCCTACAGAGCTGCTGAGTTCTGTTTTTTCAGTGTTAATCATCAAACAGACTTTGAGTTAGAAAAAGTACTGGTTTTCTGTGGTTGAGGACCACGATAGAGGCACTTCTAAGTAGGGGCTCAGAGTGGCAAGGGATGTGAGCAGGGCATATCCAGGAGACTGCACCACCATTGTGCAGCCCAGGCCTTAGAGCTAAGGCCTCTGCCCTTGCTGTGATAGCAGCTGTTGATGAATTTCTTGTTAGGCCCTGTGCGGACCCTCAGGTGTTATGAGAAGCACTTGTGCATGTCCTCTGGTAACCATACCCTGCCCCAGGCAAGCAGGTAACCAGTGGGTGTCTGCTATATACGTCTGTTGAGGATAACCAGGGCAGGCGATGTGGTTCATAGGTTTGGAACCCTTGTGGTAGAAGAAACCTGATCCCCAAAAGTTGTAATGTGACTCTGCATACACTCTGTGGCACTCATGTCTTCCTATATATGTACACACATAAAGAATAATTTTTAAAAAGATTTCTTTTTCCCGAGACAGGCTTTCTCTGTGTAGCCTTGGCTGTCCTGGACTCATTCAGTAGACAAGGCTGGCCTCGAACTCACAGAGATCCACCTGCCTCTGCCTCTGCCTCCCGAGTGCTGGGATTAAAGGTGTGCGCCACCACCGCCTGGCTTAAAAAGATATTAATGAAGTCAAAGTGATGTGGAGTAGTGGAAGGGGGCTGGGCTGCTGTGACTGACAGCCTCCGCTGTGATTATGGAAATAATAGCTGATGCCGTGTAGCTTTGTGGACTGTGTAAAGGCTTGGCTGATATTGCCCCAGAAGGCGGGATGGCTGGGAATGACCTAGTCAGTAGTGTGAGGCCTGCTGGCCTAGAAGAAAGGAGACTGACCAGCGTTTATAGTCAGTGTATGTATCCGTCTGTGGAAATCCCATGACTAACACTAGTCTCATAGGGTTCAGTGTCACAGAGTTCAGGCTCTGCCAGAGCTAGTGTGCACTGTTGTAGAATCTTTAGACATAGGAACCATTTGAAAAGAGTTATTTACTGTTGTAATAACTAGCAACTGTTAGAATGTGGCTGAATGGGAAAACCAAACCAAACCACTGATTTGTTGAAGCCCTAGGTCTGGCGCTTTACTTTCTGACTGTAAACCTCTTGGTGCTACCTACCCAGCACCTCCCTCCTTCCCAGGTTAGCCTCCCTCCTGTCCTCTTTGTCTCTGTGGTCCTAGCTGTCCTGCAAACTGCTATGTAGACCAGGCTGGCCTTGACTTTAAGAAATCTACCTACTTGTGCCTCCCAAGTGGTGGGATTAAAAGCACGCACCACCGGGCCCAGCCTCCTCCTGCTGTCCCTTAGATACTCCTTCCTACCCAGCTGTCCTCTCAGACCTTCCCCAGCTCAGTTGCCCACGCCTGCCGTGGCAGTTGTGGGTCCCACATGCCCCACTTAAACTCTTGAGGGCATCTACTTGTGTTCTTCTGTTTTCTCTTGCGCTTGCCCAGCTCTCCCTTGGTGGTTGGTCTGTCAGTATGCAGACAGCAGCTAAGGCAGCTCTCACTGCCTCCTCCCTTCCTGAAATGCTGTCCTGCCACACCTTTCTTCATTCTTTCTGGGCAGTCTAGAGGTACCTCACTATTTCTCCACAACCTTGAGTCCTTTGCTAGCTTTTTGGTGTCACCAGCTAACCCTGGGAGGTGGCCTTGATGCTTGTACCTCCGGTGTTGACCTCCCTGTAGGCATCTCAAGCTCCCACTAATGCAGCAGCCAACCGGTGTGTTTCTTTAGTTGTCTGTGGGGTGGGTCAAGACCTTGCAAAATGGAACAATAGATCCTGGCCTTGACACCGCAGACCTGCTCCTTACCACCCCACTTGAAGACCATGTCTTCCTGACTTGTTCCATCGCAGGCTACGACCCCTAGGCTGTCTCCTCACCCTCTAAACATTTGGAGTTACAGCTCCAAGTCTCCTGCCTCCTTTATCTTTAGGATCCTTAGGTAATAGGAGCTGTTGGGAGACATGTTTCATGTCTAGCTGGGAAGGCTGAGGAGAAAACTGCTGCCCCACGTGGACCAGCTTCCTGCAGGGGCCTTTCCAGAATCCCTGTGGAACATTTATAAACATAGATTAGCCACATCCAGACTTACAGAACCTAGAAATACATAGCCCATTTGTAGCTTATTGTTGCCTAAGTAAAATGAAGGTTGTGGTTGTTTCCTATGTTGTTTTTGTTTTGTTTTTAATTCATCTTTGTTTTTGTGGGTTTTGTTGTTGTTTTGAGTCAGTTTCTCTGTGTAGCTGTGCTGGATGGAAGTCACTATTTAAACCAGGCTGGCTTCAAACTCAGAGATCCGCCTATCTCTGCCTCCTGAGTACCAGTATTAAGGGCCAACACCACCATACCTGTCTTATTAATTTTTAAAGACTTATTTTTAATTATGTTAGGTGTGTGTGCATGTGGGTATATGCAAGTGAGCTCAGGTTCCCTGGGAACGCCAGAGGTGTCCTCCTCTGGAGTTGCCCTTTCCAGCTGCCTGGTGTGGGTAGATGCTGGGAACCAAACCGCAGGTCCTCTGGGGCATCAAGTGCTTTTTTTCTTTTTATTTCTTTCTTTTTCTTTTTTAATAAACACTTGAGACATCTTTTCAGTCCCCAACCCTGTTCCCTGTTTTGGTTTCTTTATAATATTAATCACAGTTCAACAGAATTATCTATGTCTATGATCACGCCCTCTCTTTCTGTTCGGCATCTCCTTTAGAATATGTCTTGGTCACTGCCGTAGCCTAGCACATCCAAGAGTACCTGGCACAGAGTCACGACAAACAACCATTGGCCAAGTGAATTTCTCTGCTGTCTGGTTGGAAAATTCCTTAAAACTTTGCCACTTGTGCTTGCCTTTTGAATTCCAGAATGCTTTTCTGCGCAAGCACATCCCTCCTTGTTTCCCTGTGCTTCCGTCCTCTAACTCAGACCCTGGAGTTGCAGCATCAGCCTCCTACACATAGATGTCCAGCATTCTTCCTGATAAATTCCAGCCCAGAGTCAGCCATCTGTGTGGATTCTGCATTGGCCCAGTAGTTGCTCCCACTTCTGAGGGCCCTGGCAGCTCACTTGGAGGGCCTCTTGCACCCAAATGTTGTTTTATATGTTGTTCTTTTCACCTTAAATTTCTACGCTTGTGCCATACCTCATGGGTTGTGCTCATGGCGTGTGTCCCTTTGTGACCTGCCTGCCTATACTGGTTGCTTTGTTCTGGTGACTGGAAGTAAGTCACCTGTTCCCTATGCCTGCCCCTCTCCATCCCTCAAGATTAAAAGATGGGCAGATAATGGCTGTCTTCTGGTTAACCCGTGAGTGAGCAAAGTGTCACATTCTCTCTCTGAGCTTGTCTTGTTTACTACTTCTGGAGTAGCCTCCCCTCTGCATTTGCCCATATTGCCCATAGGCATGCCATAGCCAGGGCTCCTAGGCAGCTTTATAGTGCTGCTCAGACCCTTTACCTTTGTGTCCATCCATAGCAACCTGACCTTTCAAAGCTAGTGACTCCTCTATAGTCTTGAGCTATAGTCCTGTTTGGCTTCCACAGTAGCCATTTGCATGGCTTTGCCAGGCTCATGGCCAGCTCTCATTCTTTTTTATTGAGCTATTTGCAGAATACTGGAACAGCACCCAAGCTTGACGCTGGTAGTTGGGATCTTGGTGATCACATGAGTCTTGCGGACTTAGAGGATTCTCTGTCTACACTGCTGATGTGCCCTAGAACCCTGCTCCAGGAGCCTAAAAAGCATGCCCTTCATCTCTGTAAGGTGCTTGTTAGCATATTAAAGCGGAACTTTCTAATCTCTCTGTGTTGTTACTTTTGGAACAGGGTCTTGCAGCATGGGCAGGGGAAAAACTTTTGAGATGCAATCCCTTACTGAGGAGCTGTTGGCAGCTGACAGCTGCTAGGGAGGAAGAATCAGTCTTCTTTATAGGTGTGGTCACTGGTACCCGAGCCTGGCCTTGAACTGTCAGTCTTACTGCCTTGACCATCTGAGTGCTGAGGTTTTAGCAAGTTTTCACCTTGGTTTAAGCTTCATCTTAATTGCTTTCTCCAAAATCAACTCCCACCTTCCTCCTACAGTAAAAGACAGCTACTAAGGCCAGACATTTGGAGGAAGCATTGACCCTAACCCTAAATTTACATCCTATCCCATACCTGTTTGTCACTGTAATTTGAGAACATCTGAGTGGGAGCCTCCTACCCTTTCTGTGGCTGCTGCCATGGGTGGGTGTGGTTTCATTTCTGCCAGTGCCTGTGGCCTCCCAGGTGGCCCGGTCTGTCTCTACCCATTTGCAGATAGTTAACAGTTCATAGGCCATATGGTTCTGCCTGGTGGTTTCTTTTCTTCCTTTTTCTCCCCCTCCCCCCACAGAGTTTCTCTGTGTGTTCTTGGCTGGCCTCGAACTCACATAGATCTGCCTGCCTCTGCCTCTCAGTGCTGGGAATACAGGCGTTCACCACCACGTCCAGCTTGTCTGGTGGTTTCTTAGGTAAAGGTCAAGAGTGTTACGAGGAGTCAGTCCCGCTCTTCATGATGCCCTTCCTCTATTGCCACAACAGCCTCTTTTCTTGCAGATGTCCCTCCCTCTATCCCCTGGCTTCTCACTCACGCCACCTAATGACATAGGCAGTTCTGCTCCCTCCTGCCTTTTCCTTCTCCAGCCAGCACTTCGTACGCTGCACTGTGTTGAGCAGGGAGGCTGTGCTGAAGGGTAAAGGTAATTTTAAGTGTTATTCTGGCCGTTCCTCCAGTGCAGTGAGAGTTGAAATCGACGCCCTGGCACAGTGCTCAGGGAATATCAGGAAAGAGGCTATGACATGAGCTCACAACAGCCATGCTTACCTGCCCAGATCCAAACTTCCAGCATGGATAGGGGAGAAACTCTCGAGTCCCAGCTGGTGGGGAGGTTGAGTCATTCCCCTAGTAGGTTCCCCACACTCATTGGATGGCCCCACACCCATGCACTTGTGGGTGCACTAATTGGACTTTGGGTTATGAGGGAAAAAAGAAGGAAAAATGATAACATTGGGAGGAGTGTGGTGAGATTTGGGGTAAGTTTGAAGAAGAAAATGGAAGGTAAATATCATATTTCATGTATACATGTAAGAAATTCTGTAAGAATAATTTTTAAAAAGTATTCCAGGTAGAGTATGAACATATGCTGAAAGATGAGTGTATATGGTCTTTTGAAATATGTTCAATATGAGTTGAACAAAAAGCAACTGGAGAAGAGGAAGGCAAGAAAGCTAGTGAGGTAAACAGCTGGGAAGGGCCCTTCAGGGATGCTCCGCCTAGGTGCTGCATTCCATATAGGAGCCCATAACCTCAGAGATGCAGATGCTCATCAGTGCTGCCAGTCCTCATCCTCTCTCCAGATAAAGACAAAGCTCCTTGCCGCATAGCTGGGCGGGGCCCTGTGTCAGGTTCTGGCCAGTGTGCTGGAACTTGGAGTCAAGTCTTATCTGGATGCTTGTTTTAAAACTCTAATTTTATTTGGGGTATTGAAGCCTCTACCTCCCTTCCACCCACCCCTTAATCCTGGGTGGAAGAAAGAATGTTAGTGGGGAGAGGGGCTGCAGACCCCTTTACTTCTCCTGGCTGTTTAGGGTCAGTTGGGTTCTTTTGGGGGCAATGCCAATCTCTGTCAACAGCAAATGCAGCAAGCAGTCTCCTCCGAGCTGCTGGGTTGAAACGTTTCTCTCCATCTCTCTCTAGCTGCCACCACCACATGACACACTTCTCTCTGGTCTCTCCTATTTGTCTTCCTTAGACTCCTAGACCACGCCCCTCTCCATGCTGCAGGAGCTGACAAAGACCACACCCACACGAGACAGTTTTCAGCTGTGAACAAACTAAAAATCCCATACTTGGGATTAAAACAGAAACAAATTTACATAACATAACTGAGCTTACAAAGAAACCAAAACTTCCATCACAGTCTCATTTCCAGGGCCAGGGCCTCCAAAGGTATAATTCTCAAAGGCCTGCTAGGATATCAGGCTTTACAGACCTTTTATGCAAATGAGGAAAACAACCAGTAGTTATAAAGACAGAAAGTACATCAGTGGTTGACCAGACTAGAAAAGGTAGAATTGCAGCAATGTCTTTGCGAGATTGTGGTGTATGTAATACATGCAGCAATCTGTAAACACACAAAAGGCTGAAGAAGCAAATAGATGAATGAACTTTGAAGCATGAATAATAAACGCCTCAGTAAAGTTGAACGCAAAAGAATATGAAGTAGAAATTAGGTACTACTGTTAAGAAAGTTCAGTGGGGAGCTGGAGAGATGGTTTAACAGGAGTGCTTGCTCTTGTAGAGGACTGGATTGGATCGCAGCACCCACATGGCTGCTAAAATCCATCTGTGCTCCAGTTCCAGGCAATCTGATGCTCTCCTCTGACCTCTAAGGGTAGGCACCAGGAACACATACAGGTAGGCAAACACCCATACACATTTAAAAAAGAAAGAAAAAACTTTAAAAATAAGGTTTAGTGGGCTGCTGGCCATGTAATCCCCACCAAGATTAGCCACTGCCCTCTGTACAGCCAGTGGCCAGTTGTGTCCATCCCTGAGGCGAGTCTGTCCAATGCTTGCCAATGGGAAGAAGTGGCCAGGTGAGCCTTGGCTGGCAGTGCTGCACTGAAGGGGCCTGAGAAGGACACGGCTGCTGGAAGACAGGCACTAGCGGTGAGTGACTCACTTGCCTCTCTGCGGTGATGGTAATGATGCCTGGTACGTTCTGTGCGTCGCACAGTGCTCTTTGCTTAGAACAAGGGGAGCACCAAGAAGAACAGGACCCTACTGACCCAAGCCCAGGCACTCAGAACTGTGCTGGGTCTGGGTTACCAACAGAGTGAGGATGGGCCTCTTGTGAGGAGGTATGCACTGCCATTAAGGCTTGGGTTGGGTCACTGAGCTGTATTAAGGATGAAGACCTGCTTGCATGAGACTGGCTGTGGTACCTTTTGGTGCCATGCCATGCAGTGCCAGCTTTAGCAGAAGGTGGCATATTGCATTGTGTACTGTCTGTGTCTTGCTTTGCTTGGGTTTTCTCAAATGGACTGCTGGCATAAAGCAGTCCGCATGTGCCCTGTGGGTTAAAGATGGATGTGATGGTAGAGCTTGGAAGGACCTAGGTAAAAGGAGCAGCGATGCCGATGGCTCTCCTTCTACCTCCATCTTCGTCAGTCGCGTCCTACAGCTTCCTAGAACTTAACCAGAAACATGTTTTTGTTATTGCTGTTTGTTTGCTTGTTTTTTAAAGCACACTTAAAGTATGGTCCTAGGCTGCTATGCAGACATCCCTGGGGTGTAAGCACTGGGCAGCACTAGCCTCCATGATTTGCTAGAGATGCTGTGGTTTGCTTCTCTAGGGCACAGCCCCCTCTTCAGAAGGTACGATTGGCTTTTTAGCACTTAGATGCCTACTCCTGAGGCTTTTAAAAAAAGGAATTTATTAATTTTATGTGAATGAGTGTTTTCATGCATATATATGCCCGTGGAGGTCAGAAAAGGGTATGGGGTCCCATGGAACTGGTGTTAGAGATGGTTGTGAGCCACCAAATGAGTGCTGGGAACTGAACTTAGGTCCTCTGGAAGAGGTGTCAGTTCTTGCCGCCTCCTTCTCCTCTTCCTCCTCCTCCTCCTCCTCATCATCATCAACAGCAAACCCTTCCTATACTGGTGGAAATGGCTAGACACACAGTGACAATCTAAAGCACTCTTTGGGGAGGGGGCCAGGAAATACTGTCAATACTCAAAGCAAGTATGAGAGAAAGCTTGAGGAAAGAGGTCCTGAGTAGATGGCACCATGTGAGAGAGTGCTGCCTGGCAGGTGGAGTGCAGCTGTTTCTTTCAGGTCTCAGCAAATCATGTGCACCTGACTGGGTTTCACTGCTGGAAACAAGTATTTTGGTGAGTCACTGCTGGGGAAAGCTGTGCTGAAGAAAACACCCACAACAGCTAACTAGAGAGAGCCTGACTTTAAGAATTGTCACACTAGGGCTGGAGTGACCGCTCAGAGGTTAAGAACAGTTGTTTCCAGAGTTCGTTTCCAGCACCCACATGTTGGCTCATACCATCGGTAGGCATGTATGTGGTGTGTGTACATATATGCAGGCAGAACACTAATACACACATATAGATCTTTTGTTTGTTTGACTGGTTTTGTGTTTTCAAGCAGGGTTTCTCAGTGTAACCCTGGCTGCCCTGGAACTCGCTCTGTAGACCATGCTAGCTCAAACTCAGAGATCCATCTGCCTTTGTTTCCTGAGTGCTGCCTCCCACACCTGGCTTAGATTTTGGGGGGACGTAGTTCTTGGAGACAGAGTTTCTCTCTGTGTAGCCTTGGCTGTCTTGGAATCACTCTTTAGACCAGGCTGGCCTCGAACTCACAGAGATCTGCCTGCCTCTGCCTCCCAAGTGCTGGGATTAGAGGCCTGTGCCACCACGCCTAGCAGAATAAATAAATCTTAAAAACAAAACAAAACAAAAACCTGTCACTGACTCTTGCTGCTGGCCAGACACATGGGAAGATATCAGATAGGTCTATTAAGTGTAAACTTTTAAATATTTAGTACAACCAGATAAAGTAAGACTAAATTGAAAATCAAATATAGTCTTCTAAAAAATCCTCCAAATAAAAACTAAGGAGAGTTGGTTCAGTGCATAAGAAAGAGCAGGATCATTTCTTTTTGTAGAGAGCTGATGGAGCACCAACAGTGTGTCAAAGGGAAGGTGTATTGAGTTGATCTATATACAAAGTGTGTTTTTATAGGGTTAAAAAATAACTTAATGGCCTTGCAGCATGCAAAGACAGTTGTTAAAAGCTTCCCAGATGCCCGAAAAGGCCTGGCACTAGATGGCTGTCCTCGTGAACTCTTGTTTTATATCAACTCTCCACAAACTCTTCCAAGAAACAAGGAAGAAAAGCCACTTTTCACCTCATTTTTGTGAACTCAGTATTATCCATAGCAAAACCAGAAAGTAACACATGAAAAAAATAGACCAGTGTTCTTTATGAACAACCACACCCTGAAGTCCTCTGCAGCATCTGAACCTAAGCGAGGCAGGCTGGAAATCCCAGCACTTGGGAAGTAGAAGCAGGAAAATCAGATCAGGGAGAGTCTGCACTTAGTTTGGGCTGACACTCCTCAATACAATAGAATCACACACATCATGACCAAATGAGAGTTACCCGGAAATGTAAAGATCAACTTGTGGAAATGAGTATAATGCACATATTCTTGGAATAAAGTGTTTGACAAAGTAACAAACACCTCTTCAACATAAAAAGTACCAACTTCCTCAACCAGCTAGGCTTCTTAAAAAAAAAAAAGCATATAAACATACTAGCTAGTGGTCAGCAACAACACAGACACCACTCCTCACTGCTTAGATTTACCCTTGGCCTAGAAGTTGTAGCCATCACAGACAAGAAAGCCAAGGCTTCTGGATTAGAAAGGAAGAAGGGAAATTATTTGCAGATGACATGATCCTGTGAGCTGAGTGCACATCAATATACAAACTATTAGACTTAATAAATTAGTTCACCGGTGTTGCAGAATACAAAAGCAGTATATAAAAATAAATTGTGTTTCTGTACCATAGAGATGAACAGCCTAAGAGGAAGTTGAGAAATTTTTATTTACTATAGCACAAATAATACAACATGTAGGACTAAGACAGGACTGTTAGTCTAGCATTACTCCTGCACTAATGGGCAGGGCTAGTGGGAGCTGCATCAAAATTTCAGTTGGCTTTTTTGTGCAAAAATTGGCAAGTTGATCATAAATCCACAGAGTAAGTCAGGAGCCCAGACTAGGCAAGACAACATGATGAACAGCACTTACAGAACTTGGAGTTTTAGATTTCAAAACACACCTGTTATTAGTGGAAGAATGGACATATCTATCAAAATTGAGGGTGGGCATTTATTTACTTGATTTTGCATTGCTTAAGATTGAACCCAACACCTTACACGTGCAAGCCGTGCACTGCACTGCTTCTGCACTGTACCCAGTGTTGAACCCATACCTCTATAGTAATGAACTCAAGGGGAATTAGCTCGAGTAGTGTTTCCGCAAGTACTGAGCCAACTAGATTTCACATTCAAAATGAAGTTGCCTCCCCATATCCCATCATACACAAAAACTAAAGATAAATCAGAGTACTAAATGAAAGATCTAAAATTATAAAGCTTCTAGAAATCGAGAACAGTACAAAAGGTAACTCTGGCCTTGGATTAGCCTGTAGTTTCTCAACACCTGAGCACAGGAGCCCAGCCTGGATTAATGTGGGGTTTTGTTTGCATTTATTTATTTTGCGTGCACATGTGTGGGCATGCGTGAGGAGAGATCAGAACAGCTTGCTGGACTCAGTTCTCTTTATATAATATGGGTTCCAGGCATTGAACTCAGGTGATCAGGCTTGGGAAAGTCCTTTTTACTACAGAGCCGTCTTCCAAAGACTACTAAAAGAAAATGTGAGGTCATAACCAGTAAGGGGGTCTTTGCCAGACTCAGCTCTGTCAGTACCTTGCTCTGAGACATGCAGCCTTTTTAACTTTATGAGGTAAAAATTGTATGTGTAAGCTTCCTAACATGGCCAAGACAGCTGCTCACAAAAAGGAAGAAACATTTGCAGATCACCTCTCTAATAGAGCGGTTGCTTACAGTCTGAGGAAGTCTTACTGTTGAGTAATAATTTAGAATGTTAAAACAAGCAAACAGTGGATAAAGCAAAGTTCTCACCATGCAAGCTTCAGGACCTGAGTTCAGATCCCCAGCTCCCACATAAAGCCATGATGTGGTAGCTTACCTGTAGCCCACCTATAATCCTGGCATTGGGAGGCTGAGAACGGATATCTCAAGGTAGCTGGCTATGTTGACTAGCCAAATTGACTTAAAGTCTAGATTGGGCAAGAGACCCTGCCCAATAAATACAGTAGAGAGTGATTAAGAAGACAACGCCATTCATGTCAGCGTCACGTCTGTATACACGCTAGCCTCTGTGTACTTACAAGCATTCCAAAACCCAGAACAGTTGGAAGGCTTTCTCCAGAGAAGACACACAGATAGCCAGTAAGAGCACACAGGCAGTGCGCAGCATCCTTAGTCATCAAGGAAATGCAAACCAAAGCCGCCGGGACATACTGCTCCCCTCTGCTAGAACGGCTGCGGGAATGATGGTAAAACCTCAGGAGATGTGATGGGAACGAAACACAGCGTGGCCATCATTAGGTAGTTGCTGTCCTTACAAGGTCCAGAAACCTTGACAGCCTTACTCAAAATGGCCCCAAAGTACATGTGGTGTTAATTTGTGTGCATAAACTGAGTTATTAGCACAGGGCTACTCATCCAGAAAGAGAGCAGAGCACTGATACACTACAGCATGGATCGGTTTCAGAAACAACATTAAGCCGAAAGGTCGGGGGAAAGTCCCTATAACCTATGGTTTCGTTTGTGTGAAACTTCAGGAACGGAGACAGGGAGCCATGGCTGGGTGCCTGTGTCTTGAGGGATGGCCATGGCATGATTACGAAAACTCTCCAAGTAGATGGTGGTAATGGTTTCACAGCCTTGTATTATACTAAATTATACTAAAACATTTTAAATAGTACCTTTTAAAGGGGGGCGGGGCTTAGAGTTTGTGAATTATATAAACACCCCCCCCCCCAAGGGTTAGCTTGCTTGACTGACAACTGTAAAGGGCACAGCATGGCTGGGTCTGTTGTTTGGCGGGGATACACAGCTCTGCGTACATGAGCAGTTGTTTTCAGGATAGGTCTGTAGAGTGGCCCGGTCTAGAAGCCAGGCATGGTCTGTGGCTCACATCACATCAGCTCCACCTATGGCCCTTGCACGTCAGTGATGTGTGCTATCCTGTCAGGGCAGCTGTGAGTGCATACCTAAGGAGCGCTGGGAATGTTAGGCTATGTGCTCTGAGTTAAGAGGCCTCTGCTTTTAAAGATTTAGTGCAAAGAGTGGGGGGGGGGACACACAATTTGATTGTATATCTAAATTAAAATATCTGGGTTGCATTGAGTGAAAATATATTAAGAACAAATTTCACTAAGCCGGGCGTGGTGGTGCGCGCCTTTAATCCCAGCACTCGGGAGGCAGAGGTAGGCGGATCGCTGTGAGTTCGAGGCCAGCCTGGTCTACAAAGTGAGTCCAGGATGGCCAAGGCTACATAGAGAGACCCTGTCTCGAAAAACCGAAAGAAAAAAAAAAAAAGAACAAATTTCACTTCCCCACCAGGTGGTGGTGCTCACCTTTAATCACTCAGGGGGCAGAGTTAGGCTGGTCTCTGAGTTGGAGGTCTACAGATCAAGTTCTGAGGTGGGCAGATCCACACAGAGAAACCCTGTCTGGAAAAGGGGTTCACTTTCCTTTCTGCAGTAAGAGTCTTGTTGTGTAGCCCAGGGTAGCCTCAGGCTTGACGGTCTTCCTGCCTGAGTGCTGAGTAGCTGGGATGATGATCATCTATTGCCATGCCTGGCTTCGTGTAACGTTTTGCTGTGACAACCTGGAAGGTCACGTAGTGTGGTCCCCTGCTGCTTTGCCGCTTACTGACTTTGTACTTGATGATACTGGGAGTCAGACCTGGAGCTTGGTGTGTGATGGCCTAGAGCGTGGTAACTAACTACTGAGCTGTTTTCTCACTTGTGTTTTTCTGCGTTGTTATAGAAAGTGGTGGTCCTGCAGTTGCGATAGTTTATCCTATAATTCTAGCGCTTAAGACGCCGAGGCACAAACAAGGATTGTGAGTTGAAGGGCAGGTTGGGCTGCACGAAATCCTGTCTCAAAAAAGAGCAAGTAGGTACTTGTTCTCAAGTTCCTCTTTTCCTGTGGCTTTATAATGTGATGGCATGGACTTGCCTTCCTGTCTTCCTGTCGCATGTTTCCTGTGACTTTCTTTGCTTTTTGTTTTCCCTTCATTCCTTCCCTTTTGGTAGGTTGGTAGGATTTTTCCCCTTACAGGAACTGCAGTTGATAGCCACACCCACATGGAGAGAAATGAATGCCTTACACATTGCCAGGTGCAGCTGGGTGTGCAGTGCCCTTTACACAGCAGTAGGCTATGCCCTTGACTCCTGTGGAAGGGCATCGTGGCTTCTTTGCGTCTCATCCCTGTGGTGAGCATTGAACTGGGCAGTCTCTTCCTTTCTCGAAGGATGGGATTATTGCATCGGCTGGGAGTCTCTTTCCAGGAGAAACTCCCGAACTTTCCAGAGAATTGTTCAAATACCAGCAGGGGTCAACTGTTCCTCAGCTTTATCAGCCCTATCCTGAATTGTTCTTTGCACAGAGTTCTCTAGAGAAACAGAATCGATAGGATGTGTTTATAGAAATACTAAAAACAGGGAATTGCCTGGACGTCTGAAGGCAGGGATATCCCAGGATACCAAGCAAACTGGGGTGTGCTTCATTCTCAGAGCAAAGGTGGTCCATGGGAGAGTTCTAATGCAGAGACGAGCAGATCTGAGACCTGAGACAGCCGTTGCCTACAGAAGACAGAAGACAGAGGCAGCCGCATCCCAGCTGGATGCAGACGTGTGTTCTGTGCAGCTCTTCAACTGGTTGGACAAAGAGGCCATTAGCTTTACTGAGGATTGAGAAATGTGCTCACAGACGCTCCATCTTTGACAGAAAGTCTGAGACCCTGTGGCCAGATGAAGGTGCTGCCTAGGAATAACCATTTTCCATTTTCATTTCTATTTGCTGGTGACAAGCAGCATTGCAGGTCCTCCATGTGTCATTTGGATGGCATTTCTGCTGAGCTCTCTGACCTGTTTTGAGAACGGGGCTGTTGCTGTCGTTAATTTAAATGTTTGTAGGCAGTCCGATTTTCCCTGCAGGGGTCCTACAGGATGTGTCCATTTCCAGTGGCTCCTTCCAGTCTGGCATCTGTTCTCTTTGCTTAGGTGCTTGTCTGCAGGGCACAAGTTTGGCTTTGGTAGAGAGCCAATGACGAGTTTCCTTTCATAGTCCGTGTGTTCAGTGCCATTTACAGAGCTGTGTCCTCTTCAAGTCATGACAATGTCTTGTTTCCTCCTCAGATGATTTACAGGGAGTGTCAGCATTTGTGTTTGGATGTGTGATCTGTTTCAGGGTGTTCTTGGTAGGTGTGTGAGGCATGGCTTGATTTTCACTGCTTTCAGGTGAGTTGTAGTCTTGACAGCTTGACTGCTATTTCCCTTGGCCTTGTAGCTGGACATACAAGGGTGGGTGTGGGGCTGTTTGGGGGTTCTTCACCTTCATTTGGTCCACAGCTAATCTCAGACCACCACCTTTGCTAAGGGGATCACACAGGTTAATTACTTCTTTTTGTTGTGGTTTGGTTTGGGGCGGTGATGGTGTTATAGTGGGATCTTTTTGTGCAGCCCAAGCTCAGTCTCGCTATCCTCCCGCCTTGGGTTCCTGAGTGTTGGGCTCACAGCCGGGCCACCATACTCAGCTGTAGCAGTCAGTCTTGATGTCAGGTACCATTGCCCATCACTTATTAGTTGGTTTCTTTTGTCTCAGACTTACTACGTAATCAAAGAGGTTCTGATCTTAACTTTTGATCCTCCAACCTCCACCACCTGAGTGCTAGGATTACCACTGTGCACGTTCTCTTCATGCAATGATGAGATGAAAGTCAGGGCTGCAGATGTGCTGGGCAAACACTGTCTGTACCAACTGGACCACATTCCAGCCTGGGGCTTTATTTTTATTTGTTTGTTTTGTTTTTGAGACAGAGTTTCTCTGTGTAGCCTTGGCTGTTCTGGACTCGCTTTGTAGACCAGGCTGGCCTCAAACTCGGAGATCTGCCTGCTTCTGCCATTAGAGATTCACCATGCATCCTACTTTTGTTCTCTGAGAGTTTGTTTTTTCTGAGAGTCTTGTTCAGTAGACTGAAACAGTTTGTTCTTTCGTGGTCAGCTCATCTTATATAACATGTCCTCTGGTTTCTGTGTCACGGTGTATGGCAGGATTTCCATTGCAAAGCTGAGTTAATATGTGCATGCTGCATTGGTTTGTTGATGAACACGCAGGTGGCTGCTGTTGGGGATGCTGCAGTAAACACGCATGCACACATCTTACAGAGATCCTGCTCTTTCAGGTGCATGCCTAGACATGGGCCTGCTACCAAATGTGCTTGTCTGTTCATAGCAATCCACTCTGATAGTTCACAGCAGCAACACCATTCCATCCTCACCAGCAAGACTCTTCGCTGATACATTTTGTGGTTTGGGTGTGATTTTGTTATTGCTGTTTTGAGACAGGGTCAGTGTCTGGAACGTCCTGTGTCGACCAGATTGGCCTTGAACTCACAGATATTAACCTGTTGCTCCCCCTTCCGAGTGCTGGGACTAACGGCATGTGCCACCATGCCTGGTCATATTTTGATTTGGTAAGAGCCATCCTAACAGATGTAAGGTGATGCTTCATTGTATCTTTTATTTGCATTTCTCCACTAACTCATGATAAGAGGGTGTTGGGTCTCCTGGAGCTGGAGCAGAAGCTGTTCTGAGCTGCTTGATGTGGGTTCTGGGAATGGAGTGAGCCATCTCTCCACACACACCACATCCCTTATATACTTGTGTAGTATTATTAGAGACCTTTGCATACTGTTTATTTGCTAAGTTTGAACTGTTTGGTGGCTGGGTTGCATTGTGGTTGAAGAATATGTTTGATCTGCCTTCCAGCATTCTACCTCCTAGCAGGATTTGGGTACCTTAACGAGTAGTGTTGGGAGAGTTGGACCTGAGAAAGGTGCCAGGTGCTATGGTAACTCAGGGACTCAGTGTCTGCCAGAGTCTCATTGTCTTATGTCTTAAAGCTACTCTCCTATTAGATCCAGATGAAGGCATGGGGCAAAAGCTGTTTTGGGTGCATCTTTATTCATTGGATAGACAGGAAAGGAAGAATCTCTTTTGTGCCCACTCATGCACGCACCCTATTTTTCCCCCTTAGAAGAAGAAGTGCTGAATCCCCAGGAGAACATATCCATGAAGGCAGGTGGTGGTGGCTCAACAGGGAAATGTAGGTTGCCTTGGCCAGCCATGCTGCTTCAGGCAGGCTGACCACTTAAAAGAGGGTCACAGAGCCCCCAGAGAGGATCCCACCATGCCTGCCTGGCCCAGGACCTACACTGGCTACACTAGTCTCTCGTTTCTTATTACCCTGCTGAGGGATATTAAGCTGCTGCTGTTTGCCAGCTTCCTCGTCTTCATTCCCAGCACCGCAAGATTTACTTGCTTACCAGCAGCCAAGAGCTCAGTGCATTTTTTCGCATGCTGCCATTTTGCTGCACCTCCTCACGACAAACATGGCTCGTTTAGCGGCATTTTGCCTCTCATACCAGTGAAGCCTTAGGACTAGACACATTGCATGCTGCTGTCTCTGCCCAAAGCTGACTGGGTAGGAACAGCCAACACAGCGCTGGAGAAAGCAGGTTTAGGGTCTGGGGGAGTAAAGCTAGTCCTTTTCTCCTGACTGTCATTGTCTTTACAGTCCCTACTCTCAAGAAGCTTTGGACGCAGGCCCTAGGTCTGTCTGTCTGCATTTGGGCCTGGTGCAGGTCTGTGCCTGCCTCTTGCTGCGGGGTACAGAGCCCCCGTGGGTCTGCACATGTTGCTGAGTGGGTTTCAGGTCACAGGTGAGCTTGAGTGTGGTGGTGCACACCTT
Organism: Acomys minous; assembly: GCF_964271855.1. NCBI lineage: Eukaryota > Metazoa > Chordata > Mammalia > Rodentia > Muridae > Acomys > Acomys minous. The sequence goes on along the minus strand of NC_140491.1, from coordinate 34,778,744 downwards.
TCATCCCTGCCCTATGGAGGCAGAACCTGTGGAACTCTGTGAGTTCCAGGCTAGCTTGGACTACAGAGTTTTAGGACTCTAAGGGCTACATAGAGAAACCTTGTGCTCAAAAAAGAAAAGAAAAAAGTGCAGGTGAGTTTGCTGAGACAGCACAGTTGATACTGGCAGTACTTGACAGTAGAGACAGGAGGTGGGGCACGGTGCTCAGGCGCAGCTTACATCTTGTGCTCACAGTCAGGGGCCACGAGTGAGGGAGAAGTGTGACAGTGATTCTCCGGACAAGCAGAAAATCATAGTGACTTGACAATTCTTTACATATTCTTTACTTTCTAACTTTTCTATGGAAAATAGTTTTCTGTTTTCTTGTTTGTTGGCTGGTTGGTTTGTGTGTGTGTGTGATTTTTGTTTTGTTTTTTACAATTGAGGTAAAATATTTTTTCATGAAACAGAAATGTTAGTGTGCATTTATAATTCCACATGAAACACGATACCTGCATAATGTGAAGCTTTTGGACCCGTTTTGACTGCCCTGACCAGGGTGGTCCTCACCCCCAGTTTCCTACAGGCTACAGGGGAAGCCCCTTCCCCTCATCTCCTTTTTGGTCACTGTTTTGTTTTTATAGATGAACTTTGTGCTGTTTTGTCCACATACACTGACTTATTTGTTTGTTTTAGTGAAGAGATTGTGGCTCGGCGCTGTTCAGAGACTAGGGCAACATGTGTCTTAGTGTCAGTTTCCCTTCCAGGCGCTGGACTGCTCTAGTGATCATAACTCTGTGGGCCCCTGGTACTGGGAGATGGTTTTTGAGGGCTGAGAGCCTTAGGGTGGCTGTGCCAAGTGTGAAAGAGGCCCATGTGCCGTGTCTGAGCTTTATCGTGCATTAAAGGTCAGGGCTGAGATTTTTTTCTGCCTTTCCCTGTCTAGGTGCCATATGAGACCCTGAATAAACGCTTCCGAGCTGCTCAGAAAAATATTGACCGAGAGACCAGCCACGTCACCATGGTGGTAGCAGAGCTTGAGAAGACCTTGAGTAGTTGCCCGGCCGTGGACTCTGTGGTCAGCCTCCTGGATGGTGTGGTGGAGAAGCTGAGTGTCCTCAAGAGGAAGGTTTGTCCCCTGGAGTGGGCCCTGGCTGGAAGATTGAGAAAGAGGCCAACTGCGCAGGATGTCCAGGCCTCGTGCTGCTAGAAACAGAAAGAGAAGCGTCCTAAGCCTGACTATGAGGAAGCTAGGGCTGCCAGAGACTGATGTGTCACCCACAACTTCCGGGACTGTCAGAATGACCTAGCCACTGAGGATGCCCCTTTAAAGACTTGACTAGTCCTTTAAAACACCTTCAGGCAGCAGAAGAGAATCAGCAGGCCCGGTCACAGACAGGGGTCAGGTAGAAGAAAAGGCCAGAGGACTGCAGCTGTCCTGGAACGGTGTCTAAGCATGAGAGGTCACATGCCAGATGACTCTGGGGCTAGAAAACAACTTGAAAACCTGTAGGAGCCGGGAGTAATGGTGGATGCCTTTAATCCCAACACTCAGGGAAGCAGAGGCAGGCAGCAGTTGTGAGTTCAAGGCCAGCCTTGTCTAGAAATCAGTCAAGACCAGCCAAGGCTTCACAGAGAAACTTTGTCTTGAAAAAAAAAGAGAGATAAAGAAAATCTGTAGGGAACAGGATGTATAAAAATTTTATTTAGAGTTTTAAAAATAAAATAATCAGAAAATGACAGGTTTAAAAAGAAACAAAACACAAGGGCTGAACACTGGTGGCATATACCTTTAACCCCAGCACTTGGGAAGAAGAGACAGACAATCCATTTGAGTTCAAGGCTGCCCTGGTTACATACTCAGCTCCAGGCTGGAGAGGGCCACATAGTGAGAATCCGTCACAAACAAATAATAACCAGGTAGAGTACTAAGACTAGAAAGTGGTTCTAAAGAGATTGTCCAGAATGCAGTGTAAACAGAAGGGCAAGTGCATTAGCGATCATGGACTTGTGACATGGTTGCCCAGAGCCCACAGAAGGGCAGAGACAGGACAGTGGCTGCTGAAGTCATTGACTCACTTACTGCATTACACAGTGAGACTGAAGAGCTCAGAAGGAGATCAACCCTAACAGCAGCCAGGGAAAAGCCCACTCCCAATAGAACTGTAGCCTAGCAGCCATCTTTGGTAGCAGTGACAGAAAGTAATGCTGGTGCTTGAGAAGAAAAAGCCAGCAGGGGCCTGACTTCTGGTATCTTGTTTTTAGCTGTTAGCTCCATGACTATGAAAGGACATGAAACCTGGCTCCTCTGTGGCACTGGCCTTCCAGGAATTCAATTAAACTCAGGGTGTGGCAGCCATGTTGGGCAGTTCAGGTTGAGAACATTTCTACCTAGGATTTAACATTGAACAAAATTGATGTGTGTGTGTGTGTGTGTGTGTGTGTGTGTGTGTGTGTGTGTGTGTGTGTGTTTATACACATAGGGTAGGAAGTGGGGAGAAAGAGATTTAAAAATCAGGCATGTTGGCACATGCTTTTAATCCTAGCATTCAGGAGACAGAGCCAGAAGGATTTTTGTGGGTTTGTGGACAGCCTGGTTTACATAGCAAGTTCTAGGCCAGCTAGGGCTACACAGTTAGACCCTATCTCAAAATGAGCGAATAAATGAATAGTCACTTTGTAGTAAATAGTAAGACAAAGAAAGTACAGCAGATTTCAGATTTTAAGCATCTAACCATGCAGTTTGAACAAGATACACATGCATGGCATCTTGAGGGGCGTAGGCCTCAGCTGTGCTCAGCACGCAGGTGAAGTGGCGGTAGTGTGCATGCTTGTCTCAGTAATCACTGTGCCATACAAACTCACCCCAAACAAGTGTAGAACCCAATTTGTTTTGCTTCTGTCGTTTAGCATCCCGAGCTTGTGCTTTTTGTTGCTTGTCTTTTCGTGAATGTTCAGAAGAGAAACATTTACGTATATTTTCATGGCTGGTGGTGAGGGTCCGAGGGTCATGGGACAAACCATCTAAAGTGTGTCTGCTGTGACTTAGGCGGTAGAGTCCATCCAGGCTGAGGATGAGAGCGCCAAGCTCTGCAAACGTAGGATCGAGCACCTCAAGGAGCACAGCAGTGACCAGCCAGCCGCAGCCAGCATGTGGAAGCGGAAGCGCATGGACCGCATGATGGTGGAGCATCTGCTGCGCTGTGGCTACTACAACACGGCCGTGAAGCTGGCTCGCCAGAGTGGCATTGAGGTGAGCTGTCTGAACTCTTGGTCCCCTGCCTGGGTGTGAGCACCATTGCGTTCCCTTCTGTCCTCACCTGTTGTGCCTCAGCAGCTGCTGAAGATCACAGGATACAAGTAACTTGCTTTTGGCCAACTTGAGCTTATATTTGCACTTGAATTTGTTAGCCTTGTGCCTAAGGAGGTCAGAAGCTTGGTATTCTTGACAGGAGCTCCCTGGAGTCACCAACATGGCCATATAGCCAGGGAAGGGTATTGCTGCCTTCCTGCCCCTGACCAGTAACCACTGGTTATGGCCACTGCCGCTAGACACTGAATATCCACGCTGTGCCTGGCCACCAGGAGTGCATCACTGAACCTATAGGTTACCCCATTTTTTTTCTTGTTAGTTTTCTTGTAAGCCATTATTGTTTTTTAAATTTTTATTAAGTTTATCATGGGGGAGCATGCATGGCTTATAGTGTCACATATGTGGAAGTCAGAGGACAACTTTTGGGAACTAGTTTTCTCCTTCTACCATGTGAGTCGTAGAGCTTGAGCTCAGGTCGTCAGGCTTGGTAGCATCTTTACCCAACTGAGCTATCTCACACCATCCCAGCCGTTGGGGTTCAGTGCATTGGTATTAGTTCCCTTCCCTCCGCTGGCCATGGCCTGCATGTGTAGTGCCCTGTGCTTGGCATGTGGTGCTAACGAGGACCCTGGCCGATGACAGGAAGAGCTGTAGACCCTGGCCAGAGCGTACGGTGCGGGAAGCTCACCTAGGAAGATAGTTTTGTGCTGGTGTTCTTGTTAGTTGAGAAACTGTTTTAATAAGTGTGCTTTTGTTGAAGTACATCTCACAAAGGAAAGAAATTTTGCTTTTGAAATTATGTTTTGAGGCTGGTGAGATGGTTCAGCAGGTAAAGACACTTGTTGCCAAAAGTTTCCTGATTTTTGGTCCCGGTGAATACCTGGTGGAAAGAGAGAACGGACTCCTGCAAGTTATCTACTTCCATGTATCTACTTATTAATATTTAAATCAGTGTGATTTTTAAAAATCTGAAGGCATTTTCATTTTCTTGAGGTAGCTGCCCTGCTTTTCTCATAATGTGCATATATCTCGTTGTCCTGGCCACTCATTCTTGCTAATCTTGCTCGACCCTTTGATGTGGAAGGGCCTAACCTGTGTGAACCTTGTAGAGCTCAGCAGATGATCTGTCTTTGGCCCTTCTCAACAGGCACTGGGGAGAGTGTTGTATTGCGTGTGTGTGTGTGTGCTCTCTCTCTCTCTCTCTCTCTCTCTCTCTCACACACACACACACACACACTTTCAAATGTGCTCAAAACAGACAAAGCAGAACTTTAGGGTGTAGGTGTGGGGCGTTGGCCCTGAGCTGAGAGCTTAGGAGGGGTTTGCCCTCTGCTGGGGATTTGGTGGGGATATTGTTTACTTTGTTCTTGCTGCAGCAAAATGCCTAACAAAAGCAGCTTAAGGAAGGAAGGTCTCATTTGTTGTGAGTGCCAGAGAGGCATGGCCGCAGAGGCAGGGCGCAGCTGCTTATGTGTATACATGGTCGGGAAATAGGAGAGGATCACTGGTGCTCAGTTCTCCCCCACACCCCCACATCCCCAGCCCTTGGAATAGTGTAACCCACATTTTAAGATGAGTTGTCCCACCTCAGTTTACCTAATCTAGGTAATTCCTTACAGCTGTACTCAGATTAATTCCCATGGTGATTCTAAATCTTCCGAGCCGGGAGCCAGCCCAGGTGTGTGTAGTGCATCTGACACGTGTCAGCTTCCCAGTCACTGGGGAGTTTGTGTTCCCTGGAATCTTACTCCCTGGTACTTGTCTATGCACAGTGCTCTAGACAGGTTGGAGTGGAGACGGGGGTGCACTAGGGCCAAGCCTAAGCTCTAGCTGGGAGGCTGGGGTGAAGAGGGTAGAAACCAGTTGCCCCTGCTTATAGGCCACAGGCATGTTGTGACCTGAGCTGCCCCTTCCTCTAAGGACCTTGTGAATATCGAGATGTTCCTGACAGCCAAAGAAGTGGAGGAGTCCTTGGAGAGGCGCGAGACAGCCACCTGCCTTGCCTGGTGCCATGACAACAAGTCTCGGCTCCGGAAGATGAAGGTGGGTGAGCTTCCTGGGCTGGGCTCCGGTGGGAGGAGGGGCCAAGGCGGGGTGGGGCCTGTGCCACCTACTCAGGACCACGCCCTCACCCGCTGGCTGACTTTTGGGTTGGTTTTGGTTTATGAGGTAGAGTTTTGGGGCTTGGGGAGGGTGGGGTTCAGGGCGTTTGGGTGATGGTGCTTCACATTCAGGTAAAAACTCTGAGGAGTCCTCTTGTGGAGCCCCATTGCACGTGCAGCATTCACGCCCCCTGCACTTAGAGTTGAGGCAGCCTGGGGGTCCCCACCCCGTTCTTAAAAGTAACACAGACCACAGATCTTAAAGCCGCTCTCTGCTTTGTGGCAGAGACGTATTAGCTTCATTAGCAGTCCCGCCTCCACCAGAGGGGCTATGGGTTTTGTTTTCTAAACAGTGTTGCTTTAACCCAGCTGGTTGAGCTTGTTAGGGTACATGTAGTCACTGACCAAGAATGACGCTCTGCCACTCAGGGCCACCAAGTGAGGACGGGATGAAGATGGGACAAACGAATAGAGCACAGTACTCACTCCCCTTAAAGAAAGGAGCTTGCTGTAGAACTCGTAAAAGGAAAGCCGGAACTGGTGTGTAACAGTCTGGCCTACTCAGTTCAGCCCACCCGCCCTTCCTCCCTCCCAGAGAAGGAACACTGGGTGTTTTTTCTCTTCTATAAGGAGATCTCCCAAGCTTTGACCTCTCCAGACAGTGAGTGTGTCTGCAGGCTTCCTGAACTTACAGGGGTATTCATGTGGGCTGGGGGTAGGCACCCTGGGAAGGCAGAGCTCGAGAAGTTAAGGTGCTGGATGAATGCTGAGAGGGTGAGCATAGCTTTGGTGTCTAAAAAGTGAGAGAGAAGGGAGGGTTGTCCAGAAACCCTCCGTGATGGTGCCTGGCGACAGGCTGGCTGCATGTTCACAATGTGCACTGCACGCGTGCTCTCCTCTCCCGTCAGGGAAGTGGGGCCGCACTACCCCAACGCCTCACAGACCAGACACTGATTGAATGGGAAGAGAAGCATCTCAGACCCAGTTCACTAAGTTGGGAATACCATATAACAGAGCACCAAGTTGAGGTCTGTAGTTTAGCTTAGGACCCTAGACTCAGCAGGACACTGAAAGAGCAGCCTGGAGGCCTTGTGTCTAGAGGTCACACACAGTGGGAAACGTGGAGGCTCAGCTGCTGCAGAGTGGACTGGGTGCCAGTCATCCCACTACATCATGTGGTAGGTTTAGGTCTGCAGAGTTTATTTGTATGACAAAAGGCACTTCTGTATATGGGTGAGGTATTTGGGGTTATTTTTTGGGGGGATTGGTTGTTTTGTTGGTTTTGTTGTTGTTCTTGGTTTTGTCAGATTTGTGGGTCCTGTGGATCCTGATGCCCAGGTAGGTGCCTAGGCCATGGCACTGCTGACAGGTGGCACCTTCTAACTCTTGTCTGTCTTTGTCCTCAGAGCTGCCTGGAGTTCAGCCTCAGGATTCAGGAGTTCATTGAACTTGTCCGGCAGAACAAACGCCTGGATGCTGTGAGGTAGGTTGTGGTAGGACACTTGGCTGCCATTGCCCTTTCTTCCTCATGGTTGGAGCGCTGGAGAGGAAAACACACATGACGGGGTGCATGGGGTGCTTCCGGTCTGATGGCCTCAATCCTACATGCCCACTGCCTCTCTGCGCTCCCAGGCCAGAGACGGAGGTCCCCTGCTCATTGGACAGTTTGATGTGGCAGTCCAGACCCTCATAGCTGTCAAGTGAGCTAGGCTGGCATTCTAGCCACCCAAGTAAGCCTGTGATTAGGGCTCTGGGCGCCATCTTTCCCACTTGGGAAATAGTCATCAGCTTTAAGTAACAGTTATGCTCCACGGGAAACTGAACTGGTCAGTTCAAGGTTTCTTGGTCTCATGTTTTCTTCATGGCATCTGCTATCGTGCTTATTTGAGGAAGAATACTTGAGGGCTTTCTGCAGGCTTAGCTGGGCTTCTGAGGTCTGTTTTTGCCCTAAGGATCCACGGAACAGTGGCTGGATGGCCACATGGCCTCTACCTGGCAGGTCCCTAGTGGGCCTCTAGCCGTCAAGCATAAGAGTGGAAAGGCCAGCCGTCATACCTGCTCACCCTTGTTTTCTGGAATGTCCCAGGGTACCATGCTTTAGCTTCCACTCCTTCACCTGACCGCTTGCCTTCAGGCAGCTGTATGACATCTGCCTGTCATGGTCTGGTCTGCAAGCCAAAGCTGGAGCAGTGGCTTCTGTCGGGGGTTCTCCACTTCCAGCTTGGCCAAGGCTCCTGCCGTTAGTCCCGGAGTGTGAGTGGTAAAGAGCATTGTGGCCAGGGTCATGTGGTAGACCAGTGAAACCATGACCTGCTGCTCTCTGGACATGTGCTGAGCTGGTGGCATCTCCCAGCACAGGCACTGAAGGAATGTATCTTCCAGATGGTGCGATGTCTGCAATGGCTGAGACTCAGCAGTGACGTGTCCCACCAGAGGAGCCTAGGAGGGGAGCAGAGCAGACCCGGCCCAGGCTTAGCCTTTAGTGACCCAGTACTGCTCTTTCCTGGGAACAAGGGAGGGGAGGGGGAGAACAGGCTAGAGCTGCGTGTGGGCCTCACTGGCTGCCATCACTTCACCGAGCCTCATGCGTTTGTGAATGGAAGAACATGAGCTGCCCGTGCGAGCGTATGTCCTCCCTTGACCACCCTTCTCTCTAGGCTTTGAGCATGGCAGACAAGTGCTCCACCACTGAGTTGATACTCTCTCATGTCTTTTTTTAAGAGACTTGGTTATGCCTGGAGTGGTGGTGCATGCCTCTAATCCTAGCACTTAGAAGGCAGAAGCAAGTGGATCATTGTGAATTTGGGGACAGCCTGGGCTACATAGCAAGTTCCAGTCCTCCAAAAAAGGGGGTGGGAGTCACATTGTTGTGCCCAGTCTTCAAACTCCTGAGCTGCCCTTTCCTCAGTCTCCTGAACAACAAGCAGTTTTGGAAGGGGCACTGTGCATGATGCCTGAGACCCGACCATGGCTCTACAGTCTTAGAGGGAATCACCACTCTCCTCAGAGCTATGGGGGCTGCCTGGCTAGTTGTTCAGGCATATCAGTCTCTGGGTGTCTCACACTTTGGATTTCAAAGAAAAGTTTGACATCACTGTATGTCAGTTGTCAGCTTTACCACTGTGGTGCTTACCTGAGGCACACAACTTCATAGGCAAACAGGCTCATTTTGGTTTGTGTGTTCTGTCCATGGCCACTTGGTCCCATTGCATGGCACCTATGATGAGAAAGAACATGAAGGCAGAAGCACATATGAAGCACAGCCGCTCAGTTCACAGCGGGTAGGAAACAGAGTGGAAGAGGCCAGGGTACCACCATCCCTTCCAGAGCACACCCAAGTGACCTAACTTAACTGCAGTGGGCTCTGCCTACTAAACTTTCTGGTACCTTGAATCATGCCATAGGTGGGCAGCCAGGCCTTCAACCTATAGCCCTTGAGAGACAGTGAAGAGCCAAACAGTATGTTTTCTTTTGTTTTTATTTTATACTGTCTGTGATGATCCTTAAAACAAGATCAGTTCTTTTACCCTTGAACTATGATATCAGAGTCCAAGGCCTGGTACGAGTCTCTGCTTGCTCTTTCTGTTGGGTGGGAAGCTGTGTAAACCAACAGGTGTGTCCTAAGCCAGAATTTACCTGGTAGCTTGTCTTTACTACTTTGTGGGTTCTTTCCCCACCCTTTATATCACCTCCACCTCCACCCTCACCCCCACCCCACTCCCAGTTTCACCCCCTAACACTAGGAGGATGGAGGAGATCTCTGATTCTAATTTCTTTCTTCCTATTTCTTCTTTGAGCACAACTACTAACAAACTACAGCCAACCTCCCCTGAACAACCAACAACTACCCACCCACCTATTGGGCTCTATCTTTTATATACCGTCTGAAAACTTCCCAGAATTCCAGATGTCACAGAATCACAGAAACTATCTGCCCCTGACAAAACCACGCCTCTGCTAGAGCATGAGGCAAATCATAGCTCCTCAAAGCAGCCCTATATCTCTACACCTGGTGTTAAAACGAAAGCATATTCTTACAATAGTTTCGGGTTTTGTTTTGTTTTCCCCGAGACAGGGTTTCTCTGTGTAGCCATGGCTGTCCTGGACTCTCTTTGTAGACCAGGCTGGCCTCGAACTCACAGTGATCTGCTTGCCTGTACCTCCTGAGTGCTGGGATTAAAGATGTGCACCACCACACCCAGCCTAGTTCTGTATTTTTCAAGAAACCAAAATTCCAGAATTCTCACTGCCACCTCCCACTTCCTCTGGCTTTGTGGCCATCTTGCTATTCCCTGGGGAACATCTTCTGCCAGCCTTATTCTCTGTCAAAGCATGCATACCCATTACTCACCTCAGGGCAGCCTCGGGCTCCCAGGACCTTTTAGCTCTTTTTTCTTGACTTAGCCAGCACAGGGCTGAACTACACTGAGATTTGGTTCTGTGGGCTCTGCTGCATCCCTGGGAGCTGGTTAGGTGGACTGGTTGGAGGAGGGGGGGGGGCGCTCCGGTTTAGAGCATGATAGTGGATGAGGCCTGTGGGAAGTGTGAAGCCTAAGGAACTCATGGCTAGGGGCCAGCAGAGGAGAGTTCCGTGTTCCTCCTTCCGGCTGCCCAGCCCTTCTCGGTAAGGAGCTGCTTGGGAACTGGCCGGGAGCTAGCCGTGTGTATTGTGTGAAAGACTGTGTGTGTGTGTGTGGCCGGGAGCTAGCCATATGTATTGTGTGAAAGACTGTGTGTGTGTGTGTGCGGGTGCGGGTGTGGGTGCGGGTGCCGGTGGGTCCGACAAGCCCTGGAGTCCATCTGTGGGCCTGAGTTGCTCCCAACAGCTTTCTGTTGAAAAATGCAGGACTAAAAGTCCCTGAGGCTGAAGGGTAAGCACCCAGGGCAGTTGGAGTTTCTCAAGGCTTGGGCAGTAGCTCTTCTAGCCCTGGCTGAACCCATTTGCTGGTATCTTGACCCCTCAGGCCCCACCCAGTGTATCTTCTGGGATGGAATTCCTTTGTGCCAGATTCTGAAGGTGTTAGTCCGTAAAATTGGAGATTCGGGCCTGGCAACCTGAATTTAACCTTTGGGGCCCACATGATGGAAAGAGAGATCTAAGTCATCTTCTGATCTCTGACTTGTTTAAGTAATCAGTTATTGAAAAGTTGGGAATACAGACTTAAATGTGCCAAAATGTCATTTTTCAGACATGCAAGAAAGCACTTCAGTCAGGCTGAGGGGAGCCAGCTGGATGAGGTCCGCCAGGTCATGGGTATGCTGGCCTTCCCGCCAGACACACACATCTCCCCATACAAGGTAATGTTCCTGTTTCTGTTTACTTAAGTGCCTGCTGGTCCTTGGAGTCAGGGGTCCCTGTGGGGTGGAGTTAGAGGGCGCTGCCAGCTCCTGAGGGCCCTTGTGCTGGCACTTCCTCAACCCTCCCAGCTTGTTCTACTCAGCTGTGTTTATCTGCTGGATTCCCATCTAGCTGATGAGAAGATTGAGGCAAAGGTCAGGAGACTTCAACCTGGAAGGCTCTGGGTCTCCACACCCTGCCCTCCCTCCTTGGCGTTCTCTTGTCATGTCAGCAGTTGGTCCCCTGCGCTACTTTCCCTGGCCTCCTTGCTTTTTTTATAAGGCCACAGTTTGAGCTCTAAAGGGCACTGCATGGTCATGGTGGTGATCTTGCCCTTCTTTGGCTGCTCCTGGTCTCTTTCCTTGGTTTAGGTTTATTGCTTTCAGCCCCCTGTTCTCTGGCCTGTGGTGGGAGAGGGTGTGGTCACGCTCCACTGCTCAGACAGCTTTGTACAAACCTCAGGCCCACTTTGGAGTATCTGTTCCTGGCCCTGAATGAGCAGCCAATAGCTTTTAACCCTTGCCCAGTATAGCCTCACCAAGCCAAAACCTCAGAGACATTAGGTACAGGCTTTGCTCATAGAGTTACATACTTTGTTCCCTGAACCCTGAGCCTGGTCTCTGAAAAGCTTTTGTGTCTGCCCTGTGGACCCATCCACAGTGCCAGCATGCCTGAGTAGAGCCAGTTAGTACCTTTTTAAAGCTCCTGGATTTACTGGGCCCTAGTAAACCCATGCAACTTTGAGGTGTGGGACATCTTGTATTGAAATGCCATCAAGCCAGAGAGTGTCAGGAATGTCTAAATTTATATTTTAAACTAATGTCTTAAATTCCTCTTCACTGCGTTTGAGAAGGTTTGGCTTGGGCCTGAGGCATTTAGTTAGAAGATGAATCATCTCTCAGTTGCAGGGTCTCATTAGTACAGAGAGGAAAGTTAGCACAGGGAGAAGCCTACTCATGGGGTCAGGGTCAGCAGAGTAACAGGCATATCTCAAGTCCTGTCAGTGATGGATATTTGATGACCTGAAAGAGAAAGACCAGGATTGCACCAGAAACCCTTTTAGGTACAAACATGCAATTTAGGGCCCAAAGAACTAAAAAGGAGAACTGAAAGAATGGCTTTTGTAATTAAGGAGGAAAGAACCAGGGCATTGGTGAGGAAGGCAGAGAGGAAGCTTCCTTCAGAGGAAAGAGGCCTGGCCTCAGAGGAAGGGCCCTGAAGGCTGGTGCTGCCCCTTCTGTGAGAGCCTCCCAGACTGGGCAGTCCTCTGAGGACTTCTTCTATAGAAGTCATCCTGAAAAGTGTGTTTTTAAAGAGGTGGAGCGAAGTATGTTGTTTCCCTAATGCTGCTGAGGTTCCACCTCTTTTGCTCTTGTACCTGTGCATTCCTTATCTCTAAGTCACAACATAACCAGGATAGCTCTGAGCTGAGGTCATCTGTTATTGGCCGTCTCATTCTTCACTGGAGTGTCCTCTTTTTCGCCTTTAATTCTCTGCAATTGTTTCATTGTTGCAAGAACACAGGATACACAGCAGGGAGTGTTCTGGAACAGTAAGGCAGCATGTGTCTTGTAATGGCCGCTGGGACATCTCTACTGGCTGGGCCTTGCAGTAACTACCAGGGGAGGGTCCCAGCTCCTCTGCACTGTCTTTCAGGACCTCCTGGACCCAGCCCGGTGGCGAATGCTGATCCAGCAGTTCCGATATGACAACTACCGACTGCACCAGCTGGGAAACAGCTCCGTCTTTACCCTCACCCTGCAGGCTGGGCTCTCGGCAATAAAGACACCGTATCCTCCTTGCTCTGCCTTGCCCTCCGGGTGAAGGCTGAGAGGGCCTGGGACCAGCAGCTTGGGCATTCCTTGGTCTGTGTGGCTTTCCCATTTCAAACGTTGTCATGCATCTGATAATACTATCTTCTTAAGAGTCCTTGAGACTTGAGCCCTAACTGTCTAGTCAGTTTAACTTCTCAGCTTGACTCATAATGGTTGTGGCTCTGGCAAGAAGGCAGCCTCCCTTCTCAGGAAAGACAAGAAAGGCTGATCCTTCCTTGTTTATATTTGGCATCCTGAAGATAACTGACCCAGCCCTTGTATGAGTCCCCCTTGGATGGCTGACCTGTTCCTTCCTGTGATGGACACCCTCTTCCCCCATGGTAGATTTTCATCTCTGGTGTGGCTGATCGTGTTCCTTCTATGGTGGATCTTCCCTCCCGTGTTTGACTCTCATCCCTTGTGTACTTCCTGTAGTGAGAAGTCAGGTGACCTCATCTCTTGTGGGTCTGATCCCCTTTCTCACGTGGATGTCTCTCCCATGTGTATCCATTATATCCACTGTGTGGCTAAACCCCTCTCTGGCTGAACCTGTCCCGTGTGTGCCTGGCCTTGATTGCTACGTGTAGCCAACCCTATTCTGTGTGGGACTGGCTGCCCCACAAGGTAGTGACTGTTCTGGGATCACAGCTGGCACCTGTTGTGCTGTGCTCTAAGCTGGGGCTCAAGGCCCACCCTCGTCACCATCTCTAGTGGACATGGCAGTCTGACAGTCCACCAGAACACCCCTGTCTCACACTTTTGCCTGTTCTACCTAGAAATTTGAGTTGGAGGTGCCTGCAAGGGTGCTGTTGTCCCACCGGGTGGCAATGCTGGTCTAGAGTCAGGTCTCTGTGGCCAGTTACTGAACAGCTGTCGCATTCTTTTAACCTGCATGTTAGCCCTGTTTATTTTCTGCGTGTCATCCTTGTGGCCGTAAGGATGCCCTGTGTCTAGACTGTAGCGGTCACAGCGTGCCTGCCTTGTTGCTGATCCTGTTGGCACAGCCTTTCCTTAACCCTGTGTACAGACAGTGCTACAAGGAGGATGGCAGCTCCAAGAGCCCTGACTGCCCTGTGTGCAGCCGCTCTCTGAACAAACTGGCGCAGCCCCTGCCCATGGCTCACTGTGCCAACTCCCGCCTGGTCTGCAAGATCTCTGGTGACGTGATGAATGAGAACAACCCACCCATGATGCTGCCTAATGGCTACGTCTACGGCTACAATGTGAGGGGCCCAGACGGTCAGGGCTGTGGGCTGGGCAGGGCAGCTGCAGGAGGGTAAAGGGGCACCATGTGGGGTAGTGCCACATTTGAACAACCTCAGGCTTCTTTGCTAGGTATGCCTTCAGGAAGTGACTTCATAAGCTTAGATGCCTTGGGACTGAAGAGATGGCTCCGTAGTTAAGAGCATTTGTTGGTCTTACAGAGCACCTGGGTTTGGTTTCAACATCTACATTGTGGCTCACAGCCATCTGTAACTTGAGTTCCGTGGGACCTGACATCCTCTTCTGAATCTCACATGTATCAGGCACACATACGTACATACATACAGGTGAAATGCACATACACATAAATCTAAAAAAATTTTTAAAATAATATTAGATAGTGTATTCTGTGATAGCATGTTTTGTGGAATGAACCTTAATTCAGATCTTTACTTTGTGTGGGATTTTCTCATTTAATGCATAACTCTGGTCTTGTTTTTCAGTCTCTGCTTTCTATTCGTCAAGATGATAAAGTTGTTTGCCCAAGAACCAAAGAAGTCTTCCACTTCTCCCAAGCTGAGAAAGTATACATCATGTAGGCCCTGCGTTGCCATGAGCACGCCCTCGGCCAGAGGCTGTGTGGTGGGTGGGTGCCATACCCTCCTGCCCTGACCCCTGCCCCAGACCCCAGCCTGCCTCGGCATTTGTTTCTTGCGACCAAAGATCAGTGAGCAACAACACTCTTAGAAAAGAGGAAGTGAGATTTAACAAGTCTGTGCTTGAGAACAGCGTTTGATTGGTAGGGTTTTGTAACATAAGTCGACTGATGCCTCTGCAAGTACTTGCACCTCTCAAAGGAAACTTTCTCTACAGTGTGACCTGAACACCAAGGAAATCCAGAGCATCTCAGAAGTAGGAATTGGTTCATCGGTTATGTCCCTGTGTTTCTCCGTTTCCTTCCTTTTGCTAGTGATGGGACTCAGGGGAGCTTGAGGAGCAGGCTGGTCCTTTGCCAACTCCTGTTGGCCACAGCCTGGGCAAGGTGCTGGCCACACCAGGTTGGCTGCAGTGACTTGTGACGTGGTGCCGAGGCCTTTCCTGACTTCACTGTCTAGCTGCTGCCAAAGCACCATGCACCGCCGCGCCTGGGCTGCTGCTTGAGGAGGCTCTGCCCACATGGCCAGGGTGTCTGGGGCTGTGTCTGTGCACAGGTTCCGTATCTCACCTTCCAGCACCGCCTTATCTCCTGCTTTGAGAATGTATTCACGGGAAAGCCACTGGACTGAGTTTGTGCAGAGGCCTTGCCAGGTGGTTCCGTAGTCTAGAGTGTAAATGCTTTTCATTACAGAAACTGATAGTTCAGCTAAAATAAGTACTGACGGGTTTTCAAAGCAAATGAACCATTGTAATTCACACAAGACCATATTGTAGAGGTTTGTATTTAGCGCTTATTTTTGCATGTTGATGTTGATTAGCTAATGAACTGTAAATGTAAAGCGTGTTAATAAAATAGCTTTCTATTTCTCATTTTTGTGTGAGGTGTTTTCTAAGACCTCATCAGGTCTCTTCTGTTGACCCTGCCAACCAGTAGGCCATGCAGCACCTACATGGGACCTGGGTTTGTCCTGTCACTACAGCAAAGGGGACTCAGCACACCTATTTTGGCCCGGTATACACAGCATAGCCTGCTCACCTCCAAGGGGCTCTTCTGAAGGAAGAGGACATAATTATATAGAATCCTAAGATGGCACTTGGCTTCTGCTGGCTAGCCAGTGCCCACGTGGAGCTGGAACACTGCAGGTTTTTGGAGGACCGAATGGATGTGGATAGCTGCTCTTGGGATCTGAGGAGCCACTCTCGGGAGCAAGGGTTCAGGCTGTAGACTCCAGCAAGCAGGTGCTCACACCATCACACCCACCCGCTCATTCTCTGCTCTTCTGTTGTTGAACTCTGTGGTCTGACTCTTCCTCTGTGACAGCTGCATTGGCCACACCACCCAGTTCTGCCAGTGAAACCAAGCGCTTGTTCCCTAGTTTAAACTGGTGGGGGTAGCCTTTGCCTATGATACCCCCTGCTTCCCAGGCTCTCTGGAGCCACCTTATGCTCTATTTTGGGGACTCTGGCCTAGCACCAGTTGACACTGCTGTAGCCACAGCCTCTCTGGGCCCTTTCCCTTCTACCCATGGTACCAGTGAGAGGGGGGCAGCAGGGTGATCTCAACTTCTTTGGTGGCCTTCACGCAGTGTGGCTGTCCTTTGGTCTTTTGGTTGGATATGACTCTTACCATCTCAAGTCAGTAGCTGCAATCGCCTGCGCGTGAGCCTCATGTGATTAAGGAGAGTCATGTTCTCTTAGGGCTAGGGAAGGGCCAGGAGGCTTCTCCGCTCACCAAGACTATACAAGGAAAACAGATAGGGAATGGGAGTGTTGTAGCTGTTTATAAATTACATGGGGCCAAGTGGTAGTAGTACATGCCATTAATCCCAGCACTCGGGAGGCAGAGGCAAGCAGATCTCTGTGAATTTGAGGCCAGTCTTGCCTACAAAGTGAGTCCAGGACATCCAAGACAACACAGAGAAACCCTGTCTCAAAAAGCAAAAAACAAAACAAAAAAGATAACGGGAACTTCTTGGTACTGTAGCTACCTTCAAGTCTCCCGTGCTCCTGTAAGTAATCCAAATACACTCATGGGTTCATCAAGCTGGACTTGAATGGAACCCTTTCTCTGGTCTGCTGGTGCCTTGGCTCTGTGGTGTGAGCTGGCGTGCCCCTGTGCTGCAGGAGCGCTGGCAGGCTTTCTGCTTTGGGTGATAAAACATACAGCTGGAGTTGAGCTCTGCCTTGAGGGAAGCTGCCTGCACGAAGCGGGGAAAGGACATGCAGGCGCCATTTTTCCAGAGTCGCTTCTAATTTAGCAAGAAATAGATAAGACACTGACGTGGAAGGCTTTAGTCTTGGTTGCATTTTTATTGCCGTGATAAAATGTAACCTATAGAAGAAAGCATTTAATTCGAGGGCACACGGATCCAGAGCATTAGAGTCCATAACCATCATGGTGGAAGGCATGACATTGAGGTAACAACTGAGGGGGAGAGGGAGAAGAGAGGGAACCAAGGATGATGTAGGCTTTTAAAACAAATCCCACCCCCAGTGACACACCCCTTCCAGGAAAGCCACACCTCTTTCCCAGCCCCCTTCACTCCACCACAGCCAGGCAGTGGTTTTTTGTGTGTGTGTGTGTGTGTAGCTTTGGCTGTCCTGGACTCACTTTGTAGACCAGGCTGGCCTCGAACTCACAGCGATCCACCTACCTCTGCCTCCCCAGTGCTGGGATTAAAGGCATGTACCATACCCGCCCGGCACACCACACCTCTTCATCTTTCCAGTTATACCGAGTGGGGACCAAGCATTCAAGCATGAGCACATGAGGGCTGTTCTCATTCAGACCACCAGTCTTGTGTCTGTATGGGTGTGTGCGCGCTCATGGAGGTTACAGGCTAACTTTGGACATCACTCTCCAGGTGTATTCCCACCACTGCGGAGGTGGGAGCTCTCTTGAGATGGACATCTCAGCTGCACCCACAGTGTGGTGCCTGCAACTGAGGACTTCGCAGGGCAGTCAGAGGCTCCACACTGAGTTACATGCTTGTCACTCCCTTCTAATAAGCAAAGCTTGGGCTTTAGTGAATATGTGGCCAACTGTACTGATAGTTCATGTTTAACACCCCAAAGCACCAGGGACAGGGCTCAGCAGCAGATGGGCATGCAGGTAGAGCAGTGCCAGCAAAAGACAGCTTATTCTATGGGTGAGTCACTACCCCCCCATTAGTACACTGTATATTTCTCCCTATAAGAAAATACAATGTGGGGTTGGGGGCTGAAGAGATGGCTCGGGGATTAAGAGCACTTCCTGCAGAGCACCCAAGTTTGATCCCCAGCACCCACATGGTCATTTATAACCATCTGTGATACCAGTTCCAGGGAATTCAATGCCTTCTAACACATGCACATTACACGTACTTGCATGTAACAAGATGCATAGATATTTTTTAAAAATTTTTTTAAATAGGGAGGAGTGTACTGCTGGAATACACTATGCATACAACATTTGGAGAATTATACATGAGGGATGCTTGGGTAAATTGGAGCTTATAAAGTTGATAGATTACTGTGTCACCCCAAGACGTTTTTAGAAAAAAAAATAACATATATGAGTGTTTGCCTGTATACGTGTATATAGATGTGTGTGTGCCGCATGTATACAGTGGCCACAGAGGCTGAGGCGGGGGTTGGGGGGAGGATCAGATCCCTTGGAACTGGAGTTAGATACTTGTGAGCGAGACTCCCATGTGGGTGTTGGGTTCTAATTGAACCCAAGTTCTCCATAAGAGAAGCAAATGCGCTTAACTGCTGAGTGGTCTCTCCGGCCATCCCCGTCCCCCAGCCAGGCCTTTTGACATGAAAGTGTGATTGGAGAGGCTAGATGGATCGTGGAGGGACAGATCCAACCCATGCTGGGTACACGGCGTTGCTCTTTTGACAGAACAACTGATGCAAGTGATGGGATCTAGCATCGGCATCAGTAATAATAATAATGATGATGATGATGATATAACTATTATTATTGTTATATTAGACCTTGTTGGCTTGTTTGGTTTCCTCATAGCCCCAAGAACAATTCTCACTTGCTTTGAGTGGAAGGCAGCAAACCTTCAGAGATCCTGCCCGCCCTTTGTATAAAGGTCCCATTATGTACCACTAGCCTCAAACTGTCTTTCAAGTTTGGCAAAGCATCTGGAAGAACAGCAAAAGCAGCATTTAAAGACTTTGAATGAAGGTTGTGTCAGATAGTCCAAGAACAAACAGGTTATTGAGAGAAAATCCCAGAGCCAGGAAGAATCTCAGTGCCACCTCCCTGTGCCTTGTTGGCCTGGGGGCTAATGAAGCCCCTTGTATAACACAGGCTTTGTCTCCTCAGCGCTTTGTTCTCTTTTCCATGCCACCTGTGTCCATTTTGTTTAATAATTCCATCTTGTCTCTGCAGACTTATGAGTCATGTCCCACTTTTTCTCCCCCCCATGGAATCAAATCTAGGGCCTCATACATACTGAGTAAACGCTTGGTCAGTAAGCCAAACTCCCAGTCTTGCTGTGTCTAATTCATTTTGTTACTTTAGGGGTTCTCTTGACGGGAGGGGTATGTTGTGAGAAATGGATCACTGTTATGTGATCGTAGAATGCCACATAGAATGCTAACATAGGATTTAAAAGTCTGCTGTGGCATTAGGTATTGTATTTGGTCTGTCATCAACTGAAATGCCACTATATTCTGTGTGACTGTTTATCCCAGTGCACCCTCAAGTAGCATGCCAAATTCTGTAAGAAAACAACTCTTGGGACATATACTACGATTTTCCCCTCCATATCACTTGAGTAACTTGTCATAATTTTTTTCCTGAATATTAAACTTCATAATCCATTGAACTGTAGCTTATAAAAGGAATTTGAAATTATTCCATCAGCTTTATCATTTACAGTTCTTCAGTTGCTCAGCTTCTGCACCTGATATCATTTCCTTCACGGAAGGGACTCCCCGTGCCATGCTGGCATGTTTGCTCCCGCTTGCAGCAAGCTCAGCTTTTGAAGGATGCCTTGCTGCACATACACACAAGTCTGGCTTCACGGGGGCTGGGGGGAGAGAAAGGAGGGAAGCTCTTTTCTTTTACTTCTTTAAGACATTATAGAGCTGCTAAGCCTGGCAACCTCAGTTTGAGGGATGTAACCCACACTGGAGAGAACTCTCCTGTCGTCCTGATCACACCTCCTAACTCCCCCAATAAATAAATGTAATAAAAATATTGTAAACACATTTAATTTTCTTTTAGCTTTAGGATTTGTTTATTTATTTATTTTCAGAACAAATATGTGGCTTATCTTTGTGTGTGCATGTGAAGTGGGAAACAGCAGGACCGTGACCCAAGAGTGCATAGGGACTGCGACCTGGCAGTGGCCACGAGGGTGTGGGAAGAGCTCAGATCCTGAACAAATTCAGAAGTTGGGCTGCCAGAACCTCACACACTGAACACAAATGAGGAAAAAGTCCAGGGCCACTGGCCGAGATTCGGGGACGGGTGGGTAGGTGGGTGGGGCAGTAGGCAGTCCGGTTGAGAAAAGCAAGACCGCAATGCCGGACACACAGACTTGCTGAACGCCTGTTCTCTGCGTGTAGAACCGCGGCCCGAAGCAAGCAAGGTACCCAGGGACGCCCGGTGTTTGCCTCTCCTTTGCTGGGTGAAGCAGGAGCTGACACAGGAAAGGCTGACTCTAGGAAGCAGAGCGTGCAGTGAGAGGACTGAGGTGACAGTGGCTAGGGTCACCACCGAGAGCTGGCCGGTGGGTTGAGGCAATGTGGTAGGCAAGAGCCAGAGTCCTAGACATGGTGACGCTGTAGCGAAGGAAGCAAGCAGTTCTAGCCGTGAGCCGCCATATCTTTTAAAGCCATTCTACGTTGAGACAGACACATTAAAATATCCAGTCGGTGCAATCACCTCCCACGATGGCCTGGCCTCAGGATGGACAGCTGACCCGGTCAGGGAGGCGGGCCGACCCCTCCCAACCGGACTTGCGCCCAGACTCCCTTCCGGAGCTTTCTTAGCGGATGTACAGGAATTGTACGTAGGCCGCGAGCCTCCTGGTGGCCAAGGAACTGATGCCCAGATCAAAATTCCTTTCTGTTCCTCGCTTTCAGACTCCTGACCCAAAGCTACCTCCCCTTTAAGAACTTGCTGAGCCCTCCCGCCTCTTTTTTCTCGCGCGTAGTTCTTCTAGAACTACCCCGCCCCCTGGCAGCGTGTTGCGTCATCGCGTTGTACGTCATCGCGCGTGCGCTGTGGATCCACCCCCGGCAAATGATGGGCGGGGGCGAAAACTGAAAGGAACTGGACGAGGACCGGAGCGTCGCGGTGACTTCCGCTCCTGCGCTGCGGGTCTTCGCGAATATGTGCCTGCTTCTCTCGGGGCCCTTTAGTAGGGTTCTGCCTACACCGGAAAGGGTGGACGAAACTCGCTGCTCCTTCCGGCGGTCTGTGTCCCAGGGGCAGCGGAATGTTGGTGCCAAGTGTCCCGAGGTGGATGCATCAGCGAGTGCGGTGGTGTACTGAGGGGTCGTGGTCCATCAGGTTCTCCGCCCGCAGGATTGGATCTGTCGCCCCTCCGGTTGTCTAGAAGCTGACGCTTGCGGAGAGCGAGTATCCTGTGCGGCCACTTGCGAAGGCCAGTTTGAGTATAATTTAGTGACATTTCCCCTGTATCCGCGGCGGTCTCCCACACAGCTGACTGTAGACCACCGGCGTTAGGTTCATCTACAAAACCTTTGCTAACCGAAGGTCTTGAGGTCTTAAAGCCCTTACCACAGTCCCCAGTTCTTAGATGCCCCACAATAAACTTTGTTGATAAAACTAAGACTGTCAAGGTACTGGATGTTAACCCGGCATCTCCGCGTCCCTTGTTTCTAGATATGGATCAGAAACTTTCACAATTGATAGAGGAGCTCACAACATCAGGAGAGTCTCAACTGAATGCTCAGAAAATGAAGGAACTGAAGAAAATTTGCAAGTATGTATTTAGGGTAAACCTACCATAGTAACTGGCCCACGGAGCACCCACACTATAGAGATTGTGGGGTTCGCGTCAAGTCCAGCCCTCTGCCCTCTTGTACGTCTCTGCCACCTCCTGCCTTCATCACCTGGGAAGGAATTAGCTGACTACCGGGGCAAGGTGGCACTTACGTGTTGGGAGGTGGAGACAGGAGGATCCTGAGTTCCAGGCCAAGGTGGGCTACCCAGGGAGAACTTCTCAGAAACGGAAGAACCCCTAAAAGAGTTGTGGGGCTGTAATCCCAGTGCGCATGGGTCCAGAGAGTAGCACAGGCTCTGAGCTTGATGCCTCCGACCATTCCTGTATATTATAAAGCAGTCACTATGTCAGTAAAAGTATATCATCTGTAATGTTGGAGTAAGGAGCTCATGCTGGGTGAGTGGCCCTGGCCTTTTTTCTTTTTTCTTTTTTTCTTTCCTGGCTGGAAATGAGATCAGGAGCCTCAAGCATGCTAGGCAAACCATGCCTTTGAGCGATTTCTACCTCTGCTCTCCCTTTCTTTTTTTTGTTTTGTTTGAGGCAGAGTCTCATGTGGCCCAGATTGACCTCTTACTATGTAGCTGAGGCTGGCTGTGAATTTCTGATCTTCCAGCCTCTGCGTACCAAGTGCATGATTGGGCTCGTGCGCATGCGCCATCAGCACTCTCCCTGTTTTTAAGGTAGTTATTCTCATTTTTACTAATCCCTCCAAAGAAAGTGCGCTGGTGGTCCCCGCCTTGCCGCGTGAGGCAGTCAGACTTAGTTAGGAAGCACGGTTTCTTCACTGGCTTGGTCACTAATGGTCCTTTGTTTACAAAGGGAGAGAACTTAAGTGATTCTTTATGAAGTGGCAGAGTATTTACATTTCAGTAAGAATTCTTATCTAGACCTGGTGTAACTGCACACCCCAGAAAAACTCCTAACTCTGGTTTACACAGGGTGTCGTAGAGGGAAAGAGGAGCCACTCAGGGCACTTGGAGAACTTTTCACTCTGTTTCCTGTAGAGGAGGGTGGGGCTGTGCACCTGGGCCTGCCTGCCCTGCTGACACTGCGGTTCCGAGGGCACCTCAGGAGGAGTTCTAGGCTCTTGTGTCTCAGAACAGAGGTGTGGGCATGGTAGCAGGTAAAGCACGAAAATATATTAAGAGTGAACACCCTTCCAAGGGAGGGTCTGGCTAGAGCAGGGAGAACGTTAAATATCGCAAACATCTCTGCTCTATGAAGAGTTGGGGCCTTATGTGTCTTATTGTGAGCTTCTCTAGCTCTGCCTATTGTATTTCTGCATTACCACCTCATGCCTTCCATGTCTGTGTGGTTTGAATGAGAACAGCTCACATATTTGAGTGTTTGGCCCCCAAATGGTGGAATGGTTTGGGAGGGATTAGGAGGGATCGCCTTGTTGAGGTGTGTCACTCCGGGTAGGCTTTGAGGCTTTAAAAGCCCGCTCCATTCCTAGTTAGCTTTCTGCATCATGTGGTCTCAAGATGTGAGCGCTCAGCTATTGCTCCAGCACTGTGCTGCCTGCCTGCTGCTGTGCTTCCCACCATGCTGTTTGTGGACTCACCCTCTGAAACCACAGCCTCAGCGAACTCTTCTGTACGTTGTCTGGATTGTGGTGTCTTACCACAGCAGTAGAAGAGTAAGGGCCGGGCGTGGTGGCGCACACCTTTCATCCTAGAACTGGGGAGGCAGAGGAAGATGGATTGCTGTGAATTCAAGGCCAGCCTGGTCTACAAAGCAAGTCTAGGACAGCCAGGGCTGTTATACAGAGAAACCCTGTCTCAGAGAGAGTGAGGGAGGGGTTAACTAAGATAATGCCTCGTTAGCGTTTTTGTTTTGTTCTTGTTCTTGGTTTGGTTTTCAAAACTCCCTGTCTGTCCTGGACTCACTTGGTAGGGCAGGCTGGCCTGGAACTCACAGGGATCCACCTGCTTCTGCCTCCTGAGTGCTGGGATTCTCATTAGCATCTTAAATCCCCCTCACGGGGGTGCACATTTTCAGTATTCTATGGAACCATAGATCACCCTCAAGACACACTGAGTGCCTGTGCTGACGCCACCACTCAGGAGAGCTGAGAGGATTCTGGTCTTCCTCTTTGCCCACTTTTCTCTTTATTCTGATTATGTAAGCTTTGTACACACCCTGAGGTCTGTAGTTCTAGGAATCTTTCAGGGAAGCTAAAGAATAACACTCTGGTAACTGCAAAGATGGCAAAGGGGCTTCCTGTGCCAGCCTGGAAACCCGCATGTAATCCCAGGAACCCATGTGAAGGTGGAAAGAAAGAACTAACTCCATAGACTCGGCCCGTCTCCACATATGTGCTGTGGAGTGCACACCTACACATCACGTAGTCAAACACACAATAATAATTTTTCAAGTTAAAAAAAAATGACCACCTAGCTTCTGTAATTATTGCCTTGATAGCTCCAGGCATGTAAGAGCGACCACAAAACTGCTATCTAGTAACTGAAGAGAAGCATTTGGATTCTCCAATTCAGTCTGAAATTGTCATATCTTAGATGACAAAAGTTATAAGACAAAGAAATTAAGAATTCAATGTCCAAACAAGAGTAACATGGCTACTACAGTTCCCTCAGGGCAGGAACTAAAGCAGAAGCCATGGAGGAACGCTGCTTACCAGCTTGCTTTCATGGCCAGCTCAGTGTGCTTCTTTATCCAGCCAGCACCTCCTCCCCGGGCGTGGCATCACCTACAGGGAGCTGGGCCTTCCCACATGACTTGCCTGTAGGCCAGTCTATTGGAGGCATTTTCTTAGTTGAGGTTCCCTTTCCCCAGATTACCTTAACATGTGTCAAGTTAATAATAATAATAAAAAAACAAAACAAAACAAAAAAACCCCACAAAAACCTAGCCAACACAGGCCTTCAAAGAGCAAGAATCAGGAATACCACGAGCGCGCGCTTGCCCAGGAGAGCCATCTTTGTGCGGCTTGTTCCTCGGATGTTTTAAATACTGTTTTAATTTTTCTTAACCTGTTGACCTTAGACCAGCATGTCTCTTTGAACATGACATAGGGTGATGTGGGCTCTTGTTAGCATATCAAGAGCATGAAGCCGTGTAGGACAGCTGACCTCATCTTAATTTTTGACTTTAGGAATGAGATAGATCCTTAGGCTTGGAAAAGAAAAAAGAAACCATGCTACTGGTTATATATTGGGAATTTGACAAGATGTAAAAGAATAATTTCAAGAAGGAAGTCAGTATTGGAACAGAGTAAAAGGAAAACAGTGTGAGGTTGCAATCATTGACTATATGTCATACCGACATATAAAAAATGTAGTGAAGGCAGGAGAGATGAACTGGTCAGATACTTCTGAATACACATGAGGCCCTGAGCTTGATTCCTGTCGTACATGCAGAAAGCTGGGTGGAATCCCAGGGTTACACTGTAACGGGGAGTAAGCAAGTAAGCAGCACTCCTAAGCGGCCTCTGCTTCCGCTCCCCCCTCCTTCAGGTTCCTGCCCTGATTTCCCTCAGTGGGAAATGTGACCCGAGAGGATTACATTGTAATGGCAGTGCTGGGAAGGCAGAGACATGACGATCCGTGGTGCTGTGGCCTTCTAGCCTGGTCATTGAGCCCCAGATCCCAGAGAAAGACCATATGTCAGAAAACAAAGTAGACAGCCTCTGAGGAACAACACCCGATACTGATCTCTGGCCTTCACACACACACACACAGACACACACACACACTCATGTATATACACACATACATGTACACATGCATATATACATTCATGTGTGTATATGTGCATAAATGCACACAAGCACCTATACACACATGGAGACATGGACACCCATCTATACGTACCCTCGTAAGTAATGAAGAAAACTAAAACACAGCACAAGGTTACAACTACTGAGAGATTTGTAAATAGGACTTACCTTTATGGTTAAGAACTTAAGACATCTTTTTGTTTGAAAAGAGATTTTGTGGGGTTTTTTGTTTTGTTTTGTTTTTTGTTTTTTGTTGTTTTTTTTGTTTGTTTTTTGTTTTCAAGATAAGGTTTCTCTGTGTAGCCTTGGCTGTCCTGGACTTGCTTTGTAGACCAGGCTGGCCTTGAACTCACAGCAATCTGCCTCCTGAATGCTGGGATTAAAGGTGTGTGCCACCACGCCCAGCCGATTTTGTGTTTTTTAAAAACAGGAAACAACATTGTCTTTAAGACATTATTAACTTTTTAGAGATTTATTTATTTAGTTTGTATGTATGAATACTTTTCTCATGTGCATGTATGTGCACTGTGTGTGTACCCGTTGGAGCCCCTGGAATTGGGGTTACAGATGACTGTGAGCCATTAAAGGGTTCTGGGAATTGAACTGAGGTCTTTTGCAAGAACAAGTACTCTCAACCACTGAGCCATCTCTCCAGCCTCTCTTTGAGGCATTCTTGAGACTGTGAAGACTCAAAACATGTTTTAGTCTAGAGACTAAGTTCTTCATTAGTTAATTGTTGGACATCAACAATAGCTTGAGTTCTTTTAGTCTGGATGGGGTAGGCCTCTGTCCAACCTGAGAAGTCATCAGCAACTAACAGAAGGTACTTACATCTTTAACAGGTTCGTGTGTGAGCATTGCTGAGGCTGGTATAGCTTGCAAGTGCCCTGGATAGCTACATTACAGTCTAGCTGCAGAAGTGACCTCTGATGTAGGAAGGCTCCTGACTTTTAGTTGAGGACTCCCAGTGGTGTGCTTGTTGTTGGACCGTGTTGGGGCAATTGCAAAGGTTGGGGCTGAAAACAGTAGCTCCTTTGGCTTTTGAGCATCCCCATGAGCCCAGTTGTGCACACTTTTGTTTAGAGAGGATCTGGGGTTGTTGCTTAAGGCTGTGCTCTAGTTATTTTCCTGCTGTCATACAAACACCGTGACCAGAAGCAACTTGCAGAAAAAAAGGCCTTTAAAAAAAAAA
Organism: Acomys minous; assembly: GCF_964271855.1. Taxonomy (NCBI): domain Eukaryota; kingdom Metazoa; phylum Chordata; class Mammalia; order Rodentia; family Muridae; genus Acomys; species Acomys minous. The sequence continues at coordinate 34,752,430 of NC_140491.1, read as the reverse complement.
AGCAACTCTCAGGTCACATTCCCCACTGAGGGAAATCAGGGTAGGAACCTGAAGGAGGGAGGAACTGAAGCAAAGGCAGTTTAGGAGTACTGCTTATTTGCTTACTCCCCATGGCTTCCTCAGGCTGCTTTCTCATACAGTGGGGACTACCTGCCCCGCGGGGGGGGATACCTCAGTAGGCTGGGCCCTCCCACATCAACATTACTCAAGAAAATGTCCTCACAGGCTTGCCTAAAGGCAACTGGAAAGAGTCTCAACTGAGTTTCCCCCCCCAAATAACTATAGCTTGTGTCAAGTTAACCAGAAAATAAACAAAACAAACCCAACAATCAGGACAGAAAGAGGCAACCAGTATTGGAAATAAAATTAACATTTCCAGACCACATTATAATTTCCTGAGGGAGCTCAATAGGTGTTTATTGTTAGAAGAGGTGTGTCGCCCCGGCAGGCTTTGAGGCTCCAAAAGCCGCCTACCATCCATAGCGCTTTCTCTGCCTCCTGCTTGAGGGTTAAGATGTGCGCTCCCAGCTGCAGTCCACCACTGTAGCCTCCAACCCCAGATAAACTCCTCTGTAAGCCGCCTTTGTCATGGTCTCATCACAGCAACAGACAAGTAAGGGGGACACGGAACAGCTTTCCTGGCCTTGTCATTGTTAACAGGTTTTTAACTCTTCGTCCCTGCGAGGAGGCTATCACCAGCCTACATCTGCTGCTGTCAGGGTCCCAGTCAGTGGGTTCCTGATCTGGGAGAGCATTCAGAGTGGACAGAGGTGAGAGTATGGGTAAATGATCTGTTGTTATACGTCCTCCTTTCTTCCCAGATACTCTGCTTTTTGTCAGGAGTACAAAGAATGAGAACCAAATATAGATCCTTCCACCCTTTGGCCAGACCTCCCACCAGCCAGCCTATATTGAGACCAGAAGCTGTTACTGTAAAATATTAGCCTCTTCTTCTTTAGGCTCTCAATACCAATTATATTTCTTTACTTACATTTTTGGTGTATATGTGTGCACATGGACACACGTGAGTGCACATGTGCACGCATGCAAGTGTATTCAGGTACTTGTGGAGGTTAGGGACCACTTTGAGGAGCTGGTTCTCTTCTTCCACCTTTAGGTCGGTTCTAGGGCTCAAACTCAGATCTCCAGACATACCCAGCAAGCACATCTACCAGCTAGGCTGTTTGACAGTGTAAGAGCAAGCATAATTTCAGTTCTTGAGGATGCGCTGCATCCAGGCATCCAAGGTAACATAGGGTGTACCCTAAGAGGAAAGAAAACATGCAGCCTCTGAGGCTGTTAAAATACCTCCTTTTGGCTTGCATGCAGAATCCTCAAGAAGGCTTACCAGATTGGGATCCCCCAGTCCATCACACACTAGGGTTATGGGTTAATTGAGTGAGGCTCCCCCAAAGGTTAAAAACACTGCTTTGTGCCCCCAGCTTTTCTGTTTCTGTTCTCAGCTAGAGTTGGAGCCAGCTAATGATGTCTCTTCGGGGACCTTGCCCTGCATTAACTTTCCTGGGAATGGAATGCAAGTCCCTGCTACAGGCACATTTCTTTCTACCTCAGTGGAAAAAGGCTTCTCCTGGGAGCTTCTAAAAAGTCCCAGGCAGTGAGGTTAATCAGAGAAGAGGCTTGCCTGCACGGGGTTTTCCAGGTTGTCATCCAGGGTAAAAGTGGAAACTGGCAATTTTTCTCTTTGACTTTGGACCTCGAGTATAAGGGAATATAAACTATCTGGGAAGCTGAATCAGTGACCTTATAGATGGACTGTCTACTGTAAGTGAGCAGGGAGGGCAAGGCAAGGGGAGCAGAACATGGGCGGCACGGGGAAGCCACTCAGAGGTCCAGCGCATCTAGTGAGAAGCTCTGTAATGAAGGATGCAGCTGGAGAGGGACATCAGAGCCTCCACAGTGCAGGGATGAAGGCTACAGCTGGAGAGGGACATCAGAGCCTCCACAGTGCAGGGATGAAGGCTACAGCTGGAGAGGGACATCAGAGCCTCCACAGTGCAGGGAAGTACCAGAGCCACTTCCAGACTGGAGCCCCTGCACCATGCCTCTGCCCAGACAGATGCTTGCGTAATTGAATGCTCCGAGCATCCAGCCAGAGCCCTCTTCTACACTGTGCCTGCTATCACCTAAGCTCCTGGGCAAGTGATAGAGGAGACAAAGGAAAGTGATGGCTGAGGTGTGTGTGGGTGTGGCTTGATGGGCTCCTTTAAAGTTGTTTGTCCTTACCAGAAAGTTGCCACTGGACGTAGTGGTGCGTGACTTTTTTTTTTTTTTTTTAAATATGTTTTACTATGTAGCCTTGGCTGGCTTAGAACTCACTATGTAGACCGGGCTGGCCTCATTTGAGTGCTGAGACTCATTGAGTGCTGAGATTAAAGGTATGTGCCACCACACCCAGCACCTGATGTGTGACTTTTACAGCATATCTTGATTCATGAAGGAGTAGTGTCTAACCTCTGATAGCGACCAGCCAGATTATCCTGTGATGGGCGTCTTCAAGCAGCTGGCATGCTAGTGGCTCAGCAGGTAAAGGCACTTACCTTATGCTTGTCAGCCTGAGTTGGCTCTGGGAACGAGAGGGTAACTCTTGAAAGTTGTCTTCCGACCTCCACATGCACGCCATGCCATGTGTGCACCTGCACTAACACACATGCACTGGTAGTACATCTTTTTTAAAAAGAAAGAAGGAAGGCGGGAGGGAGGGAATGAAGGAAGGAAATACTTCCAGGGGGAGCTTGTTTACGTAGTGCACATTTTCTGGCTATCTTCTGTTCTGTATAGTTCTGTATACAATTTCATGACCTACTAACATCTTAAATTCCCACCCAGGCTTGTATATTTTAGTATTATAATGAATCACTGCTTTCTCTCAGCCTTCTGAGGTGCCTCTTTTCCTGGGCCAGTAGCACCAGCATGTTGTAGTTGATCTTAGCTGAGGCTACAGTCTTCTTTGCCAACTTGCTTTTTCTTTTTTCTGTTTCGTTGTTGTTGTTTGGTTGGTTTGGTTTGCTTTTTGAGACAGGGTGTCTCTGTGTAGCCTTGGCTGTCCTGGACTCACTCTGTAATGCTGAAATTGAAGGCACGCGCCACCATCCAGCGGCCAAGTTGTTTTCTTCATGTTACTCTTGTATGAGGCCTTCTGAACCTCACTCTGCCCTGTTCCCTGTCTTACTGTTATCCTTTAAAGGATCTGTGCGCACTGTGGATGTCAACTGTTAAAGTAATGGTGGACCATCCAGGGGCACCTGTGTCTCAACAAAACCTGTTGGCATTTGCTTTTTTAAAATTATTTTATTTTCTGTGTATGGGTGTTTTGCCTGCATGTATGTTTGTGCACCATGTTCATGCCTGCTGCCTAGGGAAGCCTAAAGAGTATGCTGGGTCTCCCAGAACCAGAGATAGGGATGCTTCTGAGCTGGCATGTAGGTGCTAAGAATCAAACCAAGGTCCTCTAGAAGAGCAGCCTGAGCCATCTCTCTAGCTCCTAACATTTGGGGTTTATTTTTGTTTTTGTTTTTACTTTTTTGAGACAGGTTTCTTTATGTTATCTTGGCTGTCCTGGACTCACTTTGTAGACCAGGATGTCCTCGAACTCACAGCGATCTTCTCGCCACCACGCCTGGCTAACATATGATTCTTTTTGTTTTTTGTTTTGTTGTTGTTTGGCTTTTGTTGTTGTTGTTGTTTTCTTTTGTTTTTGAGACAGGGTTTCTCTGTGTACCCTTGGCTGTCCTCAGGGCTGGCCTCGAACTCACAGGTCTGCCTCTGCCTCCCTAGTGCTGGGATTAAAGGTGTGTGCCACCACACCAGGCCCAACATTTGATTCTTAATGTAATGTTTGTATGTCAAGAAGTATTCTTTAGTGTGTTTCAATCGTGCATCTACCTTTGCAGTGCTAGAGATCCTGCTGAGGGCCTCACACATCCTAGTCAGGCGCGTCACCACCACGCTACATCAACAGCTTCTTTGGCCATTTGAAAATGTAGAAAATGTCCTTGGCTCATGGGCAGTACAGAAAAGGCCAGGAGTGGGCCACATTGCTGCTTAGACATTGATATGTCCACTCATCTTCAGAAGGAAAGAATGAAGATTGGATGCCATAGTCCTTGCCACTTGTAAATGTAGTGTCCCCACATCAGAAGTGGCACTTAGTTGTCTTTCATGAGTGAGCATTTGTGTTCCTAGGTCCTCAGAGGAGCAGTTGAGCCATGCCTACCGCCTGCTGATGACACAGCTGACCCAGGACCATGCTGAGATCCGCCTCTCCACCTTCCAGATCATGGATGAGCTCTTCACCAGGTCTCATCAGTTCAGGCTGCTGCTCGTTTCTGACTTCCAGGAGTTCCTAGAGCTCACACTGGGCACAGATAATGACTGTCCCCTGCCACCCCCACGAGAAACAGCGCAAAGGCTGCGGCAGGCAGCCATGCAGGCTGTGGAAGGCTGGAATGAGAAGTTTGGGGAGGCCTACAGGAAGCTAGCTTTAGGCTACCACTTCCTCAAACACACCAAGAAGGTCAGTAGGTTTCGGACAGTACACTTGGAGTCCACGAGGTGGGTGAGACAGGCTAGCCAATGAGTGAGAGAGCTCTTTGGCAGCTTGCACAGGCTGGGTAGGCAAAGCAGCTGGAGGATGCTCCCTAAAGCCTTGGGGCAGAAAAATGCTCCTGACCCCTGAGGGCAGAGCTGAGCCTGTAGAATCATAGTCCTAGATGCCCTCGGCTTTAGGATGGGCTCCCCTTTCTGGAACATACCCTGTTCTGGCCAGTAAGCCCTGCTTAGTTCTTGCCATGGCTCTGATTGGTTCTGTCAAGTTCTGTTCTGTTACATCTTCCAGACCTCCTGTCACTGCCCAGATTCTGCCATGGCCCTGTCAGCAGCACAAGCAAATGGCTGGGCCTTCCTACGTGGTTGGAGTCTTGTATGGTTCCCTACTCTCTGGAGTTTAGCCTGCATGCTGTTTAACCTCTGGATCTAGCTGGCAGCCCCTACCTGCAGTTAGAGGGCACACTGTTTCCTAACAGTGTTGGACTTGGCACTGGATGGCTTTCCTCTGCCATCTAGCGGAAGATGTGGCAAGATGAGGCCACATCTGTTTGAAGTGCTGTAGACTAACAACCACTGAGGTCCTGGCATTGGGTTGATGGCAGTGTCTTTTTTACTTTGGATTTGTGTTTGCTGTAGGCAGTCCTAAACTTCCTTCTCAATTTCCCAGGTGGATTTTCGGGATATAAATGTTAGGACTGTGGCAGAAAGGAAACGAGAGGAGGAGAAACAGAAACACTTGGATAAAATCCACAGAGAAAGTGCTGAACGGGCTAAGAAGGAAATGGAAGGTAAATTCCTAGGCTAAGCCCTTGCAGCTGCCCCCTGGGGCCCTTGTGCTGTTCTTCAGTTTGGTCTGAGACCCACGCAGGCAGGCTTGCAGAGCACGATGGCTCAGGACGGGCTTGAGCCTTCACAGGCTGCTCTTGTGTCTCCTGTCTCTTAGTCCTCCGCAGCTATTTGGCTTAAGACTCCCTGAGCAGCCACATGCTGGGCATGGTGGTGCACACCTTCAATCCCAGCACGTGGGAGGCAGAGGCAGGCGGATCCTGGTCTACAAAGAGAGTTTCAGGACAGCCAGGGCTGTTACACAGAGAAATCCTGTCTCAAAAAACAAAGCAAAATCAATAACCAACCAAACAAACAAACAACCAAAAACAAGCAAAAAAGACTCCCTGAGCAGAGAGGCTGGATGCTGGTGTGGATCCAGGAAGAGGTCTGTGCTTGGGCACTAGCTAGAGGCTGTCGCGTCCCTTCTTCTCCTGTCCAGCATCTGTTCTTGCTAGTTCCCTTCCACAGATACTCATCCTTCATGAGAGCCAGCCCTTGGGAGATGGGTCAGCTGCTCTGTTTTTAGATACAAGTGTTGGGTCCTTTCTGTGTCCTGAGCCTCTGTCACATGCTTGCCCTGGTTGTCAGCCTTGAAAGCCCGGGCATTGGATAAAGCTACAAGTAGACAGCTGTGCTATGCATGGCTTAAAAGGCTCCAGGAGGGGGCACCCTGTAACGTGTGTGATGGTGATGCCATGCCCTGCCCTGGCAGGAAGTGTGGCCTCTCTGGGAACACCATCCTGAGTGGAAGGTTAGCCTTTGGTAGTGGTCATATAGACTCCTGTGAGCTGCCACACAAGCACACCATGATCATACCAAGCTACTGTGCTAGACAGTTTATTAAATCGTTGAAAATGTTATGATTCATGTGCCAGGGTATTGGCTTTTCTTGGAGACATCGTGACCCTGTGATGCCCTGAGAGCATCTTGGTTCTTTGGCTCAAGATGACAGAATAAGCAGGTATCTCAATGTCTGCAGAAATGGCTGATGAAATTGGATGCTGCTTGACAGAAGTGGAGAGCTGCTTTAGGCTGCTGGTGCCCTTGGATTTTGGCCTACACCCAGAGGAGAAATTCTTTGGTGAGACATCTGGTATAACAGAGGGCCGTGCTCCTTGCACCTTGAGCTTGGACATGGCAACTCCTCCTGAGTCTGGTCTCCCTGGACCCCAGGATGAAGAGCAGCCATGCTGTAGCAAGGACCTAGTTGCCTCTGCATACCATGTAGGATCTGTTGTTGGTCTGAAGGCTCTAGCCCAAACAGCCACGCAAGACCCCGGCATGGACGAGGATGAGCACAGCGACCCAGAGGACTTCCTACGGAGCCATGGGCTGGGTTCCCACAAGTACTCGCTGGATGTGGAATTCTCATCAGGTAATGGCTGCAGGTGCTGCTCAGTGCCTCCGTGCACTGCTCTAGCCAGATCTGTAGTTCTCTCCCTGGCACTGGCTTATCCCATGGTAGGATTAGGATTTAGACTTGGGGCCAGCAGCTCCTTGCATTGGGCTATGAAAGGTAGAAGGACCTCTTTCCTGTGTAACTCTGCTCTGGGTTTCTGCCACCATGATAGACTTCCATTGCCATGAGCCAGCTACATGGGATTCTCTGCCATTTTAGTCCTCTCCCTATGAGCTTTGAGAAGGGTACAGAGTCCCAGGCAGGCTGGAAGGGCATCCACCTGAAGGTCCACCAGGGCACCTTCCTAGGAGGAAAATATGATCAAAGCATGGTTTCTTGCTGTGTTTACAGTGACAGGGATGTGGCAGAGTTGTGCTTGGCCCTGACATTCCAGCCTTGGGGCACAAGGTGCTTTCTTGTTCATCCACCTACCTTTGTTGGATTGTTTCTAAGACTGTGTTTTTCTCTCAGGGTTGACCGGTGTCTGGGACTGGCTGGGAGTCCCATTTCCAGTGGGTATAATGGCCTCTGCTATGTGGCCAGCCTCAGCATCCCTCTGTGACTTCCTTTGTCTTGATGTAGATGGTCTGAAGGTGCAGGAGAATGAAGACAACCTTGCTGTCTTCCAAGCTGCCCGAGACTCACTCAAACTCATCCAGAACAAGTTTCTGCCAACTGTGTGCTCCTGGGTCCAGGTGAGGCAGGGTATCTGGCCTTCAGCAGTGAACTTGGGCTAAATGCCCAGGAAAAGCAAGGATGTGGAAGACGGGAACACTGACCTGGGTGGGGATGAGCATTCTCCCCATCCCTAGCACTTTGTCCCTTCCTACAAGGCCATGGGACTTCTGGCCAGCCCAGCCTCTCTAGGGACTGACTGGGACCTTTGTGAGTCATCCTTTGTTTTACAGCGGTTTACACGTGCAGGGATCTATAGTGGAGACTTAAAAAAGGCCATTGACCTGAAAATGGAACTGGAACTGGCTCTGAAGAAATATGAGGAGCTGAGCGTCGGGTCTGAGAGAGGACAAAGGAACAGGGTGAGTTCATAGACCTGAGGCTGAAAGGTCCCAGGAGTCTGCACTTGGCCATTTTACCTGGCAGGTGTCCCCAGAGTCAGAAGATTCTGGTTTTTTACTCACTAAGTTCTTGTGTGGGAGACCCAGGTCAGCCTCTCCCAACAGAGGACCCAGCTGCTCCTGTTGGCTGGGCACTCTGCCCTGTCCCCGAGCAAATCTTCCTGTGAAGCCACTCATGCCTGTTGTGCCATGGCGGCTACACTCCTGCTCTTGGGGTCTGTTCATCCTGTGTTATAGCCCAGGATACTTACAAAGTACTGAAAACCCGTGTGTCAAGGGCACCTTCAGAGAGTCCAAAGAGTCAGGCGGTGCCCTAGCTTAGTGTTAAGTAGGAGGGGACTTCTGTGGAATTGCTAGTAAAGAGGGAGCCCTGTCTCTGGGCGGGCCAGACAGAATGAAACCTATAGGGTGCTCTTGTGCAGTCAGAGGTGTGCCCCATGCACGGTGTCCCTTGAGGTGGAGACCGGAAGGCCACCTGTCTGTTAGATAGGCCAGGTTGTTTGTGGGCAGAAACGGTATTCCTGGGACTCAGGGGCTGACAGGGTACTGCGTCTCCCTGAGTGAGGACCTGGTGCTGAGATAGAGCAGAGATACATGGGTCCCTGGATGGGGCTGGAGTGATGGGAATCCCAGGCAGGGCAGAGAGAGGTATGGACGGGTGTTCTGGGTGCCCAGTAGTGGGCAGGGATGCAGCCCTGCGGTCCTAGGAGCCACAGAGGCCATTTGTGCCAGGCACGCTGCAGAGTGCATCACTGTGGATGGAGGTGATGGAGTGGGCGTGGGGCGCCTGTGCCTGGGTCTGCGTGGAACCACAGAGCTGGGGGAGATGGCTGCACTTAGGGGAGTTGGGCTGTGAGACTTTGATTGAAAGACACAAAACTGTCACAGTCCAAACTCTGTCACCCACTTCTCTTCACAGCTACCAACTGAAGTCATCATCCCATGTTTCTCTCTGCTAGTTTTAATTAAATTTTTGTTTTTTGAGACAGGGTTTCTCTGTGTAGCCTTGGCTGTCTTGGACTCACTTTGTAGACCAGGCTGGCCTCAAACTCAGAGTGATCCGCCTGCCTCTGCCTGGCTGTAATGAATTTTTTAAAAAAAGTGTGTGTGTGTGTGTGTGTGTGTGTGTGTGTGTGTGTGTAGGTCAAGACTTGCAGGAGTCAATTCTCTCCTGTACCATGTAGGTCCAGGGACAAGACTCAAGTCCTTAGCAAGTGCCTTTTCCTGCTGAGACATCTCACAGGGTCCTTCAGCTGGTTTCCAAACAGAGAAAATAGGCATCAGAGCTGCCACCGCCCCATGGAAATCTGTCCTGAACCCAAATCCCAAACCTGGACCCTGAGCCTAGTTCCTGAACCTAGCCTTAGAGTTGCGGTTTCCATCCTGTGGGTTACGACCATTTTGGGGGTTAAATGACCCTTTCACAGGGTATGTATCAGATACATAAAATTACAGTTATGAAGTAATGAAATAATTTTATGGCTGAAATAATTTAATATGGTTCCACAACTTGAGGAACCATATTAAAGGTTGGCAGCATTAAGAAGGTTGAGAAGCACTGTCTTAGAGGGTAGTGGGCCAGCCAACTTGGGCAGTCTGGCTTGTGAGGTTTTTTTGGGAGGTAGCATTGAGGTGGAAACAAAGGTCTTTACTGAGGAAAAGGTCAAATTTGAAGCCATCCACTGCCCCAGCCTGAAGCACCTCATGTCTGGCACTTAGAGACCCTGCTGACCACTCTGTGGCTGCTAGGAGGCACATTGAAGGGTAGGAAGTGCTGGAGCCTGAGGATACAGGAGGGAGGGTACTGTTTGGCAGCTGCCTGATGGTCCCAGCTTTGCAGAGGGTGTGTGTGATGTGGGCCAGCAGAGGGCGACCTTGCTTCTCCTTCAGTCAGGAAATCGTTGAGTTTATAGCAATCACAGGAATACTGTGCTGCAATTGATGTTGTCTGGCAGTGTTTGGTATATGTCGTTAACATCTTATGAGAGTTGTGTTCTGTTGTGTCACTTATCTAGATCAGCTTTATGAAGTCTGAGCAATGTATGTTTACAATGGAGAGCACTTCTCTAGCCATGAGGAAAGTGACAGACAGCTCCGGCCCTCACTGCAGCAGTCAGAAAGAAGTTTTGTTTTTTGTTTTCCCCAAGGCAGGGTTTCTCTATGTAACAGAGCTCTGGCTGTCCTGAACTCACTTTATAGACCATGCTGGCCTTGAACTCACAAACATCCACCTGCCTCTGCCTCCCAGGTACTGCCACGATGCCCAGCTAGAAAGAGTTTGTTTTATCTCTACAGTCAGTGTTCAAAGTCATCAGTACATCAGGCTTAGCCAAGTCTACACCATGTGGGTTACCTTCAGGGTAACCTAACAACCAACCTGTGATGTGAGGCCACCTCACTATTCTCCTGTGTACCCTAGTCCATCCCTGAAGAACTCAGCCAAGCCAGTTCTACAGTGCTGATGGGCCTTGGCAGTGCAGGGACGTCCTTGGATGGCTAGTGCTCCAGGGAGTAGCCAGAGAGCTGTGAGTGTTCTTGAGCAGCACAGAAGGGTTTTTCCAGCCTAAACTTTCTTGCTGGGACCAACAGCAGTGGGCTGGCAGGACTCCCAGCCCTGAGGGTCTTAGCAGCCTGACCATTCTCCTTGTCCTGCAGCTTTGTAAGGCAGATAAAGCTGGGTGTTGTTGGATGCTATTCCTATAACCGCATCTCTTATCTCCGTATTTCCTGACTGCTGAGGGCTGGCTGTGGAGGAGACCTGGGCATTCTTCTTTTGGCCGACAGGCCACTCATGAGGCCTTTGGGTGGTGGTGAGGACATGCAGCCTCCTGGGCCAGGACTCTGCATTTAGTTTAGCTAGCTCCAGGTGCAGCAACTTGCATCTCTAGAGCCCAAGTAAGAAGCTCCATCTTCCGTATGTTGTGGCTTGTACCCATGGCTGTGTTACCTGTATGGTAATAATCATGCACTCAGGACAGCTGAGTGGAAGCTGGGCCTGGTAGTTAAAAGCTTGTCTTCCCAATTGCCTGACAGGCTGAGGCAAGAGGATCATTACTAAAAGACCAGCCTGGGACAGAGTGATTTCAAGGGCTGCCTTGGGCCTAGGTAACTTAGTGAGCCCTTGTTTCAAAATACAAAGAGGCCTAGAGATTTGGTTCAGTGGTAGAGAGCAGCCTAGCATTTTTTGTTTGGCTGTTTGGTTGGTTTTTGTTTGTTTTTGTTTTTGTTTTTTGGGGTTTTTTGAGGTAAGGTTTCTCTGTATAGCATTGGCTGTCCTGGAACTCACTCTGTTAACCAGGCTGGCCTCAAACTCACATAGATCCGCCTGCCTCTGCCTCCCGAGTCCTGGGATTAAAGGTATGCGCCACCACTGCCCAGCACAGCTTAGTATGTTTGAGGCAGGAGATTTAATCTCTAGTAGTTAAAAAAAAAAAAAAGGGTGGCTTGCCCTGCCTCCTGCAGTCCTAGTCCTAGCTTTCTGTTGTGGGTCTGCCTTTGCTGTAAGGCGACATTGGGCTCACGTTAGGAAGTCATTGGTCATAGCATGGCTATGTCAGTACTTGGGCTGCCAGGACTGGCCATTTCCTAACTGCCATGGGACACAGACATGGGTGTCTGAGACCCAGCACTGTAACACTGTGAACGCAGTCTTTCTATGGTGCATGGTGGGCAGTCTTGGATTGATGTGATGTCCAGGGCCTGACTCCACTATCTCTTGTTAACCTGATCATACATTAGTACATGCATCCTTGTGCATCTCAGCAGGTGGATAGTAGCCCTTACAGCTGAAGCCTGGCTCCTTCCACCTGTGCCTACAGGAGCTGCTGTGAAGGCAGGCCTTTCAGGGTGTTAGAGGGTCCTCTGGTGACACAGGTCAGCACACTAGCCCAGGCCACCGTTGGGTATGTACGGCTGCCCAGGCCCAGCGAGGTGGTAGCCCTTGGACCAATGGTGCCCTACCTTCAGTGGGAAGGCAGATAGTGCTCTGCTCTGCTGTCACTTGAATGGACACTTCCTAGACCTGTCTCCTCAAACTGATTTTAACGGAAGGCACTGCTCTGAAGTCCTTGGAGATTTTGCTTGCCGCAGCTGGAGAGCGAGCGAGTCGCTGCCTGTAGATGAAGTGATTGGCGGCTCCGAGACTGTGAGTGGCAGCGCCCAGGCTCAGGTGAGCAGTGCTTCCCAGAATAGATACAGCGCCTGCCTATCTGCACATCGCCCGCCCTTCCTGCAGCTGGTGGGCAGCTCCCTGCAAGGCTGCTGCACCACAGTGTCTTGTGGGGGAGGGGCAGGGAGAGGGCTAATGAATGTCTATGTTAATTAGAGCTGTTTTAATTAGAAATCATGATGAGGTGTTCACTAATTTCCAAATAAAATTTACGGAGGGTTTAAATCATTTCCTAGTGTTTCCCCATTTAGCGCGGGATTGGCATCGTTAACTCCTCATGTAGAACAGGCAGAGCAAGGAGCACTAATTCAATAATGCATGATTTAAACATTTTAGAACTTCTAGCAAATGTGTGAGATTGAAACAAACACAATGCTGCCAGTCATAAACAGCAGCACAGACTTTGGGCCGGCGCAGGCTGTCTTTGGAAGGCGGGGTTGATGCAGGCTGAGCTGGTTGTCCCCTGTTTCCTCAGGCATCTGTGGAGTCCAGCCCCAGTTCCATTTGAACGTTGCCGTTGGTTTCTGTACAGTATTGCTTTCCTTTTGACATAGATGGTCTGTCTTCAAAAATACTTAAACCAGTTTAAACATGTCTAAGCCTTTGCTTTACAGAGTGTGTGCGCTTCAGTTCAGTTTGGAGGCAAGCTGGGGATAAATCTTGACCCGATCAATGTGGAGGGCCATTTCATAGAGTTAGTTTCCACCTGCTCTGTTACAGAAGAGCTGTAATAATCCATGGCGACCTCATTATTTAAACTGATAAAAATCCTTTGAAAACTTTTAAATTGCCTGCCTTTTCATTATGTAGCTCTGATCATGGTTAGTTTGTATTGGGTAATTAACAAAATACGAATTCCCACCAAGTGGTGTTCAGAGTGGTGATTTGAGACATCAGTATGTCTAACTTGTCTGCTGTTCTGTCCTTCCTGGACTGTTGGTCTACTCGCTCATGTGGTTATAAATGCATCTTTGTGCAAGCCAGTCTCGTGGGCTGTGTGGCAGTCACCCTGATGGAACTGTGGACTCATCTTCGCCCTCTCACAGGAATGGAAATCAATCTGGTTGGTACACGCTGCGAGCTTTGCTTGTTTTCTGTGTTGGGTGCTGGCCAGCCTGCCTTTCAGATCAGTCTCATTCCCAGGCCAGGGGTGCTATATTGGGAGCTCACCCAGGCCCAGCTCCTCTCCTGCTGAGTGTTAAGAAAGCTTCCTGGGCTGTGCAGGGCTTGCTTCTTGTAGGTGAAAAGGACAGAGGCAGAAAACCCAGGGAATGAAATGTTGAACCGTCAGGCACACCAGGGAAAGCAAGGAAACTAAATCAGCCTGTGGGGACCTTGTGCAGCAGCAGGGCCCGTAAACAGCCCTCTCAGTGCTCTGCTCCCTCCATCACACTGAAGGCCAAGCACGTCCCCAACAGCATAGAGCGGGGAGGGCTTTGAGCACACGTTCTTATGAGGTCAGCTCACAAGGATGGAGAGGACTCTCAGCGGCCTCTGCACCAGCTCACACTCTCCCAGGCCCAGTGCATGGGTCTGGTCTTGGTTTCCCCTGGCTCGTGTCCGTCCCAATCATTTGTCTTTCCAGAATGAGCTAGTTTTCAACACTGGCTCATATGTCATCTCTTTAGCGCCAGGAGGATCCCTATCAGATTATTTCCTCCATTTTACAGATGACAAAGCCATCCTGAGGAATTTGTACGAGTCCTGGGCCCTTCTAGAGTCCCAGGTGCCCAGTGGAAAGGCTGCCTGGGGAGTATGGCACCAGGACCTTTGGGACAGGCCACTCAGCATAGCATGGCCTCATGTTGACAGAAGCTGGCCACCTGCTCTCACCTGAGATGGCAGCCAAGGCACAGGGAGGACCCTGTTCCAATCCTAGGAAGAGACTGTTAGGTGTGGGCCCAAGCAAGTAGGGTGCACTTCCCCTGCAGGGTTGGCTTTCTCTGCACGCTCCCAGGAGAAATGATTGCTGATTTCATACTTCATTGGATGTTCCTGTGTGGAGTTCACACAACCTCATTCAGGATAATTCTCCTGCCTCTGCACCACTCACACAGCCTTGTCATTGGGAGAATGTATGTATGTATGGGTTCCCTCAACAGCCTGGTTTGAGTGTACCCATTAGGAGTACTAGAAATCCACAGTGCCTGGCCTGTGTCCACCTAGGCTACCAGCCCTCGATTTGATTGACAGTATGCAACTCCCTTACCCATCTGGCTTAGCTGCTTGTTTGGGTCCAGCTGAGATTTCCAGCCTTAGGCTCACTCTGGAAATGAACTTCTAGGCACATATGACCAAGGTTTCCTGCCTCATACTCTCTAGCAGCCTAGGCTCAGCTCTTGGGTCCCAGTTCTAGGAAGCTCCCCGGCACTGGGGTGACTGGCCATATGGGATTCTCAAGGGCAGGTTTTTGTGGGCTATTCTACACTGATTCAGATCAAGGGACAGAGAGGAGGAGAAATGCCTGCCCCTGTGTGTCCTGCAGTGCTGTTGTGAGATCTTTTGTGAACGTGGCCATTATAGAGACAGTCATTTCAGAAAATGAAGTTTTGCTCCAGCAGAATTTTTGGACTTGAGTGTATGCTCTGGTGCCCTGCCTGCATCTGGACAGGGTTGGCTCAGTGCCAGCTCTTCTGGCCACCAGGTGCCTGTTCTGGGTTATCACATGGTCAGCACCACAACGCCCTCTGTCCTCTGAAGGTGCGTCCCTGGCAGCCAAGATGCACATGAGATATTGGCCTGGCCGGGCAATTTGCACGGCCTTCCAGGGAGGGCATTAGCATATAAATAGCAGATGCAATGACGGCCATCACAGCTGAGCACGTTTAATTTTTAGTTTATAAGATAGAATGGGTTTTTAAATGCATAGCCATCAAGCCGCTGAAAGACAAATGCAGTTTGGAACTCACTTGTCTGACGAGGCCTTACATCATTTTTTTTTTAAAAGGGAAATAGACACACATAAAACTGAACAAAAGTGATTTCTTGGGTGAAAAGTAATTGAGATTGCGTACCAAGTTAATTAGATCGTACAAAATTTATTTAATGGTCCCAGCTGTATCTCTAGGCCCTGGGCTTGGCGGCCATGGGCTCTGTATGTCGAGATGCTCTTCCCATTCCTTTGCAAATAATTAGCACTCACCACCCCACTTCTGTAAACTGATTGCGTTGTATATTTTAGCCGTTTTATTGCTTGTTTAATTATGATCATGACGACTCATTTTTCTAAATCCTTTTAACTGTGGGTGAGAATCAATTTGTATAAAACCAGCAGTACCCCTACCGCAGCAACAGTGATGGGTAAAAGCTTGTGTCGGTCTTGTGGGTGGGTGAGTCGGCTCTAGGCAGGGCTCTGTAGCTCTCGCTTTGGGGCCAGCTAAGGAGAAGTCTTCTGATTGGCTGGGAGGGCTTCTGGACCACCTACCTTATCTCTCAAAGGCATTCAGGGATTTCACCTGCCAGAAAAGGTATGCACGAGATGCCCAGCCTCTGCTGGTGTGTGGTCCCATGTGCAGATCTCATTAAGGGTTGTTCCTCCCCCTCCGGTTTCACGCAGTTTG
The DNA here is from genome assembly GCF_964271855.1 of Acomys minous. Classification (NCBI taxonomy): domain Eukaryota; kingdom Metazoa; phylum Chordata; class Mammalia; order Rodentia; family Muridae; genus Acomys; species Acomys minous. The sequence goes on along the minus strand of NC_140491.1, from coordinate 34,736,833 downwards.
TTTGTTCTGTGATGTTTCCCCACAGTAGAAAACCTGGCCCTAACGTAGGATAAAAGTGCATTGTTCTTGAGAACATTTCAGAAGTCTGGCCTCGTTTTGAAGACATTAGCAGTCTCGATGCCTTTTTACCAGGCGTGCGCTCTTTCCCAGCTACTTTATGTGGCCCCTCTGGATGCTGGCCTCTGTCTGGCCTCTCCGGTGACCTTATAGGCAGATTACAACCACACTGGCCATGACCTCTTGATTATTTAGATTCGGAAATAAGTGAGTGGAGCCCGGCCAACTGAGGTTCAAGACCCATGAAGGCCTTCTCCCCTCTGCGTTGTGCTACTTTCCAGGAGAATGCCCCTTGTGACCATAATATTCCTGGTCAGACTCCTGAGCAGGTCACAGGAGTGTCCCCACAGCTAGGGCTCAGAGCTTTTCCATATGAGAGTGATTTCCTGTCTCTCAGGTATGGCTCATCTGTCAGCTGTCCTTGGTAACTTCGGCGCCAAGGATTTGCAATGTTGATATTTACCAAATGTGAGTTAAAAGTTCTCTTTAGCTTCACTTAAGTGTCAATAGTGATGTCTCTAAATTCTAGCTGTGGCACTTTGAGTACTTCATCTCCAGACAGTTGCAGAGTAAAGTACAAGGATGCCTGGTGGCTCTCCGTGGCCCCAGAGAAGGCCAGGGCCTTTTTTGAGGCATGCACATATGGTAGAAGAACAGCCAGCCGGAAGCCTTATCAGTGCTAATTTAAGAACAAGGAAGAACCCAGTGCTTCACATTTATTCTAAAATATAAACAGTTTTAGTTGGGGAGGAAGAAGATAAAATTCTAATAGTTACCTAAGCAGTTGAATATTTTTTAGGAAATGAAATTTTGATAAAAAGTCCCCAGCAAAATTCAAGGGTGTGAGCAATAAGCATAATATTTTATGAAAATGACCCCCATATTTAAAACCTGGCACTATATGTTATGCATTGTAGCACCCAGCCCACATCTACCTTTTAGAAAATTAAAACACATAAATTCTGTTTAGTGTTTGATACGCACTGCACTAGCTGAGCCCGTGACGCCCTAAAACCTTGGGCTGCTTTCCACCTTTCATAAATTCCTGGGTAGATTCTATACAAAAATAATTTTCAGGTCCGTGGCTCATTGTTATTCAAACGTGATTGATCGTCGTCATTTGCTCAGCTCGGGAGTTAAGTGCCCCTGTCATTTCCAAAGAGTATAATTGGGACGTTTCACAGGTCAGCGGTGGAGACAGGCTTCCCTTTTGATCAGTGTTAGACTGATAACAAAAATTACAGTTTCCGATGATTAATGTCTCCTGTGCTTCCCAGATGCACGACTGTGGGCTGCACCAAAACAAAGTGCATTTGCATCTGATTATGCTCTCTCGGGCAGCAGTCTCCCAGGCTGGGGCGAGGGGCAGCAGGCAGCCTCACATGGAGCCAGCTCTACCTGGGTGGGCAGCGTGCTGAGCTGGGCCACAAGCAGGTGATGCACTGTAGATCCTCCTCCGTGGTGACTGTCATTCGCTTGGCTTCCTGTGCACAGTGGCTCCTGTCCTGAAAAACAGAAGCTACTCCTTTCATGTCTCTTCTCCTGTTGGCAAATAGTCAGGTCCATGAGGAACATATGTAAATTCAAAGTGTTGCTGTTGGGAATGGTTTTTTAAATTAATGTTTAAGTTTTTCAAAGTTTTTCTTATAACCCTCTGAGGGTCCCCCTAGTTTGCACTCACTTGACGGGGACCTTCTCTGGCTCTGCCCTAGAGCCGGTTTTTGTTTGTTTGTTTGGTTGGTTTGGTTTTTTCGTTTTTTTCTTTCTTTCTTTCTTCTTCTTCTTTTTGAAACAGGGTCTCTCTATTATCTGTATTATGAAACTGTCCAGGAACTTGCTACATTACACCAGTCTGGCCTCCTTGAACCCACAGAGATGCACCTGCCTCTGCCTCCCAACTGCGCAGTCCACTCTCAGACATTGATGGATACTCAGTACAGAGCTCCTGCTGGTCAACCCGGGCTCTATGGATTGTTACTTTAATTGAATCTTTTCTCTATCTCAGCCCTTATAGCTTCCCCTTCATTTCATACACAGACAAGCGCTGAGATTAAGGGTGGGCGCCACCATGCCTAGCCAATTGCCCTGGAGCTTTGGAAGGTGCAAGAGCACTGAAACTTGGCGTGAGGTGGGGGGGGGGCACCAAAATCCCAGGGGCATCACAACTCAAGGAGCCACCACAGTCTGAGGGGTCCACTTCCCTAGGGGTATGGACCTCCTTGCCTTGGCGAGCTGAACCTGGCTTCCTCAAGTGACAAGTGGGCAGTGGAATCGATCTCAGAAAGGTTGAGTTTCTGGCTTCTTATCCTGAGTGAGGAAGAGTATTATGTCAGTGGGAAGCAGAGTGGGAGGAAGCTCATCAGAGGATGTCTCTGCAGTGAGAGTGGAGAAGCACTGGGGCTGGGGCATAGCAAATGCTATGACCTGTGGCCCTGGGCATGGCAGAGCTGTAGGTGGGGTGGCGGCAGCATTAATTCAGGCTCTGCTGCCTGCTTAAAGGGGGTGAGCCAGCTGTGTGGGTGCTTGGTGATGCCCACTGTAGCGGGCACAGGAAGATTGGTACTGGTTAGGGAACTAAGCAAAGGCATTGTGATTTAAGAATAAGAACAGCCTTAGAGACATAATTAAAGACTATCCATGGGCCGGAGAGATGGCTCAGGGGTTAAGAGCACTAGCTGCTCTTCTAAAGGTCCTGAGTTCAATTCCCAGCAACCACGAAGCGGCTCACAACCATCTATAATGAAATCTGGTGCCCTCTTCTGGCATGCAGGCATACATGTGGGCAGAACACTGTATAACTAATAAATAAATAAATAAATAAATAAATAAATAAATAAATCAATCTTAAAAAAAAAAAAAGACTATCCACATCTGTTGTTGATGGGCCCATCAGAAGCAGCACCCATGCACAGCCATGGACAGCTGCTGTGGGTAGAGCTGGTGACCTTATTTGTAATTGGGAATGTTTCCACAGACAGAAGCACTGGAGGACAGCGAGGAAGATGATCAGGACTTTGTGGAGGTCCCAGAGAAAGAGGGTTATGAGCCTCGAATCCCTGACCACCTACGGGCTGAATATGGTGAGCTGTGGGCCCATGAGGGGCAGGATTGGGCGTCAAGGGAACTGGGGAGACAGGTCTCCACTCTGGACAATGCCTCTAGGTTGTGACATCAGCCAGGGAGCTTAGCCTTCAGTTTTCTTTGCACGGCTCTTGTGTCTGCAATGTTGCTTGGGTGTTTCTTTTGTGCCCCGAGCCTGCTGTGCAGCACATGGCAGGGGTCCACTGCCCAGGTCTTTGGAGCCCTTTGATGCTCTGGCTGTGGGGCAGGGATGCAGTGTGATGCGGGGAGGGCCTGCCCCAGGGTGGAGAGGAGGTAGATCCCACGATAAAAGCCTCCCGCTTGTGTCCGTGAGGTCACAGACGTGGTCTGGACCCCTTGGCAAGAATTGGCTTGTCACACATAGAGCACCATGTGATAGACAGGCATGGCCCATCTAGGATTTACCTCTTTTCCAAGAAAACTCTGAAAGCTACACTCTGTGCCCTAAGCTTGTGTCCTCCAGAGAGAAAGTGTAGACTTCACAGGGATCCAGGGCCCAGGTCACAGCCTCAGGTTATGCCATCACTTATGCCAAGAAGAAGCAAATAAAACAACTCCCCTGGCTTCTGTGGGAAGTACACAAGTGGATTTGAACTGCCATCTGTACCTGGATGGCTGGTGATGTTGACCATTTGGCAAAGGAGGCCAAGTCATAAAGCCACTTTGAAGCATCTCCTACCGCCACTTGCTAGGACACTTGCTAGGACACAGCCATGAGCAACCTCCCGTGAGGCCATATAGGGAGTCACAGTGGCTCTGGTTTGCCAGTTACAACCCACATCTACTCGTGGTAATCCCAGCCTGGCTCAGGTCTCACCAGGGTTGTGCTGCCCTACTAGGTGTTACTAATGTAGACCAATCCACGATTCTCAATAGAATTCTGCTGGTGCCACTACTGAGTTTTGGGTTACTTGTTACACAGCAGCAATAACTACACTTGCACCCAGTGCCCATCAGCCTGTACACCACTGTCTTTCCTTCAGAGCCTTCCACATACACCTGGCCCTGGAGGTTTGCTCCCTGGTCTGTAATTCCTCCCTTTCTTGGCAAGGCTCTAAACATGTGTTTTAACCCTGGAAGGCAGTGACGGCTGGTGTGTTCTGAGCTGGGCATTGTTTTGTGTTTTCAGAATGGCATCAGGTGGAAAACAGGGCAGAGTCTGAAGGGGCTGGCACGGTGTACAGGGAGACCTATAGCAGCCACACTAAATACATACAATCTGACCATCAGTGCCAGCGCTGGGCTGAGGGCCACAGGAACCAAGCAGGGCTTGATGGGACACACCACACCTCAAATTCCTGGAGCGTTCACGAGAGGGCATGGGCAAGAAGCGCACTGGCCCTGGGCAGCAGGACCTGTGGCGTGGGCGGAAGGTGGGACTCCTCCATCGTTCTACCAACTGGAGACTCCCTCGGGAGTCCTGGGAACTAGCCAGCAGCCTAGGCTGCAGTGTCTGGACAGACAGACAGTGTGCAGTGCGCTCAGTTCATAATACTAGTTTATAGTCCATCACTGTTTTTCCAATTAAACACAGGAGAATCTGAAGTGTTAGATTTGGTCTAAATCCACACGGCTGAGGAAATCAGGCCCTTTTTTCTTTCTCATTTCTTTCTCTGAATTTTCACTGAGGGGCTTTTATCTTCCCCTTAATCCTACCATTTCTGTCAGGACATAATCTCTTTCTCAAATTTACATTTTAATTACAAGGCCAGCTGAACTAGGTAAAATCAATAATGTCAGCGCACGGCAGCCTAACTTTGTGCGGAGCCCAGCCTCTCCATTTCCTCCTATCGATCCATCTCTCCCGCACTGTCTGCTTTAGTGCTTCAGGCAAATAGGTGCCACTTGGCCAATTTAAACAAAAAAAGGAGCTTTGGACATTTTTATGATTCTTTCTAAAAGCAACTATGGGAGTAAATTTTGGCCAAGGGACTACTGGAGGCAGGCCCTGCAAGGCAGCAGGGCCACAGCAGCCAGCAGGATGATGTCTCACTCTTAGGGTCACGAACCCTCTGGCCTGAGGAATGTGCTCTGCTTTTTTGGGTTTTAACTTTGAAAATATGTCAGTGAGATTGATTTTCTACGACGGTGTGAAAACAGTGGTGTTCAGTGCCCTGAGTGTTTACCCTGCTCTAACACGCTTACCCATCTTCTTAATGGTTTAAAACAACAAATCAATGAAAAATATATTTCATTCTTGTAACTCTTAGGAATTCTCATATTGATCTTTTGGCTGCGATTGTATCTATCTAAATGTCACATTGTTCACTTACCAGCCTTACCTCCCCGCTGTGTATGTATGTATGCAGGGCTGGGCTAACTGCTGCCAGTAACGTTGTGGTGGGACACACTGAGAGTCACACGTTTGCCACAAAATCTGAGACACTGTGTTTTGGGTTGTTTGTTTGTTTGTTTGTTTGTTTGTTTGTTTTTCAAGACAGGATTTCTCTGTGTAGCCCTGGCTGTCCTGGACTTACTCTGTAGATCAGGCTGGCCCTCAACTCTCAGAGATCTGGCTCCTGAGTGCTAGCATTAATATCATATGCCACCACCACCCAGCATAAGACACTGTTTCTATGGTTGGATCAGCTAGGAGGCTGCCAGGCATCTTCTGATACACAGTGGGCCCAACACCTTAGGACTATAGAGCTCCAGAGCTCTATAGTAGTGGCTGTCTGTGACTCCACTACCCTCTCAGCATGGCCCTACCCAGGTCATCTCTCCCAGACCATGAGAATCCAAGAGGTAGGAGCCCTCGCCTGTGCACAGGGTCATCCAGAGTTTCCGTGAAGGGCCACAGGAAATATTTTGGCTTTCTGGCCTGCATCAAGTCTCTGCTATAGCTCCACTCTGAAAGCAGCACAAACAAAGCACAGACAGATGGCTATAGTTAGGACCCATAAAACTTTGTTATAGAAACAGGCAGGAAATGTGATTTGGCCCATTGCCTTCAGAGCCACAGGAAGCCCTGAAGAGCAGCTGGTCATTTCTATGCCATGTCAGGCTGACCTCTGCTACAGCAAGCCCATGATGAGTCCAGAGCTCCTGGTGGCTTGTGCTGTGGCCTTTCAGACTTTGCTTCCCCAAGGGCCTCAGGTAGAGTGCATAGGCCTTCCTTGATGGATGTTTCTTTGTTGTGTAGACTTTGTTTGGTCTGGTTTTGGAAACAGTGTCTTGCACTGAGTTCAAGATGCCTTCAACTTGAAATCCTTCTACCCCAGGCCTTCTGGGTACTAGAATCACATACCTGTACCGCATGCCTAAGCCGTCATTGACCTTGAGTTTAGGAATCAATGTACAAACTTAGCTTTCCATTTTTTAATGATTTCTTCTTGATTTAGGGTCTTGCTGTGTAACCTAGACTGACCTTGGCTTTGAGATTCTCCTACCTGAGTACCCCAAGTTCTGGTGACAAGTGAGGACCAGAATGTACTTTGACTGTTACCTGTGGGCCTGTTACCATTTGTCACATCTTCATGTACTCTTTCTTTTATACTGTTTTTAAACTTATAATTTATTCTCCGGTATTAAAATGTTTTCTCAGCTGTCTTCCCCCCACCCCCACCCCGACCCCCTTTGGTTTTTTCGAGACAGGCTACCTCTGTGTATCCTTCCTTTGTAGACCAAACTGGCCTTGAACTCACAAAGATCCTCCTGCCTCTGCCTCCCCAGTACTGGGAGTAAAAGTGTACGCCACCACACCCGGCTCTCGGCTGTCTTTTGATTGTTTATTAACTTCTTTTTTGTTTTTTTGTTTTTTTTTTAATGGTCTTTTGATACAGGGTTTCTCTGTGTAGCCTTGACTGTCCCGGACTCACTTTGTAGACCAGGCTGGCCTTGAACTCACAGCGATCCACCTGCCTCTGCCTCCCGAGTGCTGGGATTAAAGGCATGCGCCACCACGCCCAGCTATTAACTTCTTATTTTAGTGCCTCAATAGCTATTTATTAGCTAAACATATTTGATTTGACCAGCTGATCTCCTCATAGATTTATCAGTTCATTTAGCAAGTGGTCCTGAGTCTGTTGAGTACTTTTTCTTGCTGTGCTGCTACTGTTACTGTTTGTTTGTTTGTTTTTTCTCTCCTGCTTTAAAAAAAAAATCTTTGTAACCTTCTGATAGTTGTCTCCAATTTTAGGACTTACATAATTTTCTCATTCACTGCTTCCATTTTATGGTTCTAGGGACAGAACTCGGGGCCTCACACATGATGACCATGCTTTCTGCCACCAGCGTAGCCCTTACTCCGCATTCACTATTTTTTTTAATGTTTTTTGTACTGTCCTTTACATAAGACAGGCAGTCAAAGCCCCTCTTATCCCACCTCTATGGCCTGGGCCACCCTCATACCCACTGAGTCATTGTTCTGATGTCAGAGTCATTTACTCATTGTTATCTTGTCCTGCACTTGGGATTTAGATTTTCTTTTTCCTGATGGATTACTTATGCTAAGTATGTTTTTAAAGGATCTGCAAGGGGAAGTCCTTGTGGCCTTGTGTCCACAGGACTCCTCTCCTGTACCTGTGGTGGGCTTGACAGCTCAGCTTGTAAGCTTGGTTCTTCTTCCTACACTCTTTATCTTGTCCTTTTTCTCTTTTGTGGTACTGCGGATGGGACTCAGAGCCTTACACATCCTAGGCACATGCTCTGCCACAACACTGCAGCCCCAGCCCTTCCTTCTGCCCTTCAAGATGACTTCCCAAGGCCCTGAGCCTGCTGCTGTGGCTGAAAGTGTGACTTGCAGTGGTGTTTTTGGCTCTTTACTCTTCTCTTTGTTATCATTAGTGTTCTCTAGTTCTCTCGCTTCCTCTTTTAACCCAGGTGCCCCTCACCTCCTCTGGCAGGCAGCAAGCCTGCCTTTAATTTCAGGAAAACTGTCTTGTTTCTTCAACGGTTTTCTACATTCCAATTATATATTCTTTCCTTTGGAATTCTAGAAACAAGGACAGCATACCTGTCTGTCTGCAAGCTCACTCGTGTGCATGTTGGTCCCTCTGCCCTTCAGGTACCCAGCATGTAATTATGCCTCTAGAGTTTCCCAATCCTCATTTTTTAAAAAATGTATTTTATGTGCATGGGTATTTTGCCAGCTTGTATGTGTGCCATGTGTGTGCCTAGTGCTTGAGGAGGCCAGAAGAAAGTACCAGATCCCCAGAACTAGGATCAGGCAGTTGTAAGCTACCATGGGGTGCTGGGAATTGAACCTGGGAAAGAACAGCCGGTGCTCTCGAGCAGCGAGCCATCTCTCCAGCCCTGCTCCTCCTCATCTTCAACACCTGCTTCTCTTCTGACTGACAGAATGGTGCTCTGCTATCTACAGTCCTCCCAAGTGACTTTTCCTTCTTGTCCTGTCTCAGCTGTGGAGTCTTCCTAGTCTAAGAAGCGGTGCATTGTCTGCCCTCTCTCTTTGGGCGGCATGATGCTCAGAAGTCAGAGCTTTGCTGTCAGTGCAGGTCTCACTGGCAGGGCTGGTCCAGCTGAGGCTGCTCCTGCAGTGAATGTGAGAAGTGGGCTAACATGTAGTAGTGCCTCTGGATTCCCAGTTCAGACTGTGCTCTGGAGCCAGCAAGGGTCAGACTGGGCCCTACATGCAGCCTGTTAAGAACCAGACCCAAGAGTGAGCAAGAAGGGAAACCAGGTGCCAGAATTGTGCCGTTGGAGATGTGAGAATGAATAGTGGGCTAAGGCTGGTGCCATCTGTTACAGTCTAGAGAATCCTGGTGTGAAGTGTCAGCATCAGAACCCCCTCCAGCAGGTAGTAGGTAGGACAGCTGGTTCAGGGTGTTATCCTGTAGTCAGGGTCTTGATATCTGCCCCACAGGCCTAGCCACCCCCTGGCTTTTAAAGTTTGGGCAGAAGTTGGGAACAGCCATGGTGGGTGTTTCTTCTGAGGATAGCACAGGGGAGAAGTGCCATTGAGCTCCGCTTGAATCACCTGTCAGCTCACACAAAGGCTGGTTTTCTCTGCTCCTTGCTCAGTGAAGGGAGGGCCCCTGCTAGGGGCAAGGGAGCTGTGTGTCCACACTGTAGGTGGCCTCCCTTTAGCATGACAGGTTTCATATGTCGATGTCCATTCTCTCTCTGTGGGAAGCTGTGGGCAAAGGGGATCGTGTTGTCAGTCAGTACTGTGAACAGCTGGAGTAGGCTCCTGGTGATAGTCCCTGTAGGCTACAGCTGCCTAGATCCTCTGCCCTGTATCCCCTACATAAGAGTATGGCCCCTTTCTGAGGAGTTGAGGTGACAGGCATTTCTTGTGCTCTTGGAGGCATGAATGTTGTCATGTGTGGGTGCATCTAATGCCTGACAACATGGTGCTCCCCTAGTCTTCCCTGGGTTGTAGAGTGATGTCAGAAATGGACATGTGTCATTTCAGGGCTGGAGCCAAAGGCCCCACTGAAGACTCTGGTGAAAGGCACAGCTGTGTGTAGCCGACAGGAGAGGACAAGGATGAGAAGGGAAGAGGAGGCATTAGACCCCACCTCAGCAGCTGCCCAGCTGTTGCGGCTCCAGGACAGCTTGCCACCCACCTCACCTTCCTCTACCAGGTGACTTTAGATGTCCCATGCCGCTGGGCCCACTGCCTAGTCCTGCCACCACTTGTCCTGAGCACTGGCTGGCCTGAACAGGTTGCCCAAATAAATGCCCTCCCTTGAGAGGTAGCCTGGGGTATGTATAGCCCTAGCCAAGTAGCACCTGCTGATGTGGCCATGGTGCTCAGCTGAGCCTGCAGCAACCCTCTGGAGGTCCTGCAGGCAGGCCACATTCTTGAAGGAAATGTCAGGTGACCTTCCCTACCAGGCAGGTTCATATCACAGATCAGAGCCAGTACTCATTGGGGCCAGGTTGTTTGCTGGACCTTGGCAGCCACTCTGAGAGCTCAGGCTCAACGCTGTGTATTCATGCTGACTCCAGGTCTGTATTGCAGTGTGGGAGGGAAAGGCAAGTGGCCATACAAGGAATGGACAGCTCACATGTGCTAATCTGTTTTCAGGGTACTTCTAGGGCCAGAGGAGGCCCAGAAGCAAGCAGAGCGAGACCGAGCACCCATTGTACCCTTCGGAGTAGACCTGTGCTACTGGGGCCAGGAGCAGCTAAGAGCTGGAAAGATCCTTAAGTGAGTCTAAAGTATCTGGTTCCCAGGACTCAGCACAGCCTGGCCTTATATACCTGTCCGCTGGCCCATAGGACACTGGGACTTGAGCCTTATTATTGCTTCTTCAGGAGGTACCTGTGAGAGCATCCATTACTCAGTGTGAAGGGATAGCTAATGAAACAAGCTCAGTTCTAGATCCTCCTGACAGGTGTGGCTCCTCAAGATGCTGGAGGCTGATGGCACAGTGTTAACAGGGTCAGAAGCTGGATTCTTGTTCCCCAAGAACCTTCTGAGTGACACTACCCCAGCAGAACCCAGGCTGCAGATGGCTAGGGGAAGGTGAGGGGAGCAAGACACACCTAGGAGTGCAGGTAAAACTCATCTAGAAGGAAGAGGGAGTCAGGGTGGCGGGAAGGGCCCAGGCTGCATTTGCTGGCACTGTGCTTAAGAGCTAGAGCTGGGAGTCTAAAAATCAGGAAAACTAATGATGTGTGGACCTCAGGCTGGGCTGCCTGGGTGCTAAGCTTACGTGGCAGGAGTTGGGACCCCTGGAAGCCTAAGAAATGGAGTCAGGTCTCTATGTGAGGGATCTGCTTCAGGGTTTTGCTCTGAGGCTTCATGAGGTTAAGTATTGGTGCAGTTAGGCTTATAGTGAGGAACTTCCCCAAGTTGAAGTCATAGCTCTCCTGTGTTGCTGCTGCCATCGCAGTTCCTGTCAGCAGATGCTGTTGCTCTGAAACACAGCCAAGAACAGTCAGGATCCTGGGCTGTATCACTCTTCTGCCCACCATTTGCCCCACCATCTCTGAGCAATCCATAGAGGAGCCAGCTCTTGCGGCAGCTGGCATCCATGTGCAGAGCCTGAAGAATCCAGCCATGTATTGATGGAAGGGGGCACAGAGTGACAAAGTCTGCCCCATTCTTTGGCATCCAGAGAAATGTGGCTTTAACAGACTTTGGTGATGCACTGAGTCTGTAGTTCAGTGGCATAGTGCTTGCCTAGCATGCATAAGGCCCTAAGTTCAGTCCCTAGGATTGCCAGGAAAAAAAGAGAAGAAAAGAAAACAAGGTTTGGTGATAGCCAGACAGCAAAAGCTCCATCCTTTGGACCCCTTAGCACTGCATAAAGACTATGAAGGTATGAGTTTATACACACGTCTTCCTCTGGGGCATTGGTGCCATGTTGATGTCAGCCTATATTCACCCACTCAATGGCAAAGAGACCCTTGACATGGGCTCATGTTATTCTCAAAGCCATGGCCTGAGGGCCCTGGAGCTGCTGCCCTGCTTTGTAAGAGGAATCTGAACCTCGGGCCAGTGGTAATACCTACCATGTTTGGCTGGTTTGTGAACATCAGGATTAGAGCCCAATTGGAGTGTTCATGTTCTCTAGTCCAGGAAAGCCACCAGGGGCCAGTGCTTTCCTCAGGGCTGAGGGGTAACTGTGGTGTATGGGATTGGGATAGCCCCCCTCTTCTAGTCCAGAGTTTTTGAGGGTCTCTGGTTTACCTTTCAGATCTGACTCTCAACACCGCTTCTGGAAACCCAGCGAGGTGGAGGAGGAGGTGGACAGTGCCCATGTTTCTGAGATGCTCCACAGCCGACACATTACTTTTTCAGGGAAGTTTGAGCCTGTGCAGCACAAGTGCCGGGCCCTGAAGCCTAATGGCAGCCTCTGTGAGCGCCAGGATCGGCTGAAGGTAAGGCCAGTAGGCAAGGTCATGCATGAAGCTGTGCCTACCCAGGGAGAGGCGAGGCCACCAGTGTCCTGGGGAAGTGCTGGCCCTCTTCCTCCATCCTGACCAGGGATACTTGTGAGCTCTGGGGAGCCCCGTGGAAGAGGGTTTAAAGCAGTGTCACAATTGCTTAGCCCTCAGAGCCTTGTGTTTGATCTTCTCTGCCCTGGGCCCTGACATTAACTTCTGAGAGACCATCTCTAACAGCCAGAGCGCTGTTCTGCAGCTGGAGCCTGAAGCGGGGGAGGTGCATACGTGCATGCAGAAGGTAGCAGGATAGAGAGAAGTCGCTTTGGACAAACAGACTTCAGTTCTCACACTCTACTGCTATCTCTCCCTAGATCTCTCCTTGAGGAGGGCGCATGATCACAGGGCTTGGTTGTGGCACCCTCCCCTAGAGCTGTTTGTGCTATGTCCCAGCTTTGTGTTTGTTTTATAGTGCCCATTCCATGGGAAGATCATCCCCAGAGATGACAAGGGACAGCCTCTCAACCCAGAAGACAGAGCCCGTGAGCAAAGGCAGCAGCTTCAGCAGCAGCAGGCACAGCCAGGTAGGTGTGTGGGAGCAGGAGAGAGGCTGCAGGCACAGCCCTGGAGCTTGTGGCCCCCATCTGTAACTGAGAAACAGGTCGGGGCTCCATGGGCAAGCTTGGGTACACATGGCTAATGAGGTGTTTATCTTCAAGGCGAGTGTGGATGCTCCTGGCTCCATACACCAAGTCAGCATCTGCACAGAGGGATTGAGCCAGAGTCTTCCACGTGCTAGAGAAGCACTGGGCCACTGCGCTGCGGTCCCCCAGGTTCTGGTTCTTACTCTTGCTTCCTGAGCAGATGAAGGAGTTGCAGCAGTCTGTCTCTCCTGATACGGTCATCCACGCTAGTTCTTGCACCTGCAGTCTAGGTGGTCTGCTTGCCGGATCTGCCTCGCCGTGGTCAGCTCCAACTCACTTCACTAGCTACATGGGTGGTCAGCCCATGGAAGGCCTTTCTGTGAAGGGGACATGTCTACAGCCCCCTTCATGGCTTCTTGCCCTGTAGTCATGAGACACAAATGCCTGTTTCATCCTGTGCCCAGAGGCATGTCTGGGTTGTATAGCAGTGCGGGGGGGCCTGACCTGGTCATCTGCAGGAGAAACCTTCCCTGGTGGCTCACACTCAGGAGCAAATTAAGTGCCTATTTTTGTGTCAACCCTGAAGAGTATCTAGTTTTCCAGCCCTCGGTGGCTTGTTAACAAACAGGTATCAGGCCACGGGCCAAGCCCGGTGCTGGCCAGTCAGATGTGAAATAGCATCTCTTTACTAACTGCAGTATTGATCCCGCCTCCCTCGCACACGGGGCAATTTTCTTTTCCCTGGTGCTAACCTCAGTGACAATGCACGCGGTGCTCCAGGGCCCTTCAGCGCCCAGGAAGGCCGCACAGCCCCAGCGTCTATTGATTTTCTTCAAAGGCTTTTAAATTGCTCCTTCATTTTCCTGAGGTGCTCATTCCATCTCCACTGGATGCCGGCATTTTTTCGTTGTGTTTAAACAATTGCTCTATTCACCAGGTTCCTAAACTGTGACGCCTTCTTATTACTGGGAGATAAACTGTTTAGACAGTTTTCCTTAATCTTGGATTAATCGTCCCTGTATCTGAATCGTGCAGTCCTGAGTTCCTTCACTTAAAAAAAAAATCAGCTTGGAGAGGCCACGCCATCTGTCTGTCTGGCGTGCTTGCTTCTCCCTCAATGGACGTGCCCTCTCGCAGTCTGGCTTTGCTGCCACCGTTTCCAGCCACTCTGCCCCAGCTCATGGAACCTCTTTGGCATTTGGGTGCCTCTGTAGTAAGGAATGCCCAGTGTCCTGCTAGGCTCACCCCCATGTCTAGAAGAGTTAGCTTTACTTCGCCTTTTACTGCTTCATTAGGCTGACTTTCCCAAGCCAGGCTGGACCAGTGTCATGCCCAGCAGAGCTCAGGGTGGCCTGTGGAGGTGAGCCATCAGAGTAGGGAACCCAAGAGTCCCAGGCTCTGGCCCCCAGAAGGGCCCAGTGCTTACTTACAGTCTCAGAGCCCTACATATAAGCAATGATCCGGCCATGGATCTGGCCTGCAACTGATGAGGCTGCTTGGTGGACTGGGTGCTGCTCAGTTCTCCTCACGTGCTACAGACCCTCATGGCTCCTACAACAGACAGTGCCCAGCTCACAGCAGGAACACCTCTGCTCTGCACTTAGAGGCCCATGTCCACATTTCCTGTGAAGCAGAGAACCCATCCCTAGCCTGCCATGTACCTCAGCTCTGGATACCCTTGCCTCTCATGCCTATTAGGTAGCAGATATGTCTGAAAGCACCACAGTTGGCCTGGTTGTCCGTAGTCAGGCCTGTAGACTGGGCAGTAGCCTGTAGACACTGACTGCATGGACAGTGACCTTGAGTACTGTCCACCTGAGTGGTCAGGAATGTCAAGAGTAGTAGAGCTGGGCCTTCCTGGATCTTTCTAGCCTATTCAAGTTGTGGGGACCCTTGGGATACTAGAGGACTAAATGGCTGAAGGAGGAGTAGGCGGGACTGTGAAAAGAGGTGGCTCTGGGTGGCTCTCATGCTCCATGTGGCCATGCCACTTGGCACAGACCCTCTCAGACTATGGTACCAGAGCATGCAGCAGCCAAGCTCCAGCCCTCCATCAGGGAGAAACCACAAGGGTCACCCCGGGCTGGTGCTGGGCACCTTTTGAAATCTTAAAGTTTTTCTCAGATTGGCAGGACCCTGAGTTTATGAAGGACGTGGAGGCAGCCACAGGGGTAGACCTCGGGTCTTCCAAGTATAGCAAGAAGGGCAAGGGAAGGAAGAAGAAACACCCCAACCTCACCGACCTGCGGGAGCGTGCCAACACCGCCCGGGCCCGCCTGGAAAAGAAGGTCTTTGCCAAGTAAGAGCTTTTTACTGTCCAAGGCCCCAGGCTTTGTTGTAGGATATGTCGGGGGAGAGCAACTGAGTTGCTGGGAGCTTCTGGTGACTGAATTAGCCAGGGAGGTAACCAGGATCAGCCATCACGGCAAGAACCATTGGGGTCAGAGCTGCAGCCTTGTACTGGTCAGCCGTGGGTGGGGTGGCACTGGCCACATAGGCCTCCTGCTCTGTCCTACAACCCTCCTTATGAATCCCTTATGCCTTGCCCTGCAGCCCGTGTTCAGTTGTGCCACAGAGTAGCAAGCGCGGGCTCTTGCACCTGCCTTCAGGGCTGGGGTACAGCTCAAACCAGTGAGCCGTACTCTGTCCCAGCCCTACCTGAGAGACGTTCAGTGCCCACTGGGAGCCTCTATGAGGCCCAGGACAGCAGGCCAACCTAGGCCCCCAGAGTCCTGTCAGGTCCTCAGGCATGTCTTTGCTCTCCCCACAGGGCAGCTGTGCAGAGAGTAGTTGCTGCCATGAACCAGATGGACCAGAAGAAACACGAGAAGTTTGCAAACCAATTTAACTACGCACTGAATTGAAAGGGTGTGGGCTGAGTGTGCTGCGGTGCCCTTTGGCCATCAGCTCTTTTCCTTTCACCAGCTAACTAGGATAGGAGGATAGGCTTCTGGCTGGGTAGAGTCAGAATTTGTTTTTTATGTATGTAACAATGGAAAATGATGCCTGCACGAGGCCAGGGAATATAGCTCAGTGGTGAGGTCAGGGGTTGATACCCAACAAGTGTAACCATGCATGTGGCACCACACCTATAGTGTCAGCACTTGGGAGACAGAAACAGGACTGAGTTCTGAAATTAAAGGCATAAAGGTGTGGCCCTTTGTTTCTGGCTTCTTTCCTTTTGCTTTAAAGTCCTTCCATGTTGTGATGCACACCAATACTTTATTCCTGTTTTTTGCACATAAAAATCACAGCAGAGGACTAGGGAGGTGGCTCAGTGGATAAAGCACTTGCTGTGCAATCATGAGGACTCAGTCAGGATTCCCAGCATCCAAATAAAAGCCAGGTGCTTTGGTAGCCTACCTGTAGTCCTGGCCTTTGTGGGGGAGACAGGATCCCTGGGGCAAGCTGGGTAAGGAGACCAGCCAACATCAGCAAGACACTGCCTCTGTAAATAAAGTGGAGAGCAATTTGGGGAAACACCCAGTTACAACCCAATAGACATGTGCCTACATAGACAAACACATGTCCACATACAACCACACCACAATATGTAGACCAGGCTGGCCTCAAACTTACAGAGATCCTCCTGCCTCAGCCTCTCAAGGGCTGAGATTAAAGAAGTGCACCACCACAGCCTGCATAAACACTTTTGCTTTTTTGAGAATTCTATATAAGAATACTGTATTTGCACCATTTCCACCTTTTCTGCTCTCTCCAAATTCTCCTATGCCCCTTTTCAAATCTAGGTTCTCCTTTTTTAATCATCATACACATATATGTATGTATACACACATATGTATGTATAAATAAAGCCTGCTGAATCCACTTAGTGTTGCTCATATGTCTATGTGTTAAGGGCTGACTGCTTGAGATTTGATAACCTATCAGTAGTATGGAGCCTGGGGAAGACAGATTGGTCCTCTCTGCAGCCATTGATTGGCTAGAGTTCTTCATCAAGGGGTGGGGCCTTGTAAGAGTTTCCCATCCCGTGGGCATGTCAGCTGCTGTTGTCGATGTGCAGGCCTTGTTTAGTTTTGGTAAACGTTATTGAGATCTCTTGGGTGCAGTTTCCCTGTCATATATAAGATCGTATCTCACTGCAGAGGTTCTGGGCCCCTCGCTCTTAAAATCTTTCCACCCTTCTCGAGTTCCCTCAGCCCTAGGTTTAGGGCTTGTAAACGTATCAGGTGGGGGTGGGCACTGTCCAGTCAGTTGCTCTCTGCACTGTGGCCAGCTGCGGATTTCTGTAATGGTCTCTGCTGCAGTAAGAAGACTGTGTGCTGAGGGCTGTAGAGCTGCACTTGTGGATATAATCAATCATGCATATTTATGGTACAGTCAGAAATGATACTCGCTTATGCTGGCGTATTTTATCTGTTTTATTTGAACTCCTATATCTACTAACCTTCTCCACCCCAATCCCTTCCAACACCCCCACACCAGGTAGGAGAAACAGAAGGTTAGTGGGGAGAGGGGGCGTTGAGATCTTTTTTAGACTACTTTCTGCTGATTTAGGTGTGTTGAGTGCCTTGGGGGAAGCGCAATCTTTGCCTTGCAGGATATCTCCAATTTCTTCTTCTTGTCTCTTTTCTCATGACCACTTGACAAACCAGCAACAGCAGCAGGAGCAGGAACAAGTGGGAGGAACAGCCGCGCCCCTCTCTTGGGCTTTTGGATTTTTTATACCAGAATTAAAGTATCTTCAGCAGGCCGACTCACACCCTGCCAGAACATGCATGAGCAAAAAATCTGCTGCTGTGGACAATCTGAAGCAGCCCCTGCCCCACTCCTGGGATTAAAACAAAAGCGATCACATAACATAACTGGGCTCTTAAAGAAACCAAAACTTTGGCTTAGGAAATTGGAAGTTGTGGGTTCTTATCTAGAGCCCATGACCTCACCTGCCACAAGTAGGAGGTAAGGTCTGCAGTGTGAGTCATGAATCTGCTCCTACTGAGAGACCCTTATATCCGGTTAGATAACTGTTGGTTACCCCCAGATACAGTTGCATCCTTGGGGATATCTGGCCATGTTGGTGATTGCTGTGGTGTGTAGGCTTTACAGCTGGCTAGGCTGCTGCCTGGCTTTCTCCTCTGCAAACTTGTGTGGCACCTTCAGATGTGACCAGAACTAATTCTCAGGGAGGAGGCTTCTAGGTCAGGCCCATTTTGATTGCTCCAAGACCTGTGTCCGAAGTGTGTGTTGTCTTCAGCAGTGAGGTCCTACCTTCAAGTTCTGAAAGGCAACCACGGGCACCAGCATTAGCCTATCTTATTTTGGTAGTCTCTTACCTCCTGGCTAACAACTTGAGGGAAAATTCCATTCAAGCACTTGGATTTTTGTTAGATAATCTCTGGCTTTGGTGATAAATCATATAAATGTACTTACAGGCAAAAACCACTTGATTATCTCAATAGATGCAGGAAAGGCCTCTGACAAAATCCAATATGGTTTCATGATAAATAAAAATCCTAGAAAGAGGTCAGGCATGGGGGCGCACACCTTTAATCCCAGCACTCAGGAGGCAGAGGCAGGTGGATCACTGTGAGTTCCAGGCCAGCCTGGTCTACAAAGTGAGTCCAGGACAGCCAAGGCTACACAGAGAAACCCTATTTTGAAAAACAAAACAAAACAAAAAAGGAACTCAGCTTCAAGCTGGGTGTGGTGTCGCATGCCTTTAATCCCAGCACTCAGGAGGCAGAGGCAGAGGCAGGTGGATCTCTGTGAGCTCAAGGCTAGCCTGGTCTACAAAGCGAGTCCAGGACAGCCTAGAATACACAGAGAAACCCTGTCTCAAAAACCAACCAAACAAAAAAGAACTCAACTTCAAAGATCAGGGTCACCTTCAAGTGAAAGGATGGAAAAAAGTAAACTAAGCAAATGATGGAACAGGAAGCAATTAGGTGTTACTACCTTTTTTTTTTTTTTTTTTTTTTTAAAGACAGTGTCTCTCTATGTAGTCATGACCTGCTATAAACCAGGTGGGCCTTGAACTCACAGAGATCTTCCTGCTTCTTCTGCCTTCCAGGTGGTGGAGTTAAAGATGCGCCGTCTTGCCTAGCCAGTATTGCTGTTTTAATGGCTGACAAAATAGATTTCAGGCTAAAATTAATCAGAAGAGATAAAGAAGGACACTGCATTCTAATCAAGAGAACAGTCTACCAAGAATACATCACAGTTCTGTATGCACCAAACTCTGGCATACCACGGAGCTTAAAGACACAGATTACTCCAACTCAGTATTAGAGGATTACTTCAGTACCCCACTTTCTCCAGTAGACAGGTCATCTGGGGGAAAAATAATAATAACAACAACAACAACAACAATAATATAAACAGAAACATTAGAATTAAGTTATACCATATATCAAATGGACCTAGCAAATATGTACAGAGATGTTTGACCCAAACACCTGAGAATATACAATCTACTCAGTAGGCCATGGATGCTTCTCTTAAATGTTGGCCAGGCATGGTGGCGCACGCCTTGAATCCCAACACTTGGGAGGCAGAGGCAGGCAGATCTCTGAGTTTGAGACCAACCTGGTCTACAGAGTGAGTTCAAGGCTAGTCAGGGGTACCCAGAGAAACCTTGTCTCAAAAAATAGAAATAAGAAAAGAAAAGTGATCACATAATTGGGCACAAAGCGTATCTTAACAGGTTCAGGAACATTGAAATAAATCTGTGTATCTTCTCTAACCACAGTGCAATAAGGTTTCAAATCAACGGCAAACAAATCTCTGTCAGTTAAACAAATTCATGGAATTAAACAACACATTGCTAAATAATGAGTGGGTCAAAAAGAATCAAGAAAAAGTTTTAATCCTAAAGTTAAATGAAACTGAAAACATAATGCAGCAAAACCTCTGCACTTCATGGGTCTAAGAAGACTGACCTAGCTCCAAGTACCTATTAAAAACTCAGAAAAAGTACAGATCAAAGGCCTAGCGATGTAATTCAATGATTTTGAAAAACAAAACCCAAATCTAGTAGAGAAGAATAAATAGTAAAAACAGCATAAATAAATGAAATCAAAAGAAATGATACAAAGAATCAGCAAACCTAAGAGCTTGTTCTTTGACAAGCTGTCAGCAAACCATTGGCGCAACCAACCAAAAACAAGAAACCCGAAGACATGATTCAAGTTAATACAATTAAGAGTTTAACAGGGAAACATCACAACAGACACTGCTGAAATTCAGAGTACTGTAAAGGAATATTAAAAAAAAGAAAGAAACCTTATTCTCCATTAAGTTAGAAATTTTAAAATAAGAGAAAACATGCACATGTTGCACACACATGCAAGCAAAGCTCTCGTACTTTTTTTTTTAATTTATAAAAAGAAATGGATGAATTTCAAGAGTGCTTTAATCCCAGCACTCGGGAGGCAGAGGCAGGTGGATTGCTGTGAGTTCAAGGCCAGCCTGGTCTACAAAGTGAGTCCAGGACAGCCAAGGCTACACAGAGAAACCCTGTCTCAAAAAACAAACAAACAAACAAAAATAACCAACAACAGCAAAAAAAATAGCTGAGTAGTATTTCATTGTGTAAATGAACCACAGTTTCTTTATCAATATTATTAGCCTTTTGGCAAAAAATAAAAAAAGCCCAGGCCCAGATGGATTCACAGGAAAATTACACAAGACTTTCAAAGAACTACAGACAGTACTTTTTTTTAAAAATACAAATGATTTATTTAACAGTTGCAGGTTATTCCATGGGTTAAGTGGTGGATATCCAGGGCCCAGCAGCAGGGTCAGTGCAACCTTCGAGCCTCTCTTTCTGACTCCAATAGGGTGAGCACATCACCCTCTCGAATGGGGCCTTTGACGTTTCGGATGATAGAGCGGCTGGTGTCATCCATAAATTCCACATGCACCTGTGTGCACTGTCCCTGGGAACTGGTCCTGCCCAGCACTTTGGTTACCCTAGCCAGCTTTATGGGATGCACGCGGCTCCTGTCCATGATGGTGGCAATCTGGCAGAGAGCCAGATAGTACTTCTTAAATTAAAAGGAAGAAAAATTAAAAAATAAAAACAAGAACATTTCCAAATTCTTTCTATGAAGCCAGTATTACTTTACTACCAAAAGCCATGTAGACACAACAGCAACAAAACTATAGACCAATATCCCCGATGAACACAGATGCAAAACTCCCCAATAAAATACTGAGAACTGAATGTGAGCATGTATCAAAAAGTTCGCCCAAGGCAGGACTGAATGTAGCTAATGAGCCCCGAGTCACAAAGAAGTTAATTAAAGTTAGTTGTTTTTTTAATTTAGTGCTCTTTTTGTTGGTAGTTAAGTGCATAAAAATGTGTTTGATAGTGAAAATGTAAAATCCAACCTGAAGTCCCACAGCTGCTTACAGGGGTGGGTAAACTTTGAGTCTGGTTAATTTCACTGTGTGATTTTTTTTTTTTTTGTAAATGGTTTTTTGTTTTGTTTTGTTTTTGACGTTGTTGTTATTGGTTTAGTTTTGTGCAGCCCTGGATGTCTGTAGACCAGACTGGTCTTAAACATAGAGATCTGCCTGCATCTGTCTCTTCCAAGTGCTGGGCTTAAAGGCATGTACCATCACCTCCCAGCTTTGCAATAAAGTAATAATAATAATAATAATAATAATAATAATAATAATAATAATAATAACAACAACAATCATAATCATAATAAAAGCTATATGTGATAATCCCACAGCTAGCATCATCCTAGATGGAAAACGTGAAGAAATCCCAAACTTCAAGCTATTTTACAGAGTGACAGCAATGCACGGAACAAAACAGACTCCAACATGAGTGCACCTAGCTACAGCCATCTAACATCAAACATACACACCAGAGAGACAAGTGGGGCAGGGAAAGCTGCATGTCCACGGGTACAAGAATTACACCTTCCACAAGAATCAACTCCCAATGGATCAAAGACCTGAGTGCTGAAACTGCCCGAGACGTAGGCACTGTCCTCCAGGCTCGAGACGCCGGAAGACTTCCTGATGGGACTCCATTTGCTCAGATTACACCAGCAGCTTACAAACAGCACCGTATAAGTCCACAAAGCTTCTGGACATCAAAGGAAACATGGAAGAGTAAGCCCACAGACTGGGATAGGGTCTTTGCTGGCTGCACATCTGATAGAGGATTAATATCCAGAACAAACGTTAAAAAAAAAACAACCCAAAGACTCAAAATTAACAACCTAGTTTTTCTAAAGTGTGGGGGGGGAGAAGCTATGCAGATCTAGAGAGTTCTCAGAACAAGTAAAAAAGGTTTTTAAATGACTTTTTGAAAAGTGTTCACTATCTTTAACCATTAAGGAAATGCAAATTTAAAATACTTTGAGATTTTTATCTACCCAAGTCATAATGGCTAGAACCACCTTTTTTTCCAAAGCAGCTTGGGGAGGAAAGGGTTTATTTGGCTTTATACTTGCATATCATAGTTGATCAACACAGGAAATCAAGGCAGGAACTCAAATAGGACGGGAGGACTCTGAAGGCAGGTTGGGATTCAGGAACTTCTGATAGCATTCCATCTAGCTGAGCTGTCATTTATTTTTAGTTTACTTTAAACTTTTTATTGATTTGTGAGTTTCACATCATGCACCCCAGTCCCACTCAGCTCCCCATCCCCTCATATCTGCCATTTGCCCTTGCAACCTCCCCCCAAAATAAAACCACACAAACACATCTTCACTTGAAAATGTTCATTGCAATGAGTCGTTGGTCTGGTTCGAGGTCTCTGGCTTCTGTGACACCATCAATACTGGATCCTCATCCTGACTCCTCCCAGTTGTCCTGTTGCTTCCCTGTGTCATGGAGATGCTGCAGCTTTGGATCAGCAGGACAGGCATGGCCCAACTATTCACAGACGATGAAAACCTCAGAGCCCTGGATTTGGGCCTGGGTGGCAGTGGAGCTGGCTAATGTACCACCGCGGCTCTTAAGCCACCTCATGCCACCTCCAGCAGGAGACAGGATCAGCTCTCCTGCTTTCATTCCCTCTGTCTCGCTCACCCTCACCCACGCCTCTACAGCCAGCTCCACTGTGTTGTCAACTCAAGGCACAGGCCCTCCCTCTCCCAAGTGCTGCAGCTTGCGGGACCAGCTCTATTGTACTCTCCAGGCAAGGTGCAGGACCCACTCTTCAGAGTGCTACAGCCAAGTGAGAGGGCAGGGATAGCCTTCCTGCTCTCCTGCCCTGAGGGCAGCTCTCCTGACTGCCACAGGTGTTGAGAGGCCAGCTCTCCTACACTCTTACCCTCTGGGGTGGCTCACCCACATCCCCTCAACCAGGGCCAGAACTACTGTGCTGTCCAAGTGAGGTGCAGAGCTCGCTCACCTGAGTGCTGCTGCTGGTGAGGGACAGGGCCAGCTCTTCTTAGCTCATGACCCTGTGGTCAGCTTTCCTGACAGGGTGTTATATCTGCACCCCTCCCCCTCTGCCCCCCCCCCCACTCACCCATACCCCTGCTACCAGGGCCACATCCACTGCATTGCCTGGGCAAGGTGTAGGGCCTGCTCTCCAGAGTGCTACCTCAGGTAGCACTGCTGCAGCCAGTGAGGGGTGGAGCCAGTTCTGCACAGTCCCTGGACATCCACGTGGTTCCTGGTGTCTCTTTGCCCATTGTCAGGGAGGATATTTTTAGTGTTTTACGGTTTGGCTTTTTTCTTTTTTTGGAGACAGGGTTTCTCTGTGTAGTCTTGGCTGTTCTGAACTCACTTTATAGACCAGGCTTGCCTTGAACCCACAAAGATCCACCTGCCTCCACCTCCCTGCGTGTTGAGATTACAGGCGTACACCACCACGCCTGGTTTAAGTTTTCCATTTATCTTATTTTATTATTATTTTACATATTTCCACTCTGACTTTCTTTTGGGTTGCCTTGGATATGATTTTCTCTTTTCCTACTTTCTGAATTAGATGCTTAGCTTATTGATTTAAAAATCTTTATTTTTAGTAGAGGTATTGATAGCCA
Source organism: Acomys minous (assembly GCF_964271855.1). Classification (NCBI taxonomy): domain Eukaryota; kingdom Metazoa; phylum Chordata; class Mammalia; order Rodentia; family Muridae; genus Acomys; species Acomys minous. Next base: position 34,713,255 of record NC_140491.1, on the reverse strand, counting down.
CAAGTTTTGATCTAAGCATTATTTTACATTCATCTTTTAAGTCTTTTCATGTTGTATTTTTGTCTTTTAAATTTTTTGTTTTGTTTTTGAGGCAGGGTCTTACATTACCCAGGCTAGCCTTCACTAGATGGAGGCCCACCCTGCCTCTTTCTCTCAAGCACTGGGATGCCAGATATGTGCCTCCAAATCCGAAACTCTTCTGTTTCTGGGTTTTTTGTTTGTTTGTTTTTGTTTTTTCTTTTTCTTTTTTCTTTTTCTTTTTTTTTTTTTTAGACAGGGTCTCTCTGTGTTAGCCTTGGCTGTCCTGGACTCTTTTGTAGACCAGGCTGGCCTCGAACTCACAGTGATCCCCCTGCCTCTGCCTCCCGAGTGCTGGGATTAAAGGCCGGGCGTCACTACGGCCAGAACTCTTTCTTTTAATTTCAAACAACTTTCTAGTTTTTCAGTTACTGTTTTCTCAATTAGGAGTTTGATGTTTCGTTCCCACAAACATGTGGCACCCCTTGTGCTAGTGACGTTTTATTCTTACTGAAGAATGTTCTTTGTATGACTTCGAGTCATCCTGAGCACGCTGGCCATGTGTCAGGGAACCAGCCGCTATTCAGTTCCAGGCCGGCTCTGTAGTGTCTGCTAACTCCGCCTACCTGGCGTGCTGGCCAGCCTATTGCCCTCTGACATGGGATGAGGCTCCTCCTCTGTTGTCTCTGTCGACACTCACTCTGTTAGCGTCAGCATCATGTCTTTGGGGGCTTGTGTTAAGCTCTCCTCCTGCCATGTCTTCCTAAGGGACGGACCCTTGTCTTTGGTCCCAAGTCTCCCTCCTCTGCTAACAGTGTAGCCACTCGGCTCTCTCTGGATGACTGCTCACAGAGCGCATTCTCTTCCACCTTTTCCCACTCCTTCTCCTTCACTGCCTGTCCACAGTGTACACTTCTGCAGCCTAAGAGGAGTTTTTGTTTGTTTGTTTGTTTATCTTTCAGGACAGGGTTTCTCTGTGTAGCCCTGGCTGTCCTGGACTCACTTTGTAGACCAGGCTGATCTGGAACTCACTGAGATCTGCCTGCCTCTGCCTCCCCAAGTGCTCAGGTTGCAGGTGTGGCCACCACGGCCTGCTCTGACAGGAGTTTCTAATTTGTTTACATTTACTGGTATCGCTGATAGGCATGAACTTTTACCTACTGTTTCCTGTATTTCTGTGTTGTGTTAAATAACTGTTTGATTCCTTATAACCTCTCTTTTGGCTGTAAACAAAATAGATGATGTTTCTCTCCTAAGTGCAAAGCCCCTGCCTCCACAAGATCCTGGAGTCGGAACCCCAACCAGCACTTGGTACCATGGTCTCCAACCACAAGCCACGGCTCTAGAGTTACAACGTAACTCTTCAGTGCTGGTGTGCGACACTTAACTTCCAGTGTTTCTCATCTGTGACTGACAACTAGCTCCTTGGAAAGTGTATTTTGTTTAGGCAGCTGTGTACTGAGTAACACATTAGACATTTTCAGCTACTAAGCTGGAGAACACCTTTCCCTGCCACTTTGCTTAAATTTAGGGATATAATGAAGAAGAAGACAGTAGGAGCATGAAAGCCAAAGAGGACCAAGCATTCACGGGCGTCAGACAGAACTGGCTGGGGGCTTCCTTTCGCTTTCTGGGTTTTGGATTTTTGTTGTTGTTGTTTGTTTTGTTTTGTTTTGTTTTGTTTGGTGTTTGTTTCCTTTTGTTTTTGAGACAAGGTCTTGGTACAAATACCTCAGGGTGGCCTGGAATTCTGAGGACACTCTACGCCTCTTGAATGCTGGAATCACAGGTGTGTGCTGCCAGGCAGGGTTGTGATTTTTAACTTCCAGGCTTGGAAGTTTGTTTTTGTTGGTCACTGCTGTGCTCGGCAGTCCTCCCTCTCCCTTCTAGAAGGATCTCCCTGCAGGACACTGTTGTGACCATGGACGTGCTGTTCTTCACAGGACGGCAGGGCTGTTCCCAGGCTCTGCCCTGCACTGGGGTCTTTCCCATTTCTAATGCATGTGCACACCTACCTGGAACCGCAGCTGCCGAGCCCAGGGGTTTGAGTGATTATCCCTATTTTTTTTCTCCTATTACTTTTGTGCGTCTACATTCACCTTTAAATCACTGACCTAAAACATATGAACTAGGAAATACCATTTTTACAATGTAGGCGGCTGGCTGGTTGTCCCTGCACACCTTTTTTTCAGGTCTGAAAGAGCACCGGCACTATGTGTTAAAACTCCAGTTGCAGTGGCTCTGGTCTGGCACTTGAGCTGTCTGCGGAGTGAGATACACACAGCCTTTTTTATTTGTGCAGCTTTGTGATGCGATTGTAGGTCAAAGGCCTCCTGTGTATTTCAGTCTTGAGGAGGAGCTGCAACATCGGGGATGGGGTAGAAGGAGAGAGTGTCTGCAAAGTGTGACTCAAGACTAACTGGTTAGTTAGCCCGGTGACTTTAGTGTCCTGTTTTCCAGTGGATCTTTCTGACTTTATTATCAGAAAGGTCTGCCAGTGTGCCTGGCAGCGCAGGGCTGCAGTGGGTAGGACAAGGGGAAGGAAGGGTCCCGCTCAGCTGGGCCCTGAACACAGGGCTTCTACAACACCCAGCACCCAGTCTCACTGTACTTGCTGCGGTTTAGGCCCCTGAGCCAGGAGGAACAGGTTAGAGTTGTCTGCGTCCAAGGTGGGGTGGTGGGGGGAGGGAAGGCTCAGAGCTGGGAGAAAGGCAGCTGCTGGGCTGGATTCAACAGCGTCTCGGAGCACTCAAGGCTGTGGGCCTTGGGGGTGGATGGCAGAGAGGGGACGAGGCAGGACTGGCAGGCATTTGGGAAGGTGTGCCAGTGCCAGCTGCAGGCTTCTGAGACGCTACCCATCAGGGCTGTGCGTAGAGTTGAAGGGACCCAGCCTTCAAGGGCCGCATTGAGCCCCGGGCCTTGCCCAGTCATAGGGGCGTTGCTAGTAGAGTGGCTGCCTGGAGGTGCTGGGGCTGATGCAGCCCCAACTGGCTAGGCCACAGGAAGAGCAAGGCAGACACTGCTACAAAACAGATATCAGAATCCATTTGAAAACTAAATAGTAGCTTGTAAGGTTTGAGATGTTTCTGTCAGAGGTCATACTGGGCCTTGAGGAGGCCACGCAACATCGTTAGGATCTTATCTCTTTCCAGGTTGTGGAGCAGCTGGCAAGCATGCAGGCTTCATCTTCCAGGGCTACCTCACAGTCTGAGGGAGCTGGGCTCCAGCCACCGCACTGTCTACAGACGGAAAAGGGAGTATCTGCTTAGACTTGACATGAGTCACCTCCTGGCGCCCTGTCCAACACGCACACCTCTGTGTGGCCAGAATTTAGCCACAGTGCCCAGCAGCCCTTCTGAGAAGCAAAACTTGGGTCAGTCTTGTTTCGTTTTTGAGGCCGAATCTCACATATCCCATGCTGGCCTCGAATGCACCATGTAGCTAAGTAAGGCTGATCTTGAGCTTTAGTTGGCTTGCCTCCGCTTTGTGAGGCCTGCAGTTGCAGACGTGACCTTACCACGTCCAGGTTAAACAGTACTGGAGATTGAACCCAGGGCCTTATGCTTGCCGGACAAGCACTCTACCGACTGAGCTTGCTCACCAGCACCGGATGTGCTGATCGTTCCAGGGTGTGGCCAGCTTCCCTGGAAGAGAACAAGCCATCGGAACACATAGTGCTGTTCTGGAAGGTGGCTGCCGTGCAGGACTTCCCAGGAGACAGCAAAACACACCAGATTTGCACTTGTGGAACTGCGTGAGGCTGGGGTAGGGAGCAGGGAGGCATGCTGGGGGTGGGGCACAGAATAGACCCCACCCTGTGGTGGCAGGGCAGGCCTTGATCCTGCTCCCTCCCCTCACTGGCTGTTCCCTTCTGTGGTCTCCCTGGTTGCCTTCTCTGTGCCCTGCTTCCCAGCTGACACCTCCTCTGCCCTGTGCTGTGTGCTGGGTCTGGCTCTCCTACCTCCAATTGTTATCCTTGATCCTTGGGCTAAGGAAGGTCCCTCTGATTCACCTGACCCAAGGTGACCCAGAATGGAGTTCTGGGGAGCTTGGCATAGGCCCTGGTCACAGCCAGTAGGAAATGAGCCATCAGAGGCAGGAAGCACTCAGATGGCAAAGAAAACACAAAACGGGGGTGGGGGGGTGGGGGGGGGTGGGGGAGGGCCACCAGGCCATTGAAACCACAGGCAGTCTTTATCAGGGTCAGCTCGGTGTCAGGCAGAGCTGGGCTCCGGGTGGCACAGCTGGAGGAGGTGCTGGGTCCTGGACATTTCTGGGGCTAGGGATTGTGGCACAAGGTAGACACCTGAGATCAACAGTGAAGGCCACTGGCCGTAGGGGACACCTTGAGTGGGGTGCGGCCACAGCGGGTGAGGCCACAGCTTCCCTGAGCAGGAAGGCAGGTGAGGTGAACATCCTTGGGGCTTTGAAGAGGAAGAATGAACACACGGACATGCAAGGGAAGAGAGGGAGAAGTGCAAATAACTAGTGCGGACAGTGAACAAGACAGAGGAGCCATGCGAGCAGACACAGGAAGGCCAAGGCTGGCAGGTTTAAGGTGCAGGTCCGTGGCCCCAGGAAACCCACATCTGTCTCTATATTGGGCCTGACCCTGGGAAAGACCCCATTTTCCAGCCTCCCTCAGTGACCACATGGCTAAGCTCTAGCCAATGAAGCAAAAGCAGCTGTGTTGCCTGGGTTTCTGGGAAAGTGTCATGTCCTGTCCTGTTGTCATTGTCCTGTCCCTGTCCCCCCACCTTCCCCAGCAGGGTTTTGCTGTGTTGCTTTGGCTATCCTTGAACTTTCAAACTCTCTCTCTCTGTAGACCAGGGTGGCCTTGAACTCACAAGGTTCCACCTGCCTCTGCCCCCCAAGTGCTACAGGCATGTGCCACCACTGCCCCGTGGGAAAGTGTTTTATAAGGAAGTGCCATCCTTCCTTTCTTGCCCTTTGTTGCTCCTATAAGGACTCGGCAGTTGGAGCTCACCTGGTTTTGTGAGCCACAGAGAGGCTGGTACAGCTGAGCTTGACCAGGATCTGTGAGGGTGTCTGCCCAAGGCTGACACTGGCCAGAATTCTCTTATGAGAAGCAGTCTCCTTTCAAATCCTCTTTACTTGAACTTTCTCTCATACGCTAACTCACACAGTCTTAACTCATGCCCGTGGCATGACCTGCACAAAAGCAGGTCTGGTGGTGCCAGGTGTGTGTGTGTGTGTGTGTGTGTGTGTGTGTGTGTGTGTGTGTGTGTCCTCACTGGGATCTTCCTCACTGTTGTGGGGAAGGGAGCCTGGGTGTGGGTGAAGTAGGGTACTTGTCCTGTTTGGCTTTGCTTTCATGCTTGCCTTCTTATTAACAAGCCTCTGCCACCAGAAGCTACCACATGTGGAAGACAGGCAGTTGGGTGTCACAGGACACACTTGTATTCCTAACACTTTCATGACTGAAGCAGGAACATTGCTTTGTGTTTGAGAATACCCTGGGCTATCTAATTAGACCCAGTCTAAGGCAAAAAGATTATATGGGCACATTCTGGGTAGAAGACCTAGCCTAGGAGGAGAAGGCAGCTTTTCAACCCCAAACCAAAGGGGTGTGTTGAGGGTCAGCAAGATCAAAGTTCAGAGGCTCCAGTCTAACGGGGCACCCAAGGCCTGGATAAGAAGTAGGCAAACTGGTGTACTTTCATGACCCTGCCCAAAGCAGAGTTGTAGGACCAACTGGAGAGCTCCCCAGAAACAGCCAGTGGAATCTGCACCCCACAACTCAATCAGATGCCACTTGTGTGCCAGCTGAGAGGCCAGACCTGGGTAAACTTAGCTGGCTCCTCCTAAGCCCTGTGCCCAGAAGCTTCCTACCCTCTGGACCTATTTTTCGGTCACAGACAGATGAGCATGGTTCTGTGCTGTGTAACAGCCTGAACAGGTTGAACCATTCCATTCTTCAGGAAGCCATTTAAACAAGAAGGTAAACAACTCAAAATAGCTTCAGGAAGTTCCTGAAATGGACCAGATTCACTAACCCCCCCGTCCCCGCCCCAGAGTAGACAATAAATGCTGAGAGTAAGCTCTTCAGAGGAGCTGAGCTGCTAAGAAGTCAGGGAAGCCAAGCTGGAAATTGAGACCTGTCCAGCTGCTTGGAAGAAGCCTAAACCAGCTAAGCTTCCAGGAAGAGGTTTAGACCAACTGAAGGCGCCTGGAAAGGATACCCTTCGACCTGTGGAGCTGTCTGCAGGCTGTGCAGTGTGTTCTAGGTTCCCAGTTGTTGAGAGCTGCCATCTATGCCAGGGTGGGCCTCGGTGATGCAGCCACCTTTGAGCGATTTCTGCTCCTGTAAATAACCCCCACCCATATTCCTGTAAGTAACCCCAATAAAAGTCATTGGCTTGCCAGGCGATGGTGGCGCACGCATTTAGCTCCAGCACTTGGGAGGCAGAGGTAGCCGGATCTCGGAATTTGAGGCCAGTCTGGTTTACAGAGTGGATTCTAGGACAGCCAAGGCTACACAGAGAAACCCCCATGTTGAAACACACATACCAACCAGCTCACTGGCTCACCCAAGTTGGCCTTTGGTGGTACCTGTACTTTGCTTTGTCTTGGGAATCTCTATCTGGGGATGAGTAGATGTGTGTGTTACAGCTCTTCAGAAATGTCATTTTGTCCCACAACGTTCTATCACAGGTAAACGGTTCTATATACAGTAAGAGCCCAGTAAGAAAGACTATAGGAGCCCAGGGAATGCCAGGAAGTAGCCTCTACTCTTTTATACCAGTGAGGAGCTGACTGTGAACCTGGAGACAGAAGGGAGGTACTGTGTGTGATGGGCCCAATGCTTCCCAGCCTCGTAGCCCCTAACCCACATTCTCTACCCAGTCCCAAAGCCTGGGGTAGCTGTTGGAAGTCCCATTGAGTTAAGTAGCCCTCCCTAATTGGGACTGAGCCTCAGCAGATGAACTGACCCCACTCCCGAACCTTACTTGGATACTAAAGAGTCCTGTCCAGCCGAAATTCATTTCCACCTTGCAGAGTAGCTAGGCTCCAGGGGGGTACAGCTACCTGCTCTACCTAGTCATCTCCTTGTGAGTCCTGCACTGTCTCAGTATTCCCAGCTGAGCCCAGCAGGGCTGGCATAAGGAAACCGGTGAGGATGGGGGGGGGGGGGGCCTTAGGTATTTTTCCAGGGTCAGCTGGCAGCTCTCCTACACAGGGACCCCTGAGCACAAACACAGAGGAAGCTTACAGTGAGGCCACTCCCACCCTTGCTCCGTGTGGCATCTTGCTGTGTGGGCTAAGACTGCTTGTGTTGCTATGTCAGAGATCTCCATGAGTTTTTTTTTTTGGGGGGGGGGGGGCTGGATGGGACAGGCCGCTGGTATGGTCTCTCCTATTTAGGTAGGCTGTAGCTTCTGGCTGGGCAGCCCCTGCACATGCAAAGCCTGCAATGATTTGATTTGATTCCAAGAATCTTCTGGAATCTTCCAGAGCCTTTTAGGACTCCTCTGTCAGCTACCTATGTCTGTGAGGCCCAGCCCTTAGCAAAAGGCCAGCAATGTCCCCAACCACCACTGCTCACAGTGACATTTATCCCAGTTGATGCAGGGCTTTCCCTTGCATCCTGTGTGTTGGCATGTGCGTGTTGCTGTCCAGCTGAGTTAGAAGGCTGAGCTGCGGCTCAACCAGGGACTGTCCCAGGAGATCCAGAAGTAGAAATTAGGCTGGCTGGAGTCGGGCACCAGGTCTCTGCGGGTGAGTGAGGGGATTTAGAGGCACTGGGTCTCTTTAAGGGGCAAGAGGGCTTCTGCCCCTGACAATTACCAGATGCACTGCTCTTACCTAGGAAGCCAATTTTGAGCACTCTCCTCCAGTGCAGTTCAGTATCAACCCGACCCCCAAAGGTAGCTAGCTGACTACAGTCAAGCTTCTCCAAGAGCTCACTGTGCTCAGAAAAAAACGGATACAAAAGGAGAAGCCAGGCCCCATAGTGGCCCACAGTCAGGGACCCTGGAAAAGACCTGATCACCATTGCTTCTCCCTCCCCGTGCCCCATCATGCCATCCCTTTCCCATCCTGAGTCTCCACCCTTACTGGGTCTGCAAAATCTTCCAAAGCTGGTACAGGCTGCCTTTCCAGGGTCTGTAGCCATAGATAGTTCGAGTCTCCCTGTAGCCATAGATGGTTCAGTGTCTGCTTTGCTTTGGGTATGTGCAGCCCACAGCTTTGGGCCACCCCTGGGGCTCCTTGCGGTCGGTGTGTATATACAATTGTTCCAGAAGAGTGACACACCAGAAAAGGTCATTGGCCTTCCAGTCTGGCTATTAGACTATCTGGCAGGTGGTTAAACTTCAACCCTCTGAGCCCAGCTTCCTCCTATGGGAAGCCAGTGGGATGTTTTTCCTATCTCCCCAAGTAGCGTACTTGGGGAAGGGGAGGGCGCAGTTGATGGGATGGGGTATGGAAGACAATGAGCAACTGTGGACCACTCCATTTGGAGCTCAGCAGCGCCAAGCTGCAAGAAAGAGGGAAAGGGCCTCACTTCGGAGAGAGTGGGGAGGGGACTGACTCATGCTGGACTAGCTCCCAGGGCGAGTGCCATGAAAGAAGGGGACCTGGGTGCAAGTTACCAGAGTGAGGGCTGACCATTAGACACTAAAGCTGACAGGAAAAACAAAAACAAAAACTGAGAGCTGACAGCTTTGAAGTCCCTGCTCAGGGAGACACACAAACGGATAAGAACCCAAGAAGGCAGGATTGGCATCCTGCGGCGGCAGAACCCTCGGAAAACGCCCGCATGGCTTCCTGTGGTTTATTAAGAGTTCTGCAAAGTGCTTGGAGCAGGCCATGGGAGCCTTTCGTTTGGCCCCAGGGCACATTCGTTTATAAATTTCTCTTCCGTAGGAACCGGCTATATACAGGACCAACGACTGAAACCTTAGAAAAGAGACAGCCGCCCTCGTCTTGTCCTCTGGCCGAGAGAGGCCGCGTGGTGCGGCCCCCGCTGGGTCCTGGCACCGAGGTTCAGAGATGGGGCGCATAAAAGGCGGGCGCGCCGTATGTCTGCGAACCCAGCACGAAGGGCGAGAGCACCGCGGGGCTGGACAAGAAGGGCAGCTGCGCAGCGCACACCAGCCCTCCCGGACTGTGCGCCGGGTACCCCGCCGGGCCGTGCAAGGCGAGCGGCGCGCCCATGGGCGGCGAGGGGCTGAGCGGACTGAGGCCGCCTGGCAGCCCTGCGCCGGGCCCTGCTCCTGGGCCGGGGCCCCCGCCGCCGCCGGTCGGCGCGCTCGTGTCAGCGCCTGGGTTTTGCTTCTTCCACTTGGTTCGGCGGTTCTGGAACCAGATCTTCACTTGCGTCTCGGTGAGGCTCAGCGACAGCGCCAGGTTGAGGCGCTCACACACCGACAGGTAGCGAGTGGCCTTAAACTTGTTCTCCAGAGCCACGAGCTGCTCGTAGGTGAAGGCGGTGCGCGCCCGCCGCGGCTTCCCGGACTTGGAGTCCGAGCCTGTGCGCTTCCGCTTGGGCTTGGTGGTCACGGCGGTGCCCTGTGGGGTGCTCCCCGCGACCCCCGCTCCCGCAGCTGTTGCAGGCGGGCCCGGGGCTCCGGGCGAGTTCCCGCGGGGCCCTGGGGCCGCGGCCTCGTCCACGGGGGAAGCCTCGACCTCAGCCGCTCCGGGGCAGCCCGACCCGCGGGCCCCGAGGCCGCCGCTGCCTCCCCGAGCCTCCTCGGTGCCCTGAGCATCCTGCACCTCGGGCGCTTCGTCCTCGTCCTCGTCCTCGGGCGCTTCATCCTCGCTGTCCGCGGTCGGGCTGCGACCACTGCCACTGCTGTAGCCGTTGGCCTCGGCCTCCTCCACTCTGTAAGAGTCCCCAGCACCTGCGGGAGGCGGAAAGGAAGAGAACAGAAGGTCAGGCCCGCGCCCAGCCACCCTGCCCGCTCCTTCTCCGGAAGATTCTCTTTTAATCGTTAGGTTTCTCCTCTTCCTCGTCTGCCCCTTCCCCAGAGATGTTCTTTTTTTTCCCTTCCTGGCATCTTTCCTCTTTTTGGCTTCTTGCATTTCCTCTCTGCCTTCCTTCGGAAGGACCCTCTCGGTGCCCAGCTGCATTTGCTGCCCCATCCGCTGTCCACGCCTCTGCCCTTAGGTCTGCGGTGCGCGGGCAGCCTTCGGAGTGTACAGCGGAGAAAAAGCTCCGATCGATTCACGGGGCAGATACAAACTTAATTAAACTCATTTTGTGCAATGTACAAACTAGTTAAAGTCCATTTAATTTATTTCGGCGTATATTATCTTCCAATTACAGCGGGCGCGGGGCCAGCCAATTACCGTACACTTAATAGCTGGAGGGGCTAGAGACCTGGGGTGGGGTCCGCCTGCTGTGAGGAGGCCACTTCTGGAGACCAAAATCAGTTGTCCTGGAGCTGTCCCTACCTAAAGCTCCAGGCCCTGAAAGCTAGGCGTCGTGAAATGCTGGCTTTCCTGCCGGCCGCTGGGGCCCATTACCTAGCTCCCCCGCGACAACGTCTTAAGCGAGACTCCAGCTTCCCTTGAGCTCTTGGAGTTTGGAGGCGGGGAAAGAGCATTGTGAGCCTCTACGCACGAGCCTGGGAGGTGGTGTGAGCACCAGTCCCGCAGCATCCAGAGAGAAGCTGCCTCCAGAACTGCAGTTTTGCCTCTGAAATTGGGAAGGCTGTCTGTCTCCTATGCAGGAATCTGAAGACTGTTCATGACCTCACCCACAGGTGGTCTTTACATGCCAGAGGAGGGCCTCCATGTTTTCCAACCCACTGCCCCGTGTTCTGCTCTCAGGCCGAACTGGCGCCGTCATACCAGAGCATAAATTCGCTCCTCGCGAATACTCCCAGCTCAAAAGACCCAGGACACACGAGGACTGCTGGTGTCCTGTCCTCAACTCCCAGGCAGGGCAACTATTTCCTCAGGTGACCCGTAGCCATCCAAGAAGCCCCAACCCTGCCTGGCTGCCCTCATCAACTGTGCAGCGCTCACTCGCTGCCTACACAGTTCCAGCAGGCAGCCTCGGGTTCCTGATAGATCAGCTCCTTGTCGGATAGCCGGATAGTCGGAGGGGTTCAACTGCTGCCTGTGGGGAACTGCTCTTCCTCTAGGAACGGAAGGTCAATGCAAAAGCGCTGGTAGAACTGGCGGCCCTAGTCCCGTCCTCCAGAGCGTTCTGGTCCGTGCGTGGCGCAGGGGCCAGGAAGTTAGAGGGAGGACGGGGGAGGGGCACAAAAAAGCAATCAGGAGCTGGTCGAATGCAATTCGCGATCAATAGCTGCCCCTAATAAGTGTAATAGGTTTTAATCGAGTAATTATCCGAATTTTGACCCTATAATTTAGATGTTCGGGGGGAGTTTGCAAGGTGCTTGAAAGAGATATGCATGCGCCGTAATGGGATATCGACCGCAAAGGGGGCGCGGGCCGCCCCATTACCGGCCGCTTTCCGCCGCTAAGCACATTTCCCTTTAACTGTAATCGAAGGGATTTAATTGTTTTTCCAGAGATAACCAGCGTTTTGTCACAATTAGTCTGATTTGTCCAAAGGGGGAGGGCTAGGGAGGCCACGGTGGGGGTGGGTAAGTCACCAAGCCAGCCACCGCCGCATGTCCCTTCGCCTCCAGCACCAACTACCCTCCAACGCCTGAGACTGACTAGCCGAATCCTGGACTACTGTCGCAACCCCAAAGCCCCAGGTCTGGCCCAGCGGAGCCTTTCCAGAGGCGTCCAGCAGTGAGGGCCTTAGAGTCCGGGTCGGGAGGAGGCTAGCGCAGACCCCGCGCTCTGCGAACTTTCTACAGAGCCTAGTGGGGCCAAGTCAGGCCCAGCTTGCCGCGGGGTCCCGGGAACATAAACATTCCAGAACAGTCAATGCCCTGGCCCCTAGCGCCCACCCCTTATACTCACTTGTAGGTTCAGCTCCCGCGGCCGTGGAGACTCCTGTGGCAGCGGAAAGGTTTCGTCGTTCTAGCTCTGAGCGTGGCGAACGTCCGGAGGTAGCGGGGACCGGGACGCAAGCGGCCGGGGCGCACGGAGCACACGTAGTGGGCACCACAGGGCCCAGTAGCACGCACCGGCGTCTCCTGCTGTTGAACTTGTTGGGGTCTAGAATGTCCAGCACTGAGAAAGAGGTGGGGCGCGGGGGCGCGGCGGGCCGGGCCGCTCCAGCCCCTTCTGGAACCGCGGGCACAGTGTCGCTGGCTGCGAGCGGAGGGACTCCAGCCCGGGGAAAGATGGGCAGCTCAGCTCGTCCGTCCATAGCGTCCCGAGCTGTAGCCGCAGGAGCTGGCGGTGCGGGCCCCGAGCCGGGCCCGGGCAGTGGCGGCGGCAGCGCGGGGACGTCCCCAGGTGCCGCCGGGCCGCTGGTACTCATGCCGGCCTCGGGCCGCTCAAGCGGCTCGGGCCCGCTGCCTATTGGGCTCCCATCCCTGTGCCCCGCAAAATCAGCCTCAGCCCAGCTGTTCTTGTCCCTCTTGGCTAGTCCTGCCTGGCGTTGCCTCCGCCACCGCTTCAGGAGCCCGCCGCGCCCGACCAGTGCATTTATGGCGGCCCCGCCGGAGGCGCCCACGCGCCCACACGCCGCACACACGTGCGCCCGCAGGCGGCCGCGGGGTTCCGCTACCCTCGTTAGCGCGCACGCCTAATTGGCTGCGAACGGTCCCAGGCGGAGTAGGCGGACCCGGTGCGGGACTCACGGACTGAGCCGCAGAGCCAGACAGACAGACACCCTGCGGGGAGCCAGAGCACAGTCCACTGGAGGCTGTTGTGGTCAGCACGGTGCCGCTGCGCCTCCGCGGGTCTGGAAACTGCGTGCCCGCCTCCTCGGCGAAGGGGGAGGAGACAGCCCGGCTTTTAAATAATTGCGGGATCAGTTGGCTGGTGGAGGGTTGCGGAGGCCCCAGGGCGCGTGAACCCGCGAGCCCTAAGTTGGCGTGGGCATTCCAGTTCAGGGTTACAGCTCTGGGGCAGGTCTCTCCTGCGGCAGAGGCACCCGGGTTCTGGCCTCCCGGGGCACCAGGGGCTCCCGCGCCCTCCGCAGTTGGGACGCGGGACGGAGGGTGGGGGCTTGTGCAGGTTCTGAGTCTCTGCAGGTCTTCAGCCCTTTGCGAGGCTTGTTCCTAGGGTCTGTTTCGCTGCCCTCGGGTTGCTATCTTTCGTGTCCGCAGCTCTCTGGTCAGGATCTCTGCCCCTTCATCCTCACCAGCCCTCACTCCCGCCCCCTTGACTAGATCAAATTAGGGACAGCGTGAAAGCCCCGCAAGGGGCGGGGCTGACGGCCGCGAGTGACGCTCATTAGAAGTGGAATCGAAATGAGAAGGACTAAGATACCGCCCCCCCCCCCGATCTCCGACCCCCCCCCAAGGGTGACCGAAAAATCGTACAAATAGCAGGCGGCCTACATAAAGATCGATACCATTCATGTAATGGGAAAATATGTGTTTCTTCCAGAAATAATACGGAAACAACCCCCTTCCCCACCCCTAACAAATCAGAAGAGCTGTTCAAGGCCTGAGTATTTGTGCACTGTCTTGTCCACAGGCTGGATATTTGTAGGGTCGTCTCCACGACCTCGGAAGGTCGAGCTCGGCTCCGGAGGGTGACGGCCTGGTAGCCGATGTTTTGCTTCCGAGGGTCGTGAATTTCCCTCCTCCTCTCGCTCAGGCCAATGAGTTGACCCGCCTCTGATGGACCCAGGTGGGATCCGGCGGTGGAGCTCGTGCCCAGCATGTGAGTGTGTGCGCCGCCGCCGACGTGTGCTCCAGCGGGTATGCGCTCCTCCTCCCACTGCGGTCCCGGGAGCCTGCTCTGCACAAGGACGGTCCTTTGCAATTACCGCGGAAGCAGAAATTAAAAGTTAGGAGAAATAATGGGGGACCGATCGCCTGTAATTTGGGCCAAGCTCGAACATGCTGAGCCTCTGGGAGGCTGGGACGGGAGGCAGGAGGAGGGGGGCAGGGCTCTCCTCCCCTCAGTTTCTTCCCTGCCCCCTCCCGCCCTCATCGCGTGCTGGTCCATCCTGAGATTCTAATCAGACCCACAACACTGTGTCCTTCCTTGCCAGGACTTGATTATTCTTTATCTTTAAATTATAAATCACCTCTGGGGAAGGAGGGTGGGTAATCTCTCATCGCAGTGAGGTAATTATCTTCTTCCCGCCCCCACCTTGGTCTTTGCTCCCTCCCTCTTTCTCAGCTGAGTTTGAATATAGATGTACACGCCCCATTCTGTTACACACACACACACACACACACACACACACACACACACACACACACACACTCATTCAGAAGCGACCAACACACAAGCAGGAATTCATTCATGAGCACCCATACACAGTCAGAAGGTGGTTCATAAGGGCAGTGCACTACACCACTTCAAACACCCCCCCCCCCCGTTTGCTCCTCCTCCGCCTTCCTGTCTCTTTTAAGTCTTTTGGTGAGGACTGCACATAGGCTGGCTGCCAGGCCCCCATCCTCTAAGAAAAAGAGCCTCTTTGGGTAAGGGGAGGGGAGGGGACCGGAGGGCAGGGCTCACTTGCAGACCTGGGAGCTGGCTCTGGGTAGTGGAGACTCCCTGTGACATCCCTGAAAGCACAACTCTCCCACAAGCATTTGTCACCAGCACAGGTCACCAGAGAGGTGAATGTTGCCAAAAATTTAACAGCAGCCACAGCACCCACACCATACTGGGTGAGTGAGAGCTGGCACGGTTACACTGTCTGCCATCACAACACCAGACACCTGCCTGGGAGGAGCTACAATAAATAACCTGTTCAGCCCTCTCTGCACAGCTTTCCTTCAGGACAAGCAAGTGCAAGCAAGCAAAGTGGTATTTCCTAGAATGTAGGTGTAGACTTCTGCTAGAACATAGCAAATATAACACAATGTGTTAATAGGATATGACATAAGGTAACATAACTTGTTATAGAAAAATATACAACTAGACGTTGGCTGTTGTTGTTGTTGCTGTTGTTTCCAAATTCACACACTTGACACTGCCAAATGTTCTCCCTGCCGATGGGTGGAGACTGGTCAGAGTTGAGTGGAATGCAGAGAAAGCACCACTGTTGGCTGTCCAGAAGTTCCTAAGTGCCGAAGTTCACTCCCCCTGCCCTGCCTGCCCCTCAGTATTCTGATGGGAGCTGTAGCAGGCAGAGTAATGAGCATCCAAGCTCACATCCAATTCAGAGGAGTAGGGTGAGCCTGGGGGTTCCCCAGAGCTGAACGAGGCTACCTCCTCTCTTCTTCTTTTGGTCTGGGGCTGTGCTGTGTGGACCTAGCTCAAGGAGGAGATGGAGGCAGCTTCTTCCACGGTTCCCATCCTATCTCTGAAGAACAACCAAAACGTAAGGATGCCTGATGCCCCTCCCCCTCTCCTAGAGCTCCAAACAACGGCCCTCTTCTAGCCTCAACTCAAACTGTCTCCGGCTTCTAAGGACGTCCTTTAGCTCCTAATCACAATTGATTGTCAATTAGACCCTCATTTGTGCAATCTCTGCCCATCTGCCATCTCAGGTTATCTCCAACTCACCAGCTTCACTTGTGGGGCCCCAGGTGGGCACTGACAGGTGAAATCGCAGTCTAGAGAGGAGATGGCTCTGCCTGCTCAGCGGATAGGAAACATCCCCTTTCCTGCTGAGCCCTACCATGCTGGGTCAGTCAGGGTGACATAATGTGTTGGGCTGGGGCATCAAGGCAGGGACAAGGGTGGAAATCTGGGAGCTCTGTGGGCGGGCTTTAAGGTTGCGCACAAGCACAGACAGCTTGTAATTTGGATACTGTTTGCCTCATGTACTGTGGACCTCCCCCTCCCCTCCCCTCCCCTCCCCGACTCTGCCCAGTCACCAGGACTCCCAAAACCTTTCTGGCAACATGTAGAGGCAGAAACTTTATTTAGTCATCTGGTTCACCATGTGTGGACTCACACTGGTGTATCCTGCAGCCTTTGAGTGTTCCGCCTCCCCCATAGAAGGATGCAGTTCAGAAAATTAGGCAGACAAGGGGACAGGGGCTCCCTTGTGCCTTTCTTGACCAAACCCATATCAATACTTGGCACGCCCTGCTGCTCACCAGTCTGGAAAATTCTGGTCATTCATTTTCCCTAAAATGTATCTCCCTTTGGGTCTTCTATCCCTTCAAGAATGGACACAGAAACTCAGAATAAAGAGGGAGCTCCGGCTGCTGCCCTCTCCACCTTGAGAGGCCACAGAAGAGGAACTGCTATCAGCGCTGCACACAGAGCCCAACCAGTAGGCTGGAGGTCAGAACCGCGGACAGCTCCCAGAGCCTCGGAGAGAGCCATCGGCTGCCAGGTCAGTACCGCGGACAGCGCCCGTTCTAGCGTCACCTAGTCAGCACCGCGGACAGCGGCCCCTCCACCCCGCTCTTTCCTCCTGCCCCACTTCCACCCCTTAGCTGACCTCAGCTTCCGGGACACCAGGTCAGAGTCAGGTTCAGCAACTGGATCCAGCCAGCACGTTTCTGCTCTCCACTCATGCACCGTCCCCACTGTCTATTACAAGTCTGCCCATCTCAGAGCTCGCCCACAATCTTCGTGGGCTCAGTGTGGTGTCTGGACCCCTGTATTTTACACACCTAGATGAGAGTCACACCCGTTCACCTCGCACCAAAGGCCTAGGGAGTTTCGCAAGATCAGCGGCTGCTGGTTTTGCATCCTCCTGTTGGGACGGTATGGGGTTCAGAGGTGCAAGCCAAACCCTTTAAATTTGAAAATAGAACGCCAGGAGTGTCTCCGGGGCTGCAGGAACATGATGGTCACTGTTCATGGAGAGAGAAGGCTGCACAAAGCAGTGGCTGGCTGGCTCCCTCTCATCAACGCTGCTAGTTAGACTTCTGACCTAGAAGGGTTTACTAGCCGCAAGACACGATGGGGTAAACTGAGGCCAAAGAGGATCAATGGGGTGCTCAAAGTCTTCCACTGCTACTCCTGGCCAGTGTTTAAAGTGAAAAGTGACAGATAACCAGTTTCTCAGTGCCAGAGGGAAGATGGCCTAGGAAATGCAGAAAATGAGGCCGACAAGGGGTCAGGATATTCCGTGTGCCTCTCTCAGCCTTTGCTTCTCACCATGTGGCACAACCTGCTGATTACCAGTCTGGAAATTACCAGAGTGGACACCAGTCTGTTCATCCCTTAGGTTTCCTTACAGAGCTTAGAGGGGCCCTCTTCTTACCAAGCTGTCCCTGGGCTCTATCACCATGCTCTACTCTCTCTAGACTTTTTGCTAGATAAAGCCACTGACCTCCTTGAAAGGCTTTAGCAGGATGTCCAGGCCAGAGTTCACCCACAGTGCCACCTGCCCTTGCTCTCCAGGGCTCCCAACAGTACACAAGCTGCAGACGTCTCACTGTCAAAAGCTGTGACTCAGTAGCCAGGAGTGGTGGCTCACGCCTTTAATCCCAGCACTGGGGAGGCAGAGGCAGGCGGTTCTCTGTGAGTTCGAGGCCAGCCTGGTCTATAAAGGGAGTCTAGGACAACCAGGACTGCAAGAGAAACCCTATCTCGAACCCCTTCCCCCCCAAAAAAACTATGAGTCCTATCTGGTACACATGAACTTTTCCTCGAGGGATGGTCAAGCCATGCTGTATAAAGACATGAGGTCAGGAGTCACTTCTTGAGTCGGGGAAGTAGGAATGACTTGGTACTGTGCTTCATGTCGTTTGTTTTGTTTTGTTCATTTGAGAGAGATTCTTGTTCCACAGCTCTGGATGGCCTGGTATTCACTTTGTAGACCAGACTGGCCTTGAACTCAGAAATCTACCTGCCTTTACTTAGGATTAAAGGCATGCAGCCTCATGCACCATTGCTCACCTCTTACTGCATGGCCAAAACCTAGCTCCCTCCGTTTATTTATTTTTCATCTTTCTTAAGAAGTGTGAACTGTCACAGCTTTCTCCTCTAGAGGCTCCCTGAGGTTGTCGTGGTCTGAGAATTATGTTTGGGTTAAGCAGCCTGCCTATAGGATCCTCTGAGTCATCCTGTACAGTCCTACATCTGAGCCCCATATCCCAAGGTCCTTTGTGTATCTGATGCCAACCACCAGAAGTGTCCTTAGCTAGCTGTTCAAAAGCATCACACCTGGGAGCTCACCATCTTCTTCCCAGTGAGAATGGCACCATCATCTGCACTTCTGTCTTGCCCTAACACATCCAGAGGCCTTTATCTGTCTACATGTGGCTCTGGACAGACTGGGCTCTTGAACACTGAGCGTGACTTGGTCCTGTGTCCCTCATCAAAATAGAGGTGGGATGCAAAGTGCAAACACATGTTTGCACACACAAGGAAAAGTAGATCAGAGGCGGGCAAGGGTCTCAATCAAGGGCATGCAGCTCTGCCTGGCTCCTGTGGGCAGAAGATGCCCCTGGGTGGCTCTTGGCTCTGCCCTCCATTCTGCTTTGCCATATCTTCAGAGTAGTCTGGCACTGGTCACTCTACTCCCTCTAAGTGGTGCCTGCTTAGATCCAGGCATGGCAGTGCATGCCCATCTTGGCTGTTGTCGGTGCCAGTGGTTGTCAGGGATGCTGCTTCCAGAGAGAACTGGGAACAATTCTCCTCCAAAGGAAGGGGAGCTGGTGTGAGTCACTCTAGAGTGCCCCTCCAATCAGACCACACGAGACTTCGCAAAGAAACATCTTTTCTGGGTTTCCTATACCATCTTGGGAACGGCAGGCATCCAAATCCTTGCCCCAGGCTCAGCTTTCCCAGAGGCCATCAAAAGGACGATGGAGACTGAGCCCTGGGAATCAGCCCACACAGGTGGAATGGTCATCTTTCCAATGCCACAGTTCTAACAAATAGCCTTGAGGATCAGGATGTGTTGTGCAATTAGGATAATGCTTTTTGTCCCTTGCCCCCAGCACTATGTAACCAGGAAAGCTTTGAGTCAGAAATGCGGCAGGTTGGCTAACTTGTCTGTAATTTTCCCTCCTTCACCTCTACACCACTCCATGACCTTCTGGAGAACAACTCTCGAGGCTGAGCTTAGCCATAGGACCTGTGGGGAATCTAACCACAGAAGTCTCTGGGTTTGGGACTCATGTGAAAGGCATGCTTCTGGGTGTTGGATGAGGGTGTGGAGTTAAGCGCTTCTTAAAGCGTCAGTCCCAAGCACTCTGTTTCTTAGAAAGCAGCCCCACAGCAGAAGCAGGAGTGGTAAACTTAGCTGCTGGAGGCCCAGCAACCTGGAGTCAGCTTGTGGCCTGTCAGTACCCAACCCAGCATAGATCCTGGGCCCATGTCATCTGGCTTTTCTGTCTCTTCCATGTGCTCATCAACTGACTTGTCCAACTTTGCCCTATCCAGGGGTCATGGGTCACTGGGCGCCCTTACAGTCAGTGTTGACTCAGGTGGTACACATAGGGGCTCTTTCTCCCATCTATCTTTTTTTTTTTTTTAAGACACCTCCAGCTCTCCTGTGACAGGGTGGGTCTGGGATAAGGGATAACGTTTGTTGTCGGGGAGGCTCTGGTGTTCCTGTTCCCATTTCCACCGGCTTTAGAAGTCTCTGGAATGTGGCAGGCAGGAGACTTCTCTTCTGTACTGCCAAGGAGGCCTGTCCTGTGTTGGACTGGAGGGTCTGAGAAGCTGGGACACTGGAGAAAATAGAGAGGCCCTCTGGGGACTAGGAGGAAGAACACAGAGAGGTGAGTAGGAGGGCATTTGGAGACTGTACCCCAACATTAAAGAGGGGCCAGAGGGTGAAGGGAGGGAGCCCAGGTCAAGTACACAGAAGGTGCTCAATAAGTGAACACAACAAAGTGTTCCAGCGGGCAAACAGGCAAATGCACACGTACCTATGTGCCTGCAGAACCACTCCAGGTCAGGAGGGCATGTGGAGAGGAGCCGGTCACTAAACAATGAGCTTAATTGAGGCTAATGCCTCTTGCGCAGCCCTTGATTATTAAATTATTACTATGCACATGAATCATAATTAGAAGGTTGAGAAACTATTGGACTGTACAAGAAGCTAGGAAGAAGGATTTTGAGATCCAAGGGGAGGAGAAAAGGCATGTCGTCTAGGCCGGGGTGGGGGTCGGGGTTATATTGTCAGGGTGATGAGTATCCTCCCGGTGGAGGCGTCCTGGGGAGAGACATATCCTTGGGGTGGAAGAGTCTGCAGGTAAGGTGCAAGTTTTCTGGGTGAGAGGGAGTCTTGGAAAGGGGACGTGTTGCTAAAGTAGAAAAATGTCATGGTGGCGGGTGCTGTATCCTCAAGGGTGAGAAAAGTATCTGCGGCGGGGTGGGGGGATGGTGGGGGAGTGGGGGCTGGAGGGGTGGGAGGAATGGGCAGGTGGGGAAGGGCGTGTCCTCTGAATGGGGGCGTGTCTGCGCTGCAGCGGGTGTTTCAAGGTGGCGAGGGAGTGCTGTGAGGTGCAGCCCCCGGTGCGGATATCAGGAGACGCTCACTAGGGAGGGCTGCTAGGGAGGGCTGCGCCACTGAGGGTGCAGGCTGCTGCCCAGGTGCAGGTGAAGATACGCTGCCACTTCGCCCATGGCCCCCGCCCGCCCCCTGCCGACACGGAGCGGAACTGCAGCGACCCGGGTCAGAGCTCCAGAGAACCGGGGTGAGTCGAAACATATCTGAGGCTGGAGTCCCAACGCTTGAGGTGCAGCCCCATAACGGTACACGGACTGGACCATGCAGAGAGCATGCTAGCGTCCCTGTGCTGCGTGTCCCGTGCAGCTGGACCTGGCTTTGAGCCTGCGTTCCTGAGCACGAGCGCGCGTGGGCTGGATGGGGTATCTGCCTGTGGGGACCCCGACCCTCCACAGTGGGCTCAGCCAGGAAAACCCCCCAGAAAGGCCAGCACGAGGGCAAGGGGTAAGCCATCACCCCTGCGCTCTCCAGGGGCACAGGCCGTCCCTCTCCCTCAGCGTCCAACCCCCCCTCCACTTCTCTATTTATTTCCTTCTCTGTTGCTGAAACATATTGAAGGGAAGAAAAAGGAAACATTAAGATCCGCTGTGAGCCGCGAGGCGGTTTAACGATTTCAAATGAGGCCGGCCTGGGTGAGGCCTGACAATCCCGTCAGGATGGCAGATGACGGCTAAAATTACCCGGAATCAATATTCTCACCGGGTGTCCTGGGCTGATAAGCTCCGCCAAGACAATGTTGACTATTAAAGTCGACAGCTTGAGATATTACACTATTAGTTATGCTATTTTTAATAATCTATAATATTTGGGCGATAATTAATTAATTATACGGGTCAGATAATATCTAGGGCTGGAATGAGGTCTGAAGGACCCATTACAGCGGTAATGAGAAAGGAGGATCTAATCTGGGGCAGGTGCCGTGGTCCTGGTGCTGGGGCCTAAGGCGTGATGTTTCCCGTGCCTGGCCCTGCCACCAGCCTTGGTCCTGGCCAAGCCTGGCCCCTCAGAACCGAGGTTAGCAGGCCAGGCAGCTGAAGCAATGCCTGTCTCTGCTTCCTGGGGCCGGATGGACTGAGTGCCCTGTCCCTGGCTGTCTTCTATAGGCTGGGCTTGCTTCCTGTTTTGTTTTGTTTTTCTGAGGTGAAAGCCTCGACAGGTGTGTTCTCTGATGGAGCTGTCCCGTTCTCTCCTCATGTACCACCAGCATCACCCAACAGAAGGAAGTCCAAGCTGTTGCCTCAGCCAGCAGCCCCACTCCCCACCTCCCATCCCCGGCTTTCCTGCCAGGAGGCGTCTAGTGAGTGACCCAAGCCCACCCTTGTCTCAGGACCTTTGCACTAGTCTTTCCTTGTTCCCTACTCTTCCCTCCCCCTCCCCCTTTCATTCATCCACCATTAACCCTTTAAATGCTGCCCTGACTGGTTCATCTTAAACCCACCACTACCTATAGGGCCCTAGTGGAGGCTTCCCCTGGTTTCTGTTGTTCCCCCCCCCCCAAAGTGTGTCCTTCAGCAAGCACAGTTGCCTTGTGCTTAAAGTCAGTATTTGAACCCTAGTTTCGAGCAAGGGCCACAGGAATGGCCACTTGCCTAGGAACAGTAGCGCTATGGCCAGCAGCTGTCAGAAAACGCACTTCTTCTTGCTGCCATAAGGGGTGGGGGTGGGTCTCAGTCTTTTCTAGTGAGTCCAGCTCTTCATCTCTGGAATTCTAGGGAGGGAGGGAGGGAGAGAGAGGGGGGGGGAAAGAGAGTCCTGAGGTGAGGCCAGTCTGTGACTGTGAGCAATGGCCCTCCCTGCCCCAGTGGCTCTGAAACTCTGAAAGGCTGTCTTCTGGGGAGTGAGAGAATTTCCTGGAAGACTACAGGCCCTCTTCAGTGCTGTAGTCCTTTCCAACATCTCTGCCAGGCCTAGGCCTGGGAAGTGGACAGCGCTCTCCAGTGGGAATTTAGAAACAGTGCTCACCAGGGTGACCTGGCTGTCTGCTTCCTGCCACCCTACGCTGTGATTCCCAAGCGTCTGATGGCTACTCCTTAGGAAGAAATGTGTCTGTCGAGGTTCTAAATACTTGCTGCGGCTATTTGTAGAATTTATATGCATATGCACAGTGTATACACAGGCATATAAGTGATATGTACATAGACTTCAGAGTGCCACCCTGGCTCATCCTGCTCCTCTCGCCGAGGCTGTCCTAAGGCTCCGGTTTCTACCAGGCGCCTCCGATGGTGGCCACAGGGGTCGGTCCTAAGCAATCTCACCTTTGCTAGCATTCTGTGGCTGCAGGCTCAGTTCCTGTCTCTTCCCCCCAGGTCCCACCTTGCCCTCTGTGCAAACACTCATCTCATAATAAGCACGCGGCCAGTAACTGGAGAGATGAGAGTGCCGTGACATGTGGTGGCCCTGTCGTGGGTGAAGCCACGCCCTGCTAAAAATTCACCAGTGAAAGTGCCTGGGCTCTGAGCCTTCTCTCTTTTTTGAAAATTATTAGCTACAAATTCAACTGCATTTGCAGACACAGGACTAGTCAAGTTATCAGGCCTTGGGTGGGGGGGGAAAGTCTGCGAGTTTGTGGGCTAGCTCAGCTATTGATTTGGGTGCATGGAGTACCCCAGGAGGTCTGTGGTTCCTGAGTTGATGGCCTCCCTCTTGTTGCTGTGGTGGGTAGCAGGTCTCTTCCCTGTAGGATGCTGCCCTGGATGCCTGTGAGCTCAGTACTTACACTCTGTGTTTTTGTTCCTGGAGTTGAAAACCACCATCTTCTTCATGGAGTGCTCCCGGATTGCACGTGGGTTCTGTAGTGCCGGCCTCTCTCCTCTCTGGTTGGTGGACACCCTGTCAGAAGTGGGCTCTGTAGTAATTGCTCCTCTCTTATTCCTGTTTTTTCCCCCTTTGTCAGTCTCTCTGAAAGGCTCTTCAATTTTATTAACTTATCCGAAGACTTATTTCTGAATTCCTGAGGTTTTTCTGCTTTTTAAAGTCATTGAATTATGCTTTATGGTGTGTGTGTGTGTGTGTGTGTGTGTGTGTGTGTGTGTGTGTGTGTGTGTGTGTCTGGGTCTGGGTCTGGGTGTCTGTGTTTGTTTCTGAGTCATGTCTGTATTTGTTTCTGCGTCATGTCTGTTTCTGTGTGTTCACTCACCTTTGTGCATGCATGTGGAAGCCAGAGGTCAACACTGGGGATGGTTTTATCTAAAATTCTCTACTGTGTTTTTGAGACAGGGTTTCAGGGAACCTGGAACTCGCCATTTCAGCTAGACTGACTGACCCCAGGATCTGCCCTTCCCCACCCCTGCCACAGTGCTGGCCTTAGTCACGCTACCACCTCCCTCTGGCTTTTTATGTGAGTGCTGCGATTTCAACCTCAAGTCCTCATGATTGTGACACAAGTGCAGGCCAGCGAGCCACCTCCCCAGCCCTGCTTTGTTACTTAATTTCTTATGGTTTGGTTGGTTGAGGTGTTTTTGTTTGTTTGTTTTGGTCATTTTTTCCCCTGATTTCTTATGGTAGAAGCTCAGATCATGAATAAGATTTCCAAATGTAAACATTTTATGCTAAAATTCCCCCTAAGCACCCACTATAACTGTGTTAAACTATATATTTCTATATAGTTAGTTAGTTAGTTAAAAAGGTTTTCTAAGCCAAGCATGCATGCCTGTAATCCCAGCACAGGAAGCTGAGCCTAGAGGACTGAGATTCTAGACTGGCCTTGACTATATAGGGAGACCCTAAAATACACTCCCTAGTTTTATCTGAGACTTTTTTTGATTCATGGATTATTCACAAGTGTGCTGGCTTAGGGTTTTAAAAAAATGCATATGCGTGTTTTTCCTGCATGTATGTACGTGTGCCGCATGTGTGCATGGTGCTTTGGAACTGGAGTTACAGGCAGTTCAAAGCCGCCACGTGGTGCTGAGAATTGAGCTCAGGTCCTCTGCAAGAGCAGCCAGTGCTCTCGGCTGCCTGGCCATCTCCCCAGCCCCACACTGTTTCAGTTCTAAACAGCTGGGTTTGAAAGGTGTTTCTCTCTTGCCAATTCCTAGTCGGATCCCATTGCGCTCAGAGGTGGGCCTTGTAGAACTTTGATTCTTTTTAACTCTGCTAAGTTTGCTTTATCAGCTCTGGAGGGCCCCATGTGCAGCTGACAAGGGCCTGTGTTCTGCTGTTAGACATGGGATAATCTGTATGTGCTGCTCAGTGTCCCCACCCTTGCTGGCCACCGTCTGGTCTGTGCGACAGGTTGAGGCCCCACCATCACTAAAGCCGGTTGCGGTTCTGTTCCATGTATTTGGAAGGTCTGCTGTGGGTTGTAAAAACTTTATTATTATTATTATTATTATTATTACCATTGTTGTTGTTGTTGTTTTTCCAGACAAGGTTTCTCTGTGTAGCCTTGGCTGTCCTGGACTCACTTTGTATACCAGGCTGGCCTCGAACTCACAGCGATCCGCCTGCCTCTGCCTCCTGAGTGCTGGGATTAAAGGCGTGCGCCACCACACCTGGCGTAAAAACATTTTTAAGCATTTGTTTTTATTTTAAAATCGTGTTGGCAAAGTGGCCTTTCTAGGATGCAATAGCTGTTTCCTCTGGTGATCTTTCTGCTACTAAAGCACCAGTAGACCAAACCTCCAGAGGATGTTTACATGGCATTTCCTTTTGCACCCTTAAACTCCTAATTTCCTGGTGGAGTTATAGTTTTTTCCCTTTCTTGAGTACATGTATGTACATGCTCGTGTGTGTGTGGCTACATGTTTGTGTGCACATGTGTGTCTGTGTGTGCACGTGTAGGCCAGAGGTCAACCTCAGGTGTTGTTTCTCAGGGGAAATACACCTTGTTTTGCTAGGAGTGGTGCCTCCCAGCACTCGGGAGGCAGAGGCAGGCAGGATGGCTGTTGAGTTTGAGGCTAGCCTGGTCTACAAAGCTATAAGGCTAACACAGAGAGACCCTGTCTTGAAAAAAAAAAAAGAAAAGAAAAGAAAAGAAAAGAAATACACCTTTTTTTAAATTTCAATCTTAATGTATGTGTGTGTGTATCACATGTGTGCTGGGGCCTTGTGGAGGCCAGAAAAGGATATTGCTTGCTCTGGGGCTGGTGATCCACACAGTTGTGAGCACTTGGGAGGCAGAGATCAATCACCATGGTCTCAGAGTTGGTACTGATAACAAAGATGCACTAGGTTCTTGTGAGGTTAGCAAACCTTGTCCTTCAAATAGCATGATCAGGGAGCTGAAGAGCGGGGCTGGGGAGATGGCTCAGCGGTTATGATCACGGGCTGCTCTTCAGAGGACCTGGGTTTGAGTCCCAGCACCCACATGGTGTCTCACTCCTCTGCAGCTTCGGTCCTAGTCAAATCTTCAGGATCTGCATGCACATGGTTCCCAGACATACATGAAGGCAGAACATCTAAACACATAAAATAAACATGAAAAATAAAAATGTTTTTAAGTGGAAGTGAAGGGTGGCTGGGGTGGAGCTCCACGGTAGAGCATGTGTTGCTCTTGCAGAAGACCTGAGTGTCATTCCCAGGACACACATCAGGTGGCTCACCACTGCCTGTCACTCCAGCTCCTGGGCATCTGAAGTGTTCTTCTGGTCTCCAAGGGGACCAATGTGTGTGTGTGTACACACACACACACACACACACACACACACACGAACGCACGCATGCACATACACACACACACACACACACACACACACACACGAATGCACACATGCACGCACACACACACACACACACACACACACACACACACACACACACCCCTAAAGATAACTCTGGAAAGATAAGAAAATGAAGAGTGTCTGGGATGTAGCTAAATGATAGAGCACGCCCTGGCGTGAGCACCAGAGAGAGTGAGGGCGGCGGCGAGCACAGAAATGGCCAGAACATGGAGGGAAACCGTTTTGAATAATATATCTGACAAGAAATTGAATCTAGAATAGAGAAATAATTTTTTTTTTGAGACAGGGTTTCAGGGTTTCTCTATGTTATCTTGGCTATCCTGGACTCGAGTTGTAGACCAGGCTGGTCTCGAACACACAGCTATATGCTTGCCTCTGCCTCCCGAGTGCTGGGACTAAAGGCATGCACCACCACACCCGGCATCCCGAGTGCTGGGATTAACAGCATGCACCACCACACCTGGCAGAGAAAGATTTCTTACAATGCGGTAATAATTTTAAAAATGGAGACCTAGGCCAGGGCATGGCTGAGTGGTGAGTGCCTGCCCAGCATTATAAAGACCCTCAGCTCCAGCTCAATATTTAAAAATAATAAAATAAAATGAAGGGTTAGTGAGATAGCTCAGTGGGCGAAGTACTTGCCACCAAGTCTGGTGACCTGAGTGCCATCCTCAGAACCCACACGGTAGGAGAGAGAACTGGTTCCTGCAAGTTGCCACTGACCTTCAAATGACGGCCTCGATGTGCCATGTGATTGCTTGGAAATGAATCTGAGTCCTCTGTAAAAGCAGACCCAGTGCTCTTAACCACTGAGCTATCTCTTCAGCTCTTAATTTTTGGCTTGTTTGTTTGTTTGTTTGCTTGGTTGGTTTTTCAAAACAGAGTTTCTCTGTGTAACCTTGGCTGTCCTGGACTTGCTTTATATAGACCAGGCTACCCACAAACTTGCAGTGATCCATCTGCCTCTGCCTCTGCTGGGTTTAAAGGCATGCGCCACCACACCCATCCTTCAGTTTTGGCTTTAAGTGTGTGTGTGTGTGTGTGTGTGTGTGTGTGTGTGTGTGTGTGTGTGTGTGTGTGTGTTTGCATGCACTGGGTGAAGGGTATGTGCAAGTGAGTGCAGGTTCCCACAGAGGCCAGAAGAGGGCATCAGATGCCTGAGGGGTTAGAACTACAGGTGGTAATGAGACCCCGACATGGTGCTGGAAACCAGACTCAGGTCCTCTGCAAGAGTAGCTGGCGTGCTCTCAGCTGCTGAGCCACTTCCCCAACCCCGGGACTCTTGATTCTATGACTCTGTATTGAGGCTGGAGACTGAGAAAGATGGATTCTCTTTCCTTATTCTCCTTCTTAAATGTTGTTTTGGGCATTCCGGGTCTGGTTTGGACCACATTGTCTGCTAGACTCCTGAAGAGGTCACTGAATCTGAGTGATGACGGATGACGGCTGCCATTCCTATACCCTGTGGAATCTTCCAACTTGCAAACTCAAGGTCTCTGCCCCTCCTAAGGCCTTCTTATGCCCCAAATGTTTTGTTGTTTTCAGCCTTCGAGTCTTGCACATCCTCAGGAGAGTTTACTCCTAACGTATTTTATTCCTTTTGATGCTGCCGTAAATAGAATTATTTCTCCAATTTCATTTTCAGATGCTTTATTAACTTATGGGGTTTAAACTTCATTTCTTTGATTTGCAATTTCATCTTTTTTCCCCTTATGCTGAAATTCTTGGTTCCTAATGATACCAGCATAATTACTTGTATGCTTCCTCCTGCAGCATACCTGCAGTAATTTCAAATAACAGCACCAGTGTTTCCATTAACCCTAGGATCATCAAGTGCAGGATTTCTGTGTGCACTTTGTCCTTACAGTGTCCTGTGTGGTGCATGTGTGTGCATGCATACACACATACACATGTACACACACACAAGTTGCACACACACAAATACTTAGACATTTTTTTTTGTACATCTCAGTCCGTTAGTTCCAGTTTGCAGTAAGATTGTGCAAATTGATTTCCCCTTTTTGTCCAAGTTGTCCTTTTCTTCTGCGGGATGGGAGAGCCTCCATGGGGTCAGGTGGAGCCGCTTCTGGCTCTCTGTGGTCCTGGAAAACATGTGAAGGCTGAGCTTAGGGTTGCATCCAAGGGAGGATGCTCTTTGAGAGACAAGGGGACCATTCCACAACAACTGGGCTGGGCTTCTACACAGGACTTGATCCATTTCCCTGCTCCCCGTCAGTGGTTTGATGGAAGGCTTGTGTGAACATCCCACCATCAGGTGATAAACTCTGGTGGGCGCACTGAGTGCAGCAGTAGCAGTTTGGAGCATTTCATCACAGAGAGAATGCACCCAGACAGCCAGGCCGGTTTCCATAGGCCTTATGCAGAGGTGGGGTGAAGGGGGCTGGGAAATATGACTGAGTGGTGGTCAGAGCAGCAGGTGGCCTCTGGTGGGAAGAGGTGGCCAGGCTACTCCAGGAAACAGCAAGGTGAATGCTGGAAATTAGGAACAGCCTGGAGCATGGGCTGGAGGGTCCCTAAGGATGAGTTGGGCCACAGTCTACAGGTTCATCACTGTGACCAAGGTCTCAAGTCTCCAGACAGGCTGGGTTCATTTTTGTGTATGCTGAGGGTGGGGTCAGGTGAGAGTAGCTGAGACCAGGGGAGAAGCCAGGGACTCTGGAGCCACAGTGAGGTTTTGTAACTTTGGGTGTCATGTCTAGTCATGTAGTCACTTTGAGGAGGTATCTGGATTTAGGGGGTGTCAGAAGCTTGGGTGAAGGTCTGGGTTGGATGTGTAGCTGGGAGCCATTAGTAGGGCTCATCATGTGGGCTCAGCCGTGAGTGATGAGGCAGCAGGGCTTGTTGAGCAGCAGGCTTGTTCTGAGCCTCATCCTCCATGGTAGAGGCCCCACCCTCTCAGCCACTGGCTCGGTACTCTATTGTATATGCCTTGTAACCCAGTGTCTCCATGACCATCCTCTCTCATAGCCTTGATGCCCCCCCCCCAAGGCAGGTGCCAGAACAGTGTCCTCAGGCCATGCCATGTCCTTGAGAACAAGTGGTCACTTGGCCATGGAAAGATCATGGCCCAGGTGTGGGGTCTCTCCCCTGGTACTCAGGGAAGGTGCTCTGTACATCCCATTCATAGTTAGCTGGTAAAAGAGATGACCTTCAACCTTGAGATCCCACAGAGAAAAACTGTTTCCCTGAAGAGAAACTCATATCCAAGCCACAGCGTGAAGCTCACTGAGGGACTGTCAGGCTGTCTGTTTAGCCTCAGGACTTCCAAAGATGGCAGCCAGACCCACAGGCTCAAGAGCTGCTCCCGTAGCCCGTGGTGGGAAATACTGCTAAGGACTCTGGAGATCACCCTAACGGATGCAGGCCCCCATCACTCCAAGCATGTGGCATCTACCTTGAGCCCCATATTCTCAACAGAACCCAAAGGAGACCACTTGGTTTCTCTATGACAGCCTAAGAGCCTTTGGTGCTTGGCAGTTGCCGAGGGGCCTGCCACTATCCAGCTTCAAATCAGAATTTTGTTTGTGTTTCCCAGAGTTCTGCAGGGAGTGGGAGTCGGGGGGCGGAGGGGTCCCCTCTGAAGGATTTGCAATGGAAGAGGAGCGACAGCAGGGGGCCTGAGTAGACATCGATGCTGAACACAGTTATTTTGATTTTGCAGTTACAGGATGGATGATAAGAGGGACCAGAGAAGCAACGGCAACGGCTCTAATTGACGGATATGCTTCCAGGAGTCGATTCGGATCCATCAGTTCCCTGCAGCAAGAGGCCTGCAGCCTGCAGGCACCAGAGTTTATTGCCTTGTATAGCAAAGGCAAACTTCAGCAGCAAAGCCAAGGTGAAGCCTTGGCTAGGACAGGCCGGGCCACAGGATGTGCACAAGCAAGTGGGAGTGTGCAGTCACACAGGCAGGCCCAGACGCTCACACGCTCAGAAACATGCATGCCCAGATAAGCTTGCCTAGATACACACGGGTATGTGTGTGTGTGTGTGTGTGTGTGTGTGTGTGTGTGTGTGTACACGTGTGGGTAAGCACACGTGCTCAGCTAAGGCCACACGCTCAGATCAACACAATAGAGCAGGCTTACACTGAGATGATCTCATGTAGGCGAAGTCGCACACTTGTTGTGCCAGCATCAGACCTAGAGCCTCATTCTCTGACAGGGATGCCGGGATGGGCTGATGATAGGGTCAGATACTTGGGGGTGCCTCTGTTGCTGTGGCTCTGGGTCACAGTGGACTGTAGCCCTGCACTGGGCTCGTGAAGGAATGGGGGCGCAAGCTTGTAGCTCCTGCCCTCACAGCTTCTCTCTGGGTTGTTCTTGTCCCCAGACACTGCCATTCCCTGTTGGGGGTTGGTCTGGGGCTGTGGATTCTGATGCTTATTCCTGGCCGCTGCTGCGCAGAGGAACAGATTCACACACATACACCTGTCCTTGTTGTGCAAACCTTGCTCTGCCTATTTGAAGTTGATTGGTTAATATTTTTTTAAAAAATGCTGAAGCTTGGAATTTGGCAGGAGAGAGAGGGAGAAGAGGAGTTTGAGGTTCAAAGGCTTCCGGTGTGGTGGGGTGTGGTGGGGTGTGGTGGGGTGTGGTGGGGTGGACCTTGAGTTAGGGAGAGAGGAGACAGGTATGGTAGAAGAAGGAAGAAGAGGCCCCCATGGGTTAGCGTGGAGAGAAGCACATGACCCGATCAGCGCGGGATCTAGCCCAGACAGGAATGATTAAAACAGATGGCCTGGAATAGGGCCTGGGAAGTGACAAGGCTGGTTTAGAGGCTTACTGTCTGCCCAGCGCCAGGTAAAATGAGGCCATTACAAAATACAAAAGGTGTCGGTGTCTTTAGTGATTATGATAGTGGGTTAGATAATACCACCATAATAATTATAGGCTAATTTAATAATTTAATAATAAACATTACTAGATATTTTTATATTTCCTACAACAATCCCCCTTTGTGGTGACTGTGACTGAACTGTCTTCTTCTCTTGCTCCCGGTCTCCTGGGCTCAGTACCCTCTACAGCCTATCTTGAGTTCGGGCCCTCATATGTACACTGTCCCTAAACAGGAAGTACTCCACAAACCGGACCCCATTTCCAGCAGCACGCTCCTGGAGAGCTGAGTCCTCCCACAGTCCTGGGCTCATCTGGTTGTCTCTCTGGACAGCTCAGGTACCACACACTGAGACTCTATCTCCTCTTTGTCTGGGTCTACCTTAGTCTTCCCTGCCCCTGCCACCTTTCTCTGCTATACCCAGATGTCCTGATGTCTGTTGCCCCAGGTTCATCTCCCAACACACTCCACATGGGTTGGCCTTGTTAAGGAGGTGAGGCTGGTTGGAGCTGGGACCCCAGCATGAGGGCCAGTACCTTTTACACAACACAGAGACTAATGGATAGGGTGCTGGGCCAAGTACACTAGTGGGTAGGGTGCTGGGCCAAGTACACTAGTGGGTAGGGTGCTGGGCCAAGTACACTAGTGGGTAGGGTGCTGGGCCAAGTACACTAGTGGGTAGGGTGCTGGGCCAAGTACACTAGTGGGTAGGGTGCTGGGCCAAGTACACTAGTGGGTAGGGTGCTGAGCCAAGTACACTAGTGGGTAGGGTGCTGGGCCATTCTGTTTCCCATTCTGTGTTTTGGGAGCCCTCACATTTTGTCTTGCTCAGCTCTGGAATTGTAGGATCAAGAGAAAGGGGGTCCTAACTCTGTGGATGTGTGGGGACAGTCCCATGCCTTGTCACTGCTGTTTTGCAGCTGCTGCTTGCTGTGTATGACCAAGATGCCTAGACAGCCCCCAGCAGCTTCTGGCAGTGGGGCTTACTGGATATTAGGCCTGTGGCCAGGATATGAGGATTGTGAGATGCCAGAGCCACTGTCTTTGGCCAAAGGCGCAGGCTTTCTGACTCTGAGGCACACCCTGGCAGGTGTCTACGATTCCTCCTTTCTCACCTTTCCACAGCCATCAGCTGTGGAGTGGGAGCTCTCGGTGGCAGTACGGGGACACCAGCCTGGGTCAGGGAACAGAAAAATAAGAGGATCTCTGTGTGCTCCAACAGAGGAGAGTAACCTCCTAGAGAGAGCTGAGGCAAGTGGGAGACCTGTCCCCTCCGGCCTGGATTATTTGACAGGTCAGATGTGAGCTGTCTGTGTGTACTCTCCAGCAGTGGGACCTACGTATGCTGAGCCCTCTCTCCCCAGCCTGTGGCAAGGCCACCCTCTCTGAAATCACTTTCAGCTCCTCCAGCCCTCTCTCCTCTGTGACCACCCTGGCTCCTCTTGCTCCTTGTCCTCCCTTCCGCTGGGGCAGGGAAGTCAATGGCTCTGCCTGCTGCCAGCACCTGTTTCAGGCCCTGGTTGGCAGGCACAGTGCCCAGTCTCTGTACTCTTGTTCTGCCCTCGGGCCACCTTTTCAAGGGTGGTCAGGGTTTCCCCACACTCAGGGGGAGCCAGCATCTTCTTGCCGTGTTCACGGTCTGAACTTGGCTGTGGCAGGGAACTTGGAAGCATCTGTTGGTCACTTTAGAAAGGTCTTGTCTGGGCACAGTTTTCAGAAGGACACTTAAACCATCTGTCCTGTTCCACTGGAGTCACCGAGGAAGCCTGGCTTTCCTCTGTATGGCTGAATCAATGCTGCTTTATTTTCTTTCCTTTTTGGGGTGGGGTGGGGGGTGGCGGTCAATATGCCCCTAGAGCCTGGATTTTTTTTTTAATTTTATTTATTTTTTATTTTTTGGTTTCTCAAGACAGGGTCTCTCTGTGTAGTTTTGGCTGTCCTGGACTTGCTCTGCAGGCCAGACTGGCCTCGAACTCACAGCGATCTGCCTGGGGCTGTGCCTTCCAAGTGCTGGGATTAAAGGCATGCGCCACCACACCCAGCGAGCCTGGATTCTTTACGCTTAGAGTGTCAGTGCTAATTGGCCTCTATAAATTTTTCCTTTTAAAATTTGTGTGTGCATATGTGTATGCGTGTGTGTGTGTACGTACGTGCATGTGTGCATGTGTGTGTGTGTGTGTGTGTGTGTGTGTACAATGTTGGGTGTCTTCCTCAATTGTTCTCCATCTTATATTTGGAGATAGGATATTTCCTTGGACCTGAAGCTCACCCTTTGGCTAGACTGGTTGGCCAATAAGCCCTGGGATCCACCTATTTCTGTCTTCCCTCACCACCCCCACCTCCCCTGTCCTGGCATTGCAGGCGTGTGTGCACTGTGTCCCTCTTCTCAGACCTGAAGATCTGAATTCAGGTCCCTGTGCTTGACAAACAAGCAGCTACATATGCAGCCGTCTCCCTCCCCTGGGCCTGTGCTTTTTGAAACATGTATTATTCTGTAAACATCTAAAAAAAACAATCCTCTGAACTCTGGAGAGATGGCTCAGTGGTTGGGAGCACTGACTATACTTCCAGAGGACCCTAGTTCAATTCCCAGCACCCACATGGCAGCTCACAACTGTCTGTAACTTGAAAATCTGACACCCGTAGACATCCAATGCACATAAAATAAAAATAAATAAATTTTTAAAAAAAGTTTGTACTGATCTTGCAAAGGACCCAAGTTCAGTTCCCAGCACCTACTTTGGTCAGCTCACTACTGCCTGAAACTCCAGCTTTGGAGTTTCCAAAACTCTCCTCTGGCCTTTGAGGGCATCTGCACATGTGTACACGTACCTCCACACAGACGCACATTCATACAAGTGATTTTTTTTTTAATTAAGAAAGATTTTTTTTATTTTAGGTGTTTTGAGTGCTTTGTCTCCATTTGTGTGTATGTACCACATGCATATGGTGCCCAGAGGCCAGAAGATGCCATCAGATCCCCTGGAACTGAAGTTATAGACAGCTACGAGCCTCCATGTGGGTGCTGGGGTTGAACCTGGGTCCTCTGGAAGAGCAGGCAGTGCTCTTAACCACTGAGCCATTTCTCCAGCCCTGTATTGTAGTTTTTATCCCATTCTTAGTGCCAGGAGTGTTTGTTGGTCCCCTTTGCCTGTGGTTTCCCCTGTCTTGGTTCTTTCCCACTTCAGGATGGCATTTCTCAGAGCTAGATGGTGCCCACGCTTCATACTAGCCAGCACTGGGCAGGCTGTGCTCATGCCCTCCCCAGTGTGTGCCTCCTCCTGCACTGGGCAGGCTGTGCTCATGCCCTCCCCAGTGTGTGCCTCCTCCTGCACTGGGCAGGCTGTGCTCATGCCCTCCCCAGTGTGTGCCTCCTCCTGCACTGGGCAGGCTGTGCTCATGCCCTCCCCAGTGTGTGCCTCCTCCTGCACTGGGCAGGCTGTGCTCATGCGCTCCCCAGTGTGTGCCTCCTCCTGCACTGGGCAGGCTGTGCTCATGCCCTCACTCAGTGTGTTTCTTGGGGGAGGCACAGGGCCCAGCTGTGTGTCCCTCTCCTGTGTTAGCCCACATACCTTTTTGTTTTTCCTGTTTTCTTTCTTTCTTGAGCTTTTGTTTTCCATTTTGAACTCTTGATTCATGGAGGACATTGTATCTGTAAATCCATTAATTTTTTAACAACTGCATTGTTACTAAAAGTTACTGAATTCCATAAAGTACACCAAGTAGCCTGCATTCAAATGAAAGAAGTTTGGTACAGATATTTTAAAATATGTAACAAGTTTGTATCTCTGTGCTTGTATGCTTTACTTTTAAAATGGTTGCTTGGGCTGAGGATATGGCTCAGTTGGTAAAACCGTGTAAGCCTGAAGACCTGAGTTCGAGTCCCCAGCATCTATGTAGAAATACCATCGTGAGCTTATTCTCAGGTTGCCAGGAAGACGGTGGACATTCAGATGGAGCATGCTTACCAAAGCAGCCTATAATCTTTCAAAACAGGAAACGTGTTTTGCTGGGAGGAACTGGCAAGGGAAAACTCCCTCGTTACTACAAAATATTGGTCTAGGCTTCAAGATGCCTAAGGAGGCCATCTTGGGCACCTGCATAGAGAAGAAATGCCCCTTCACTGGTAATGTCTCCATCCAAGGTCCAAGGACCGTTGTCATCGGCAGGAACTATCTCCATTATATCCAGAAGTACAATCGCTTTGAGAAGCACCCCAAGAACACATCTGTGCACCTGTCCCCCTGTGTCCGGGATGTACAGATTGGCGACATTGTCACCGTGGCAGAGTGCAGGCCCCTGAGCAAGACCATTTGATTCAATGTGCTCAAGGTCACCAAGGCTACTGGCACCAAGAAATCATTTCAGAAGTTCTGAGGGGGCTCTGGCCTGCTCCTCAGAACAAATAAAGTTATTTTCCAACTTTTAACAAAAGAAAAATATGGCCAAAGGTGCAAGGCAGCATGGGCGGAGCCTAAGGATCTGAGCCCCGCCTACCCATTCTTGGAAGCCTGCCTTCCCACCCGGAGCATCTAAAATATGGTGGTGCTCAGAATTTTTAACTTTTTAGGTACTTTATTAGCTTAAAAAATAAGTCTCCGGTCTTAGAAATCAGGTGCTGGAAGCCGAGTCCAGGACAGCCAAGGTGACACAGAGAAAACAAACAAACACACAAAAAAAACCAAAAGGAAAATATACCATCGTGGTGTCCATGCCTGTAACCGCAGCACTGGGGAGACAGGGACAGGCAGGTCCTTGGGGCTCGCTGGCCACCAAGCCTAACCTAATTGTCAAGTTCTAGGACAGTGAGAGACCCTGTCACAGCAGAGATGAATAGTGTCCCTGAGAATAACACCTAAGGCTGTTCTCCAGCCTGTACACATACCTTATACACGTGCACCCAAGCACACAAGAGTCCACACGTAAGAGGCGGTTGCTTTACACGTGGTTTTGCAGTTTGAACGTATGAAACATGAGTACGACCCTCTCCAGCTCCAGGCATCACCTGCTTTTAACAGTGCTCCTCTGCTGTGCTTGCAGACAGGAGCCTGGCATGACTGTCTCCTGAGAGGCTTCGCCCAGCAGCCGATGGAAACAAATGCAGAGACCCACAGCCAAACAGTAGGCAGAGGCTGGGGAGTCTTGTGGAAGAGTGGGGGGCAAGGATTGAGGGAGCCAGAGGGGTCAAGAAGACAAAGGGGAAATGGAGGTAGGGACTGGGAGAAGAAGAGGGAGGGGAACTGCAATCAGGATGCAAATGTGAAATAAACAAATAAATAACAACACACAATTTGTACTTCTTAAATGGAAGAGAAACTTGGGACCTATGACTTGGACACACCTGTCTGGTACTGAGCCGACAGGCCTCTTTAGGCTGCCAGATAACCCAACTGGCAATCCACCCCATAGTTACTGTACGCAGAGCCTGCCAATCAACCTGAATTCATGTCAACAATCTGGCCAACAGGGAAGAAGCATCTGACAAAATCTTCCAAGTTCCCTTCTGGTCTCATTGCCAGAAACCTAGTTATGTCACCTCGTAAGACCAAGTTCAGTGAGGAGCTCAGCCACACTGTCTGTGAGGAAAAGGCTTTAAACCTTTCTGGAAGGTTCCCGTTTGTTTGTTTGTTTGTTTTTTATAGACAGGGTTTCTCTGTGTAGCCCTGGTTGTCCTGGGCTTGCTTTGTAGATCAGGCCGGCCTCAAACTCACAGAAACCTGCCTGCCTTGCCTGAAGGTGTGCACTGCCTGGAAGGTTCCTTTTTAAGGACTGACACAAGGCTTGTGGCTGGGGACAAGACAGTTGAGATAGGAAGAGGGAAGAGGCCTGCAGCAGTCACTCAGGACTCGGGACTTGGTGTGAATCCCTGCACCTCTGTCCATCCCATCCTCTAGCTTAAAGCCATGTAAAGAGCACTTACCGAGAGGCTGGGAGGAGCAGAGGCCAGATGCTCTTGCTTTCTTTCTCTCAAAGACCACACTTCCTCCTGTAGCGTGCTCCTGACCTATGGCTTTGGGAGACACTGTAGACTCACGTAGATAAACTCCCTCCTGTCCCCCAAACTCATCTCGCAACCCCAGCTCCTCCTGCCTCTTCTCCTCGTGTGGAAGCTGTCTGCGTCCTCCTTCCTGCTTCCTTCTGTGCTCTTGCCAAGCAGCAAGGGCTCACAGCTGGGTTCCCTGGTCTAGCAGAGTTCCTTGGGACAGGGACCACACTCCATCGGCATGGACCTCAGTTTCCCATGAATCACAAGGAGCAGCCATGTTCACTCATGTAGGGCACAAAGTGGTTAGCGGATCAGCCTGAGCAGGTCTGGACATGGCACCTCACGGCACTAGTGGCTCTTCTATGTACACTGTGGCACCACCCCCCTCCATGGATGCCACAGCCAGGTGGAAGTTTCTAGATCTCAGGGAGGAGGAGAAAAACCACGTCTTGCTCATACTGTGCTTGAGGTTGGATTCTTGGAAGCACAGTCCCAGGGAGCACCTTGTAGAATATGGCTCTGGCCCAGGAGACTAGAGAGTCCTGGCCCTGCAGGGTAAGTGAGATTTAGTGTCTACGGGGTGAGTGTGTGTCTGTGTGTACTTGATGTAGGGCCTGTGTGGGTGCACTGTGGGACTTGAGCAGAGGCTGCTGAGGTGCTGAGGAAACAGCTTTAACAAGAAAGCGAGACCCTGACTCTCACTAGGAGGGAGCACTGTTAGGTGCTCTGTGACCGTCACTGGAGATCTCATATTCACCCAGGCCCCGCCTATCACCTTGTTGGTCTGTGAAGGACAGTACATTCAGACTCTCGGGGACCAGTTGGCATAGTGGCGGTCTCAGGACATGGAGACAGTATCATCTGTGAGGCTGAGAGAAAGTGAGGACTCACATTAGAGAAGAGACCTTAGGGGGCTCCTTCCTCCCCAACAGAACCCCGTGCAGATGCCATGACAGAGGCAGGGGCTTGGGAGACTATAGTCGGAGAAGGGTCCCTGTGCCTAGAACCAACAGGACCGCATGCAGATAGGCAGTGGTGTCAAGAACAGCGAGGGAGGCCGAGAACAGTTACAGAAAGGTGTGGCCATGTCCTCAGGGCCTTTTGCTGGACACTCATCCTACCTTTCAGTGACCTGCAGATCCTGACCCCTTTCCAGGGCCAGAGTGGAGGGGAGCCTCATAGGGAATCTCAGAAGTAGGGCCTGGCACACATACCCTCTGACCTATGTGTGGCACCCCGCCCAGGCCTCTGTGCCCATGGGCGTTTCTGAATTACTCGGATGTACCTTTCTGTGTGATGGGGAAGGTACTGAAACAGGACAGTGATGGGCGTCAGGCTAAGGCCATGGGCCTCCCTTCAACGCTGCCAGTCTCCCCACTTAACTGAGCATTACCCTGTACCGCTTTCTTTTATTCATTCATTCATTCATTCACTCACTCATTCATTCATTCACTTTACATCCTGAGTGTGGTCCCCTCCTTCCTCTCCTTTTGGTCCCACCCTCCCTCCCTCTCACCCCTTACCCCCCTCCCCTACTCCTCAGAAAAGGGGAGCCCTCTCCCACCAGCCCACTCAAGTGTATCAAGCTGCATCGGGACTGAGCACAAAGCTCCACTGTTAAAAGCATGCGTTGCTCTTACAGAAGTCTCAAGCTCAATTCCCAGTTCGGTGCTGGGCAGCCTGTAACTCCAGCTCCAGAAAACACTGTCCTGCTCTCTGAGCATGCCTAGTCCTCCCAACGCCTTCC
The DNA here is from genome assembly GCF_964271855.1 of Acomys minous. Lineage (NCBI taxonomy): Eukaryota > Metazoa > Chordata > Mammalia > Rodentia > Muridae > Acomys > Acomys minous. The sequence continues at coordinate 34,674,568 of NC_140491.1, read as the reverse complement.
TGACCTCCTGGCCCCAGTCTTCAGGGTCCCCTCTGCTCTCTGCTCATGTCCATATCAAAGACTTGGCCCCTGCAGCTCAGGCCAGCAGGTCTGGTGACACTGGGGTCCCTTCTTTCCTCTCCTTCCTGGTACTGCCCTGGGTGTGAGGGCATCGTCAGTGACAGGTTCTATAGTAACCCTGACAGCAGGAGAGCCAGGCCGGACCCCAGTAATGACAGGGTTCTCAGAAGAATTTGGAGGGTGCTACCAGGGAGAAATGTTCCTGCCCCAATGACCTACACCTGACCTGGATGACTACCCCCAGCTGGCCAGCTGTTTCCTGTCTTTGCCATAGAACTAAGCGCCCTCTCTTGGTGAAGGGAATAATGTATCCTTCCCTCTCCCCACAGTGATCCTTTGAGGAGGTGAGGCAGCAGAGGCCGGCAGGGTAGGAAATCTCAGGGTACTATGGGGGAACTTCCTGCTGGAGGGAGTAGCTGTAGTGGGCTCTGCCCCACACCTGCCTTGGGGACACCGGCCCCCCCCCCCAACCCTATCCAGGACATCCTGGTTCTAAGAGCTGTCAGAAGCAATGGGCCTGGTGCCACCCCAGGGAGCCCACCTCCCACTCTCATAACTATTGTTAATTAAGACTGTCTCCATTATAGGGCTAATTAACAATTAGCATAAACATAATTAGCCAGCACTGACATTTAACTCATTACATTGTTTAAATAATTTTCAGAAATTGCCCCGAGCTTTATTCTGTCAGCTTGCAATAATGGCAGCACTTTGTCATGTAAATTAAATGACATTTGTGTTGTTTCTGTCCCACACTGTGGGAGATAGTCAACCAGCAGACACACCGCCTCCCTTCACCACTGGCAGGCCTCTGCCGCCCAGAAAGCCCTCTTTCCAGGCACAAGGGGCTGGGGGAAGAGCTAGCCTGCCCTAACCTCTGGGCCCTACAGCACCCAACCCAATGGGTAGTGTTGGCACCGAGCCCAGAGACATGGGGAGACCACTGGGTGTCCTGAGAAAGTGGACGTGAAGCCTGGGGCCCAGAAAATTGCCTTTGAGGCTTAGTTTCCAAAAAAGCTGTAGATACCATGAGCAAAAGAAAACCCAAATCTAAATCTCTCTGTGTATTGCCCATCTTCCACGACACAGGGAAGTAACTTCCGGCCAGCAGGAGTGTTTACCCTGCTAAGTAGGTGTGTGAAGGCTTAGCCTTGGCTCCTCATGATCCTGGACTCCGCTGATGCCCAGACAAATGGTTGTCCTTCTGAGGCCTGAGGACCTGGCTGGAGAGGGCAGAGCTAACAGGAGCATCTCCCCTTGTCTCCCCCTGGACCTGCCTCCTGCCCCTGCCAGTGCCCACCCAGGATGAGTATCCCCAACTGGTCAGCTATTTCCTGTCTTTGGAATGGGACTAAGCTTGCTCTCTTATCAGGGACTTGGAACTCAGAGCCAACTCGGGACTGGCAAGTGACAGTTATGCACGGGACCCTGGGGCGAAGGGCACATGGTGTCACTGCAGCCTTCTTTGGAGCCTGGTCAGCACAAGACCATGATGATCAGGAAGGGTACTCAGCCCTGGCTCTGAGCAGGCCCCCTCCCAACCTGGCTGCCTCCCCTTGCCCTGGCCTCAGCACAGCACCCAGTTGCTCGGTCTTAGGGTTCTTGGCTGTTCTTAGAGGGAGGCTGGCCCACTGCCTAGTCAGTAGTAGGCACAAAGTCATCCAGGATGTGGTCACTATCCTTGGGCCTCAATGACTTCAGCTCAATTCAGCCTTCAAGCCACTTTCTGCTCCTCCTCCCTGACTGACCCTGATGTCCAATCTCTGAGTCCCACAGGTGCCACCCCACATATTTGGGGGTGACACCCTACACATTCGGGGGCCGTGGCAGCTGAGGACCAAACTCAGGTCTGCAGCGCCTCTCTCACGAGCTCATAGGCTGCCAGGCTCCCGCTGACGCTGACAGGATGGATGTTCCTGTCCCCCCCATCTGCTCAGTCCCTAATTCCTCCCTCTGCCTTTGTTCTCTTGTAATGCAGTGGACGGCCTTTGGTACAGGGCTCACTGCTGACCTCCTTGGAGGGCCCAGGCCTAACTTCTGGGTCCTACACACCCTGAGGATGCACTTGCATAGCTCTTCAGGGTGCTGCTTGCCAACCTCCCACCTAGCACTTACATGATAGTCACTCCAAACCGGGCCGGGCTGAACTCACCCAACAGCTTGGCTTTTGGTCTCTGCTATCTGAGAGATGTTTCCCCTCCACCTGAGCGAGGTGGGCTCCCTAAGGGACAAGCAGCAGGTACTTTTTCCTTCCAAAGTCAAGTGCCAGTGAGGTCCTGGGATCCCCCCTGGAGAACAGAGCTCTGGAAGACAGTCCAGGACCAGTCCTGCTCTTCCTACTTGGGAGCACCTCTGAGATGTCCCCAGATGAGCAGGAACAGCGAACTCCCCAGGCTCTGCTTCCGAGGCAGACAGTGGCCTGCAGTGCCCGATGGCTAAATCAAATGGCCCCAAGAGTTGTTGGGGACCGGTTCTGGCTGTTAAGTGCTTGTCGGCGACCACAGGCTTCTCACGACTCTATAAAATCCCTGAGAATTATAGGAGTGCAGGGTCACATAATTCATCGCACAGTAGATTTAACCTGGCGGCCAGTAATTCATATTTGTGGCGATAATATTGTTTTCCACTTTCTGAGAGTTATCGCCGTGTCTCCCTTCCAGGTCACTATGGATATCAAAAATCAATTTGGAAAGATGGATACTGTCAGAGACGAAAGCATGAAGGCGGAGGCCTCCCCCCTCTTGGCCGCTGCTGCGCCCGCCTCTGAACCTTGGCAGGGGCCCTGATTGCTCACCAGAGGACTCGACTCAGGAAGTCACGCTGACATGTTCACGGCACTGCAGAGGTCAGCTTCTCTGAAGGCTGGCCTCACATCCTCCGCCCCTGCCCCTCCCTCCTGCTCGTCAGTCGGCTGTCCCCTTCTCAGCCATCCCTAGCTTCTGCTCTGTTGAGACACATGTGGGATAGTCTGCCTTCGGTTTGTGACCAGGAGGTTCTGGAAGGGTGGCACATCTTTGGGAGACTCATCCCCCGCCTCCTCCCTGGGGGGAGAAGGTACTGCTTAGGATTTCAGGTACTGTGTGACGCAGTTGGGGCCATATTGACATCTGCTCTCTCCGGATGCCTCATTTAGGCATTGTCTGAGTCTCCAGAGGAAGGAATGGTCGTAAGGGTCCTGGTGCACCTAGCAGACAGTAGCAAAGGCTCTCACTGGGCCCTGCAGGGACAAGTCACCCACGGTGTGTTCTACCCAAGCTGGGAGAGAAGTGTTAGAGCCTGTGTCCTGGGCTGGTTCCATAATTCCCAATGTCCAGTTCCCCTAGGAGTTCAGAACTCACCCCTGCCTGGGGGAGCCACTCAAAACCCAGCTTCACAAAGCCTGGTGTCCGGGGTGGGGGCATTTCCAGAGTGTCATTTGATAGTGTTCCACTTGTACAGGACAGTGTAAAAGAACATGTCTGCAAAAGTGCATGTGTGTGGAGTAGGTGAGCATGTGCACCAGATGGCAGGCATGGACAGCGTGAGCTGGTGTGTGTGTGTGTGTGTGTGTGTGTGTGTGTGTGTGTGTGTGTGTGTGTTTCCAAACACAGGGCCCATGCTTGCTCTCTAGGAAGCACCTGGGTACTGAGACAATGGGTCTGGCATGGTTCTGAGAGGTTCTGGGTCCAGAGCTCACTGGGTCTTAACTCTCCATGCCCCCTGACCTTAGAGGGAATAGCAGTTCCTACAGCCTCTCAAAGGCCAGTTCATTGAATTATTCCAGGTGAGCCGTTCCCTGGCCCTCAGCCCCGCCTTGCCTTCCCCCCTACTTCCCTAAGGCCACTGCATAAACCCAGGTAAGATGCTTAAGGTCACCGCTACAGGAGCCCCACCACAGCCCCAGATCCGTCCATCCAAAACCTCTCTTCCTCCTTCTCAGGCGTGTGGGGCTTCCCCACTTCTGACACCAGAGGGGTTGGGGTGTGGCCCAGCACAGAGCCTACAAAGTTTTGCAGAATGGATGAAGGGACAGACTGAGGTCCCTGGCTGCCTCTGGACCTAGACTCAAATCTAGATGGTCTTTGCTCTGGAACCACAAAGGATGGTTAAGGTCTGATTGATTGACCTGTTGGCCTCTGGAGTCTTCACCACAGCCTGGTGAAGGAGGGACAGACAGAGCTCACCATCCCCACAATCCCCAAAGACATTAAATCCTCTCTGCACTGTGGGCTAGCCTGGGGTCACACACACACCCATTCTTCTTTTAGTCATACTCAAATCCCCTGACCCTCCCCAGGTGCCACTTACCAGCCCTCAGCCTCCTTCCTTTAGGCCTCCTCACCTAAAGGAGAACCATTGTGACCTTAGAGCAATGGTTCTCAACCTATGGGTCTTGACCCCCCCCATGAATTTGCATATCAGATAGGCTGCATTTCGGATATTTACATTACGAAGGATAACACTAGTGAAATTACAGTTACAAAGTAGCAACAAAAAATAATTTACGGTTGTGGGGTCACCACAGTGTGAGGAACTGTATTAAAAGGTTGCAGCATTAGGAAGATATAAGAACCACTGCCCTAAAGAGACTAAGTATTCTTCTAGCCTGGATGTTTTCTGAGATGACTCAAGCCTGGGTGTTGTTGGGTCCCAGAAAATCCAAGAAACAGGGTGCAGATGTGAGGTTTCTGGCTCCAAAGTGGTTGGAGGTGATGGAGGTTTGGGGCAGCAGCAGCAGCAGCAGCAGCAGCAGCAGCAGCAGCAGGAGCAGCAGCAGCAGCAGCAGCAGCAGCAGCAGCGCTGGGGACTGGTCCAGTGGGTACTTACAGCCTAAGCTTTGGAAAGATTTGAGGCTGTGGACTCCACAGTTCTGCCTGTTCCCTCTTTGGTGTCTGCCAGGACAGGGTGAGCGAACAGTTAATTAAAACACAGCTAATGACTGCTGGGAGGTCAGCCTCGAGGACTCTGGGGATATTGGTCCATGGATCACTGTCCTTTGAGGGCTGCCTGCCTGCCCAGCCCAGATGGAAAGCAGTATCCCTGTGACTGGCCAACGCCATTCCTACCCCTGCCCAGAAAGCAATTTAATTCAGGTTGCATTTAATTAAGAAAAGATCACGCAGCAGAGTGCAAACTCGGAGCAGAATTAGACTCTTTCACGGCTTCCGTTAGGCCACATAGGCTGTGAGTACCCTGGGGTCTCCGAGGGACATTGAGGCTGTGAGGCTAGCAGGCTGTGGACCCAGCTCTCCACGGAGAATTTGATGCTGAGCAGAGAGGACGGCTGATGGTCCATCAGTGGACTCCTGTGTCCTTTGGTGTGTGGGCGTCTCCAGCTGAGCCTCTAGTGGTCATGTCATCCTCACCCACCTTTAGATACTGAACATACTGGGCTCCTCAGACCTTCTGTCCTGCTTCCACCTTGCCTCAAGACCTATAGAGAACACCTCAATGGAAGGGAAGTTGAGGACCATGTCCATGACAAGAGGAAGGGCCTGGATTAGTCACCCAGCCCCCACCTCTATAATGCCCTAAGGACCCTAGGTGGATGGGACGTCCTGGCCACCCTCTATCTACAGGCATGGAGCTGCCTGGGCCTGCACACCATCCAGGGGCGAGGTCATCTAGTGGCACACTCATGCTGCATGGTCCCAGGCTGCAGCCGCATCCATGCTACAGGCAGTCAGCACTGCCCTGTGTGGGGTGTGGCTAAGCAGGCTAGCTGGAGGACTGCTGTGCCAAGAGGGTCATTCTTCATAGCCCTTCTCCCTCGGCTTCAAGGTGCTATGGTTGCTGCTGACGGCAGAGAGAACAGGTCCTTCTGAGGGTCACCATTGGTCACTCTGCAGGATTGAGACACAGCAGAAAAGGCCAACATGAGCTGGGTGAAAGCACTGGGTCAGGCCAAGGTCCCTTGAGGGTAGTCCCTGCAGTGGACAACTTCCAGAACAGCTATACTGATTGTTGCGGTTGACTGTCCTCTCAGAGTTTACATTTGGGGGGTGTCCTCTGTATGTCTGACCCTCCTCCCACAGAGTGGGGTAGAGTTCTGCACTGAGCTCTAGGAGTCTCTTCACAGCAAACTCAAAGACGGGGCCCTGGAGCCAGCCATTCCTGAAGGCTTCCCAGGGCGGGGGTGGGGGGGCGGGGCTATAGACAGCGGAGTCTGCAGCTACTCAAGCCACAAGCCGTCTAAATCCACCCCTGGCCTGGGGTCATGGAGGAGGCTGCAGGGCCAGCTGCTGGCAAAGGACACCAGTCATTTCCCACTCTGTCACAGCGAATGTCTCGAATGTCTCCTTTCTTCCCAGTTGGAGGAACCTAATTACTTCCAGGCTGGACCAGAGAGTAATGTCCACTGACAAGCTAAATGCAGACACAGGAAAGCGAGACAGGGAATTTTGTGATACCTGGGCCAGTAGGAGGAAGGTTGGGGAGTCGGAGGCTGGACTTCCTGCCTCTCAGGCAGGGAGGAAGGAAGCACAGCTGGAGACAGAAGCAGAAACACCTCCCCTCCCACTAGTAGTTTCAGCAAGGCTAGGAGATCGGTGAGAGTCTGTGTGCGCAGTGCATGTCGTTCTGCGTCAGCCTGAGCAAAGTCGCGCTTTGAAATGTCCGCCAGGCCTCTGCACCTGGCGTGTCCCATGCTGCCTCCTGCTGCACCTCAGTGGGCAGCTATCCTTGGTCCGTGTCTTCTAAGGCACTACCTTCCTCACATAGTTACATTGTTGCAGCGGTTAACGTTTCCAGAAGGGCAGCCTTCTATCTCCATGCCCTGCAGTGTCCCGCTCCTGCCCTGGGCTACAGCGAGCCAGGCTCACAACAGCTCTTGCTTCGTGTGGAGCCAGGAACCTGCACTTGGCTTCATGTGTCCCAGAAAAACCTCCCTTCCTTCATGGGTGCTCCCCAGAGCCTTTGGGGGCCACTGGATGCTTATCTGCTGAGACACTCAATTGTGTGATTCCTCCCACCCATCGCTGAACCAGAGACAAGGCTGTAGAGGCCTGGAAGGGTCCAGGCAGAAGGTAGGTAAGGTGGAGGAGCATGTTTCCCCAGATGGTGGGGAGGACGGCCTGAGACATGACTTGAGGTCCAGCTGCCTAGAATCCACATATACCTCTTTACTTTAGGGGCCGCGGCAGAAAAGTCCCTGGGCCAGGGAAGGGCTGGAAGAGGCTGCCACCAGCGGGGGGAAAAGCCTACCGTGAGTAGCTCTTCTCTCCGCCTGGCTGCGAGTTCATTTGCTTGTCTTTCACCTGGCAGCCCCAAGCTCGGAGCCTTGATGAGGCCACGGAGGGCTTTGAGGAAGACCCTATTGATTTTAATTACCCAGAAACAGCCCACAGGGACAAAGGACTTTGGCTGTTTATTTAGCGGGGCTGTGCTGCGCTATTGTGCAAGGAGAGATCAAATCAGCTGCCTCATTATTACTATAATAATAAGGCCAAAATGCTGCTCGGGGCCGAGGGCATTTTTTAAAGCAATAACCTCCCCGCTCCACCCCCCCTCCCGCCCTCTTCAGCAGGCTTGAGCAACAAGGAGCAATTACATGCTGTCGATATTAATTCAATTAAATCCAGGTTATTTATTGGGTATTATGAAAAAGGATTCTCTGGCCTTATAGAGATGGGGCAATGACTATGGAGTGAGAGGATCAGGAGCCGCAAGCGAAATATTATGGGCACCAGGCAGAAAGTCAGCAGGTCTGCAGCAGGGGTGGCATGAGAGCTGCTTACAGGGGGGTACTTCTGAAGGGACTGGAAGTCAGGTCAGCAGGCATGGAGTGGTGAGACCTTGATCCTCCACAGTAAGCTGGGTGGCCTTGGGCGAGCCACTTAGTGACTTTGGCCTTTGACCGGACAGCTAGCAATTGGTTTTGGAAAGGTGATGGTGACGCTGGCAACAGTGACGTCGACAGCAACGATGATTAAGGAGCGATGGGGAAGATGGTCTTGGTTGTGACAGTGATGGCGATCATGGCAGGGGTGGTGATGACGGTGGTGATGAAGTAATGATGGTGGGCCATGGTGACAGTGAAGGTGACTATCATGGTGGTGATGGCGGTGATCATGATAGTGAGGCCAGTGGTAGTGTTAGTGGTGGTGATAATGGTGGTGATGAGGTGAGTGATGGCAGAGACGGGGTGGTGGTGATGGTGAGTATAAAGGTGATAGAGAGGTTGATGTCACCCTGACTTGTAGTGGCATTACTGCAGCCTCTGCTTCTGTCTTTGTTTCTGCTGTCTCCGCCGCCCCCACCCCACCCGGGGGAACTGGCCAGTGGCTAAGGCTGCCTTGCTCCAGTGTAGCCTCATCTTAATTGATGATGCTCATGAGGACCCTGTTTCCACAGGCTCCAGTGGACGTGGATTCTGGAGGAACATCCTCACCTCCGTCAGCTGGGATGTATGGGCCAGGACTGATGCCCAGAAGGACCAGAGTGCTAACTGCCATGTGGGTGGCCAGTAACGGTCACTGGTGGTTACCTTCCCAGAGGTCATAACCCTTCTGTGCCTTGTGCTTCCAAATGATGTCCTCTTATCTGACTTGAACCCCGCCAGACCCCGGGATCACGGGAGAGAGGCCTGAGGCTGTTGTGACCCTCTTGGTTGCTGCCTTTGGCTCCTGAAGTGGGCTGCATGCGGCCTCAAGCTGGACACCGTGTCTAACCGACCAAGATTGGCCTGTTTGGGCCTCCTCTCTGCAGCTGAGTGATTTGATCTGCGCTCTAGACAGCAGTAGTAGGGACAGTAATTGGATGTTATGAAATCGGAGTGCCACTCTCCGAGAAGGAGGCAGTCAGTGGCCTCGGGCAGCGGGGGTGGGGCTCTGCCGGCAGGTGGAGGTGGGGTGCCACTAGAGATAAGGCCCTCAATCCTCAGCCCTAATCTCCCACCAGGATCACGAACAGAGCCCAAGGCAAAGTGGAATGAGCGTGGCCACAGTCCGACTACCACCCGGCCTGGCTGCCCCCAGGGTGCTGTACAATTAGTTTTAAATATCAATTTCACGGCTGCTCAGGGGAGGAGACAAGCAGACAGGCATCACCTGAGACCAACGTTGGGTGTTTCTCACCAGTTTCTACTCTGTACGAGAAAACAGAAGCTGGTCAAGCAAGCATCCATCAGCTCACCTCCTTTACAGTCTTCCAAGTCCGGGCCCCAATATCCAGGGCCCCACCACAACCCCCTTGCTTCTCCCTCCTGATCCCAGTGCTCGTCAGCTCCTCCCACACCTTTGCGCATCCTCCCTGCTCATCAGACCCCAGACTCCTTGCTTTTTGAGGGCTGAGGGTGGAGAGGGCCCCAAAGACAGGAGAGGGATGTAAGAGGCAGTGAGGGGTGGGTGGCACAGAGGTCAGGGCTAGACAAGAGGGGAATGCTTGTGTGTCACCACAAAGAAGGACCTTTGACCCCAGCCTTAAAATAAGAGCCAGATGGTGGGGACACTGTTGCTGGGGCTCCGTGAGTAGGGAGCAGGAAGGATGCCAAGCTTCCTAGCAGAGCTACTTGCAGGGTCTCTGAGTCCATATGATAGGCGTGCCCTCCCACCTGTCCCACCTTGGGCTGGCTGAGCTGCTCTGGGCTGCAGAGGAGCACCCAGAACTTTGCTGCCTGGACCTAGAAGGCTGAGCTGAGACCCTGGCTACACCTAAGAGTGTTCACACAGGCTGTTGAGTGAAGGAAACAATGAAGTTGTGGGCCCTACAGGCGTCCAGCAGGGGTCCACGTGTCCACAGAAGTGAGTATTCATTCACTATAGTAACTGGAAACACGGAACTGTGGTCATCGTGGGACAGGGAGAAGAAGCCTTCACTGGGACTATAGGGTGTCAGCATCTTGTTGGCAGGCTGGGTGGGCTCTCCAGAGCCCCTAGTACAGGCTTACTACTTACTCCATACTCACTGGGAGCCTCTGGGTAGGAGCTCACCCCTTCCCCGGGCTGATCCGAATGTCACCAGGCATCACTAGAGAGAAGGCTGGCCAGCGGGGGCGACCTGGTGTCTGAGGCTGCCTATGAGGCTCTCACCCGATGGTGCGCTGCAGCCGCAGGCAATTTATCTCCGTCTCACTGCTCTTAAAACGCTCTTATCAAAATTGGCGGTCACACTGCGCTGAACCGCGGTGGCCTCAATCTTAACCGATGTGCTGCAGATTTTAATTTGGGGAAGATTAACGCGCTGCCAGCATCACACCTCCCGTTAGCACCACCTGATGGGCGTCAGCATCCCGCCACACCCTGTCCTGGTGGCTCTGTGTCTCCCAGCTCTGCTGGGGTGGGTCTGAGCACACAGCTTTCCTGTCCAGTTGTAACTCCCACCTCCCCCCATACTCAGGTGCTGGCCCTGTGCAAGTCAAGATGGCTGACCCCCCCCCCCCCCGCCAGATGCTCAGTACAATGCTGCCTGTGAACCCCAAGTTAAGGGACTACACCTGCAGCCTGCTCTTGACGGACCCTAAGACTTACCCCACAAACTTCCCTCAACTGGGAAACCTGGGACACTACCGCCACCCCCACTTGTGGGCAGCAGCCCCTCTCATATGCCTCTGTAGAGCTGCTTTCCCCATATTACCATCCCCTATTCTCTTGTGGGGGTGTGTGTGTGACAGAGGCCTGCTATAACCCCACCCTCATTTTGTCCTTGATCCCACAGCCCTCTCAGCACAGAAGCCCGGGCCTGAAGAGCTGTGCCCTTCTCGCCTAGGTGTCTACACAGACTCTATCCTCAGACACCATTTCATGCCCAGGGTTTCCCTACTCTGCTCCCTAGCTCCCCCTGATGGCAAGTCTGGTGTATGTCTGGGTCCCAGGAGTCCTGACCCAGGGTGCACTTGCCAGCAATCTATAACCTCCTCTTTCCCGGGCCCTCCTTTCACCTGGTCTGGATAAGGAGGCCTCTCCTGATTCCTCTACTTGAGCTTATGGCCCTGTACATCCTTAGCACCCTATCCTTTGACTGCATTTGCACGTTGGAGCCGTAGATGCTGCTCACTATGCACCTGCCAGAGCCCTAGACAGAGAGGGTCCCCGTCTCTCAGCCCCTCTTGAGCTAATGCTAGGCAAATGGGCACAGGGCAGATCCAGTACCCGCTGGATGCTGAGGTCTGTGCCCCAACCTGTAACGGCTGATCTTGGAAGAGGTTGCATCAGCTGTTCTGGGGCTGGCTGCCAGGCCAGGAAGGGGCACATAGGAGGTGAGGGACCTTTGTAAAGGGCTGGATAGGAGTGAGGAGAAGCTGGGATGTAAAGGCCCAGAGGGGACACCTTTGGTCTGCGCCAAGCTTTCTGACCTCAGGAGTTTTGGGGCCCATGCTGGAAGACTGTCATGGGGGAGAGGGAGAAATATTGATCATGAGTGTTCTGCACTGGGACCCCCAGGCTCTGGACACCCCAGTTCCACTGGGCTAGCCTTGTCTCACTAATCCTAGAGTGGCCCTCTGTGAGTTCCCTTCTGAAGGCCCCTCCTTCACTGCTACTCTGGGCACAAACAAGCTAGAGGTACAGGACAGGATGTGACACTATGGCACTCTGGTCACCTGCTTCTAGGGGACTTCCCTGACACTCCAATGTATGCCGCTGTGTAATCCCCTACCCCATATCTCTGCTAAGATGCCATTCCTCTGGTGTACTCCCTTTCTGTACCAGGTCCCACAGTATGCACTGACCAAAACAAAATACATGACTTAAGAATTTGTTTTGTTTTGTTTTGAGACAGGATTTCTCTGTATAGCCTTGGCTGTCACGGACTTGCTTTGTAAACCAGGCTGGCCTCAAACTCACAGAGATTTACCTGCCTCTGCCTCCCAGAGTGCTGGGATTACAGGCATGTGACACTGGGCCTGGCTGTGTCTTAGGAATTTAAAACGATTTATTTTGTATTTTTAATTACTGTGTGTGAGTGTGCACACGCCTGTGTGTGTGAGTATGTGCACATGAGTGCTGGTGCCTGCAGAAGCCAGAGACATCAGATCCTTTGGAGCTGGAAATACAGGTAGTTTTGAGCTGCCCAAAATATGTGCTGTGCACTGAACTTGGGTTCTTTGCAAGAGTAGTGTACACTCTTAACCACCGAGACATCTCTTCAGCCCCAGGAACTACTTATTATTATTATTATTATTATTATTATTATTATTATTATTATTATTATTATTATTATTATTATTATCTGTCTTAACTTGCCAATCTCCTCTAAGGATGTGAAAAATCTAAAGGCTCTGGGAGCTCCTCCTGTTCTGTTTCTTGCTGGAAGGCCTGGTGCTTCACACGTTTCGTTCTATATACACTTGCTGAGTCAGTATGAGTTAGTGATTGGTCGAGAGAAGGATGGATAGATGATGGATGGAAGAATGGATGTGTGAATGAGTGGATAGATGGATGGATGGATGGATAGACGGATGGGTAGAAGAATGGATGGATGATGCATGGATGGATGGATAGATGGATGATGGATAGATGGGTGGATGGATGAATGGATGGATGATAGATGGATGGATGGATGCATGGATGATAGATGTGTAGAAGAATTGTATATGGGTGGCAGACTGGTAGAAGGATGGATGGCTGATGGATGGCTGATGGCTATGTGCATGAGTTGGTAGATGATTGATGGATGGGTTATGAGTGGATGGGTAGATGACTGATGGGTGAGTGGATGGGTGTGTGGACGGATATGGGGTAGAGAGAGATAGGTGAATAGATTTTGGATAATGGATGGATGGCTAGATGAATGGACAGAAGTGTGTATGGGGGATGGATGGATGGATGGATGGATGACTGATGGGTGAAATGGCAAATGGGGGAAAGATTGAGGGTGAATAAATGGGTTGATGGCTCACATGGTGGATGAGTGGATGTTTGGGTGGATAATGGCTATAGAAGAGATGACTAAGGAATTAATGAATTGATAGGTGGGAAAATGAATGATATATGGGTAGATGATGGCAGCTGGATGGGTGGGTAACTATGTAGATGGACTGATAAGTGGGAGGGTGAAAGGGTGGGTGGGTGAATAAATGGATGGATGGGTGGGTAGATGGATGGATGCTTAATTAGGGTGATGGAGGGATGGAGGATGGGTGGGTAAGTGGAAAAGCACTGTACTGTCTGGTTTTTTTGGGGGGGGTTGTTTTTTGTGGCCGGGGTTTCTCTGCATAGCCTTGGCTGTCCTGGACTCACTCTGTAGACTAGGCTGGCTTCAAAATCACAGAGCTCCACCTGTCTCTGCCTCCCTGAGTGCTGGGATTGCAGGCGTGCGCCCAGCACTGGCTGGTTTTTATGTGTCAACTTGACACAAGCTAGAGTCATCAGAGAGGAAGGAGGGATCCTCAGTTGAGGAAAGACTTCCATGAGATCCAGCTGTAAGGCATTTTCTCAATTCGTGATCAATGGGGAATAGTGAGTGGGGCCATCCTTGGGCTCTATAAGAAAGCAGGCTAAGCAAGTCACGGGAAGCAAGCCAGTAGTAAGCAGGACACCTCCATGGCCACAGCATCAGCTCCTGCCTCCAGGAGTTGTATTTGAGTTCTTATCATAACTTCCTTTAATGATGAACTGCAATGTGGAAGTGTAAGCTTAAAAAATAAATAAATAAATAAAATTCCTCCCCAACTTGCTTTTTGGTCATGGTGTTTCCTCAGAGCAATAGAGACCCTAAGACAAGCATATTCCCAAATTCCCTAAACAAACAAACAAACAAACAAACAAACAACCTACAGAAGGCCAATACTTCTTTCTATAGCTTCTTATGGTGTCATAAGAAGCCACCTTTTCTTTGAAGAGGAGTCACAGTAGTCTTCTCCTGGTCTGGTTCAAAAGAGAACAGAATGGATATTTTTGGCTCTGCCTCATTGGAAACTTTCCATCCAGAGAAGGGAACAAAGGGTCCATTTTTTTTTGACTAGTTGTGTCCTGCCTTACCACCTTCCTCCTCTGTTCCAGAGGTCCATGCTGATCCTGTGGATAGCAGGATCTCCCTCTGAGATGCTAAGGCGCTGAAGGAACTACTCCTGCTGTCTTCTTCAGCCTCCTTCACCACTTGTCCCTGCTTCTCATCTGGGATCCTAGAAGTGATAAAGTTCCTGTCACCCTTGTCAGGTGGCTTAGAGCACCAGCCCTGTCCCTCACTGGCCAGCATTTCCCTGGGCACCTGGGAGGCTCAGAGCCCAGCCTATCCAAGCTTTCTTGAGGAGTCTGTAAAGCCCAGCCCAGGGGCTATCTATGTGGGGTGTGTACCACCATTTACTCCTAGGTGCCCCTTGCCACATTCTGTCCACCAGGGGGCGCACCTAAGATTCCAGGGTGGTGTAAGGTATTTGTGGGGGGGGGGGGATCTAGAAATGCTTGAAAGAGTCATAAAGAGCAATACAACTCAGGACATTCCCCACCCGACCCCTCCCCAGCTGACTCTCCCGTCTCTGGGAAGCTGGTCACAGGGATACCATTTGTTCCACTGGGGCCATCTAGGGCTTAGGGTGGGTCTCAGGGAAGCAGGGTCTGCGTTTTCTGCCTGGCATGCCTTCAAGGCTTCCCTCTTGATCTTGGTGTCTTTTTGTCCTGTTGCCTTCCTTGGGGAAGAAGTTTAAAGAACTTAGGCCTATATCTTCTGCCTTCTCCAGCCAAAAGCCCATTGTCCCCTCACTTGCCTGAGCATGCTCTTTGTCACTGCTCTAAGCCACTTCTCCTGGAGAAGGGATAACCCCTAAGCACCTTATGCTGCCTGAGGTGAGCCTTCATGGCCCTGGGTCCCATGAGACTCTACTGCCTGGTTATTTCCCTCATGAGGAGAACCATCGTGTCCGCTCCCATCACAGACAGAGTGCGATGGGGTCACAGAATCTATTCCTGCAAGCACTGTAGAGCTCCGGGGATCCTGGGACCACTTCCAGAGCAGAGGCAATTTCCTTGGAGATCTGAGGACCGAAAGGCCATGCAGTGGCATCTAAGGACTCTCAGGCTGATGTCTATGGCCGAGTCTCAGGTCCTGCCTTGTGGACTCCAGAGGGAGCCCTTGCTCGACCTCCCTCTTTCCACAGAAGGGCACCAGGACACCATGTTGGGGAAATGGTTTCCAGCAAGAACTGAAGGAGTAATTCATGGGCTTAATTTGGTGAAAAAGCCCATTTGTTTGTTCCAAGGTTATTCATGAGATCCCTGCTTATGGCGTGGGGACCTAATAACTCGTTAGTGATGCAATGAATGAGACTTCGGGCTCAGTGAAAGCCCTGGGGCCTCGGCTCCCAAGCCACCAGAGCTGCGGTGCTGGGGCAGAGATGGCTGCCCCTCCTCAGAGGGCGAGGCTGCTGCAGAGCCGGGGTCAGCAAGTGTGGCCGAGCGGGCTCAGGGAAATGAATTCAGCATCTTTCAGGGAGCAAAATCACTGAGCTTACAGACTAAATTTAACAACCTAATAGAAATATGCAGGTGAAGGTACAATTAATTTTAATTACTAGACTATACATTGTTGGGTGCACAGCCATGAGTAAAATTAAAATGGCAATCACAATTAGAAAATTGCAACCTCATTGTGCAACAAATTAGTCACAAATTAGAAGCTTGGGCAGCAGTATGCCTTTTCTTAGTGCTTGATGGCCATTCCTGCCTTTGTATTTTCAGGCTGCCCACCCCTGGGGAACTCACCTTGGCTGAGATTTCTGGCTCTGCCCCAGGAGGATCCAAGCTGAGCACCTGTGGTGTTCTGGGCAGGTGGCACAGAAGGGCGGGCTGTCTGCAGATTCTCCACTGTAGTATATTTGTCTTGGAAGGTTGGGTGAGTGGAAGACCTGTTTCTTTCATGGAGCCCTAGGGTCATGGAGGGACCCAGCTTTCCTGTAGAGATCATGGGCTGCCTTCCTCAAAGCCAGGGCTTGCCTGGCTGGCACTAGCCTGGAAGAGAACAGAAGGGCATCCAAGTCTCCCCTCAATGTCCTTCCTGGACTTGGGTACACCAGGGGGAGGGGTCTCTGTATATGCCTGACTGGTGACTGGGGCCATGAATGTCACCTTGCTTGGTGCAGTGTACTTAGGTGTCCCTCAAAGGCCTGTGCACTGAAGGTTTAGTCCCTGGCTGGTGGTGCTACTATGATTGCTGGGGCTTCTAAGAGGAGAGGCTGATGCAAGGTGTTTAGGCCACTGGGGCATGACCTTGAAATGGGACCTGGGACTCCAGTCCCTTCCGTTCTCTCTTGCTTCCTAACCATGAGGTAAGCAGGTCTTGCTTGAGCTGTGGTAGCCTTCCCTAGCCGCTGTGGCCCTGCCCCACCCCATCCCACCCCTCTCAAGCTCAGGGTTTCTATCTGGGGTCTTCAAGTTCCCCAAGCTCAGCTGGGTTCGGGGGGGGGGGCTGGTGTGAGACCAGTGGAGAAAGATGGTGAACATACCACCAAAAGGTGCCAGGGTGGCACTTGATCATGGGGGAAGAGCAACAATGGTCATGGGCCTGAGATCCCACGTGATGACCTGTGGTTGCCCGGGGAAATGGGGTGTACGTGGCTGTGGTTGAATCTACACGCTGTGAGTTAGGTCTGGCCCCAGTCCCTGTGAATCCAGAGTGTGAGCTTGGCATCCTCCTTGTGTAGAAAGCTCATTAATATACATACATGAAGAATGCCAGTCTAGCCGCAGTGCATTTATATATGTGAGTGGCTGCAGCTACCTCAGAGCCACCAAGGGTTGAGCTGCAGGCATGTAAGTAGGTGTAGGGTATCTACATGGGGGAGATCTGTCTGACTTGTCCATGAGTCTGCCCAGCTTCCAGCAAAGCAGAGGCACCCAGGCTACGTGTGTGTGTGTGTGTGTGTGTGTGTGTGTGTGTGTGTGTGTGTGTATGTGTGTGTCTGTGTCTATCTGTGTATCGCTGTGTGTCTGGATGTGTGTGTGTGTCTGTGTGTCTGGGTGTGTGTGCCTGCATGTGTGTGTGTCTGTGTATGTATGTGGAAGGTGGGACTTCACCTTAGTGGGCAGGACTCAGCCCAGGCATGCTGTGCTTTAAGAACTGCAGCAGCAAGCCAGGACTGGGTTCCCGCAGAGGTAATTGCATGGTGAGAAGGAGGGTTCTATATGGGGGCCATAGAGAGGTATCCACGTGTTTCCCACATGCCACAGGGTGGGGTGCTGGGCTCCCATCTGATACTCTTTGGGGTGATTTCTCTTCATTGTCAGCTTGACTGGATTTGGACTCACCTAGAGACACACTTCCAGGTGTGTCCGTGAGTCCTTCAGAGAGGGATGAGGCACCCTGAATAGGGGAGGGGTCCTGGTGAGACAAAAGCTATCACCACAGCAGCCTTCCTCCTTCTGGCAAGCCCCCTCTTTCCATGACCCCTCTCGTGCAACAAGCTCTACTGACACCCCTCTCAACATATGTCCAAATGGCTCCACTAACCCCTGCCCCAAACTGGGCACCACTGACACTAGGCAACAGGCAGTGTGGCCTTCCTGGGCCCAAGGGATTGCCAGACCAGCTCTTGACTGCTCTGTCCTCTGCCCCTACAGGAAAGGCCCGTTTGTCCTCAAGAGGAGAAATGAGCAAAATCTATCTGGAAGATATGGACAGCCATTCACCCTTCTCCAGACCCAGGGCTGACATTGAAGAGGGTAAGTCAGACATGACAGTGGAGTGACAGTGCCTGTTCTTGGGCCTATTCCTGATCAGTGTGAGAGGACACTCTGTGGGGAGGACTTGTTGGAGACTGGTGCTGTCCAGCCCATCTGGAGGGTGTATGCTTGACACCCATGTAGACACCAGCTCCTACTCCAGCCGTCCTCCCTGGTACAGATGTGGTGGATGTGGCTGATGTGTGACCCCTCTCATAGCTTGTTCTGGAAGACACCTGATTAATCATATGCACACATGATGGTCGTCCAAGGGGAGTCAACAAACTGTAGGTAGCAAGTTTCCTAGATCCTCATAGCCAAGAGTTTTTTCTTTTTCTTTCTTTCTTTCTATCTTTCTTTCTTTCTTTCTTCTCCTCCTCTTTCTTCTTCTTCTTCTTCTTCTTCTTCTTCTTCTTCTTCTTCTTCTTCTTTTGTTTTTTTTTTTTTTCGAGACAGGGTTTCTCTGTGTAACCTTGGCTGTCCTAGACTCACTTTGTAGACCAGGCTGGCCTTGAACTCACATCTCTGCTTCCTCTCCCCTATGAGGTGAGTCACCTTTGCCACAAGCTCCCAGCACCACAATGTTCATCCTTACCACAGGCCTCGAATCAATGGAGCCCAGCACTAGGGACTGGGGCTCGTGAAATTGTGAGCCAAAATAAACCCTTGTTACTTGTCAGCTGTTTTATCACAGCAACCGGAAGGCTAACACAAAGAAGTGGAGACATTGTTGTGACTGCCTGATCATGTGGTTGGAGCCTGGTTTGTGGGAGGAATCTGGAAGAGCTTGAAAATGCAACTTAGGGTTTTATTGCTGTGAAGAGACACCATGACCACCACAATTCTTTCTTTTTCTTTTCTTTTTTTTTTTTACTTTATTTTATACATTTTGGTGTCAGATCCCTTGGAACTGGAATTACAGACAGTTGTGAGCCACCACGCGTGGGAGCTGGGAATTGAACCCGGGTCCTTTGGAAGAGCAGATAATGCTCTTAACCACTGAGCCATCTCTCCAGGCCCGACCACCACAGTTCTTACACAGAACATTTCGTTGGAGCTGGCTTACAGTTTCAGAGCTTTAGTCCATTATGGTCATTGCAGGAAGCATGGCAGCATCCAGGCAGACATGGTGCTGGAGATGGAGCTAAGAGTTCTACATCTCGATCCACGGCAGCAGCAGGAGACTGTGTGCCACACCGGGCATAGCTTGAGCGTATATGAGTCCTCAAAGCCCTACCTAAACAGTGACGCAATCCGACAAGGCCACACTTACTCCAAGAAGGCCACACCTCGTAATGGTGCCACAAGCTATGGCCTAGCATTCACACACGTGAGTCTATGAGGACCATTTCTGTTCAAACCACCACATAGATGTTAACAGATCATCCTGTGAGAGCTCAGAGGATTTAAATACTTAATGGAATCTGGGGTGTAAACACTGTGCTCAAGAGGTTCTAGGTGGAAACAGGACTATTGAGAATGGGACTAGAAGCTACTTACACTGCAACCTGACAATTTTGTTGGTGATTGGGTTTAAAGGTAATGGATTTAAAAGTCTATTATAAGCCGGGTGTGGTGGCACATGCCTGTAATCCCAGCACTCAGGAGGCAGAGACAGGTAGATCGCTGTGAGTTTGAGGCCAGCCCGGTCTACAAAGTGAGTCCAGGATAGCCAAGGCTACATAGAGAAACCCTGTCTCAAAAAAGAAAAAAGGCTGTTATAGAGAGTTTCAAGGAAGACCACCATCCAAGCTAGTTATGGCTAAGTGCTTCTGGGCTGGCCAAGTTTATAATGAGAATTGAGAACAAAAAGTAGATCAGAAACATTTTTTTTTCGAGGCAGGGTTTCTCTGTGCAGCCCTGGCTGTCCTGGACTCACTTTGTAGACCAGGCTGACCTTGAACACACAGAGACCCACCTTCCTCTGCCTCCCAAAGTGCTGGGATTACAGGCATGTGCCACTACGCCCAGCTTCAGAAACATTTTTTAAAACTTGCAGTTTGATCCAAAGAGCCCATGTAAAGTTGGGATGTCTGAAGAGATCAGCATCACTAAGAAGTTAAGTGCTGTGCAGAAGGACTATAGGGAAGGTATACTGAGGGCATCTCATGAATTTGGCCAGATCCCACCTGTGGCAGGTTCAAGACTATTCAAAAGACTTTCACTTGCAAGCCCCATGGTGCTGTGTTCTAATAACACCACATAAAAAGCCATCTTTTCAGAATTAATTTCACCATGTTCAGCTGCCCAGACATTCAGATCACTGAAACCATGAGACATGGAAGCAGACATTGTCCTTGTCCTTGTAGGGATGGGTGGTTTTTTTTTTGTTGTTGTTCTTGGTTTGGTTTGGTTTTTTGAGACAGGGTTTCTCTGTGTAGCCTTGGCTGTCCTGGAACTCGCTCTGTAGACCAGGCTGACCTCGAACTCAGAGATCTGCCTACCCCTACCTCCTGAGCACTATGCCACCATGCCTGGCTTGTGTTTAGGGGGGAGGTTTGTGATCACACAGAATTCAAGAGTTACAGGATTGGGGCCGGGCGTGGTGGTGCACGCCTTTAATCCCAGCACTCGGGAGGCAGAGGCAGGCGGATCGCTGTGAGTTCGAGGCCAGCCTGGTCTACAAAGTGAGTCCAGGATGGCCAAGGCTACACAGAGAAACCCTGTCTCAAAACAACCAAAAAAAAAAAAAAAAGAGTTACAGGATTGTGAAGGCTTCAAGCCAGACTTCAATGGAAGACCTGGAGGTCAATCAATATGTGGCCAGGTCAGGATCCTTGCAAGTAGCCCCTGAGGAGACAATGAATGAAATTGTGAGAGAGAAGATGTTCAAGGTGTGGTAGAGACCCTAGCAAGCTGTAGATGCCAGGACACGGGATGACCGCTGAGTAAAGCTACTGGCATAGAGATGAGCCAACCCAAGAGGGAAGCCGTGTGGGATGGAATAACAAGACCATAATAAGACCATGGCTGCCTAGGCCCACATTACTGCTCACATCATACCACGTGTCTCAGGTGGCAGCCATGGATCTACAGAATTTAATGTTTGTTCTACTTTGCTTTGGTCTGATGCTTTCTTGATACCCTCTCAGTTTTCTCTTTTAGAATCAGGATGCGTATCCTAAGCCACTGTGCCTGGCGAGTCTGTGGGTTTTGTTTTCATATTCATGGTTGATCATAGCTAAGTTTGCACTGGGTCTCAGGGGAGTCTTTGAACTTGGACTTCGAGCCACGGGACAGTTGAGACTTCAAGGCCTCTGAGATGGACTCAGTGCAATTTTCATCATGAGGTAGCCATGAGCTTTTGGGGAACCAGAGAGGAATGTTATAGCTTCAATACGAAGTGCGCTCCTAAGCTCACACACGGCTTGCAGCACTAAATGGAAGGTGGTAGAGACTTAAAGATGGAGGGTCTAGCTAGAGAAAGTGAACCACTGGGGGTTACTTCCAGAGCTGAAAGTTACTCTTGGTCCTTAGATCTGTGTCTGCGATGAAATGAACAGCCCCTTGCCCCATGATCCTGCCGTCACAGTATTCTTCCTCCCCATAGCTGAAATCAGAGTTACAAAGTGATCACGGTTGAGAGCTCTTAACTGAAAGGCAAATAAGCCCATATTTTCTTATTTGTGAGGCATTTTGTTACAACAAAGAGGCCAATAAACACCCCAACACAGAAACACACTTGAGTTTTGAATACTGGTTTCATATCCAGCAGCCTTGTAAAGTTTGCTTTATCACCAGTTCTAATAGCTATGGCCAGGCTCCCTTTTTCTGTGTTGATTGTTTGGTATCCATTAATTCTTTCTAATCTGGATGCTTTTTATTAAAAAAAATTTTGTTTTGGTTTTTCGAGACAGGGTCTCTCTGTGTTAGCCTTGGCTGTCCTGGACTCACTTTGTAGACCAGGCTGGCCTCGAACTCACAGTGATCCACCTGCCTCTGCCTCCCGAGTGCTGGGATTAAAGGCGTGTGCCACCATGCCTAACTTTTTAAATTAATTTATTATTTATTAATTTTTTATTAATTCACTCACTGTAATTACCAGTGCCACAGCAGACAGTCTGAGTGACCCCTAGAACCTTCACAGTTGAAAGGAAAGAATTGACTCCAGCAAGTTGCCCTCTGACCCCCACACATGCATCATGGCCTGGACATACCAACATGTACAAGTGCACATGTGCATACGTACATGAATACACAATAAATAAATCTACTAAAAACCCATCTAGTCTTGGAGTTATATGCTGAGAAAAGTTTTAGTTTAAATTTGATGTAATAGCTCTAGGATGATTCATTATTTTCATTTCTTCTTGGATGAATTTTGAGTGTGTGTCTCGAGACGCTCCTTGCCAGATGTTTCCTATGGTCATAGTATTGGCATCTTTTCTTGTCATTTCTCCAGTGAAATGATAGTCTAGCCTTTGTTCCCCTTTGGGTATGAGAGGAATGCCACTTTCTTCTTGGCTAGCCATACTGTCACTACCCAAGTCTGCCCTAGAGAGGTGGGCGACCTTGCCGGAAGTAGGTTTCTGGCTCAATTTGACCCAGATAATTTTCCATAGCCAAGTGTAGTCAGAAACTCAGGTGCCTGTTCATGAGTCTCTAGGAATGAAGTGGGAAAACCAGGAAAGAGTAGGAGCAGGGCCAGTCACTGTTTTGCACTCTAGACTGAAGCTGTCCCCAAAGTGGCTGGAGCCCATGGTGTCCTGTGCTGTGCTGGCTTCAGGGCCCACAGCTAACACGGAGGTCACTACACCCTGAAGTGTAGGGAGCAGAGGAAGCCCTGAGTGAGTAAAGCCCTGCGTGGATGTGTATTTTGACATAGGCATGGCCTGTTGAGGACTCCAAGACCAATTGGCCCATGGGAAATTGGCAAGGCCTTTCTCTGTATAACTCAGGCCTAAGAAAAATGGTAACACTTTTCCCAGGAGGGTTTATGGATGGTTGGTTGGTGTGTACAAAGACTGGCAACTGTGGCTTTCTCCTTCTGGAGGATCATAGCCTGAGACTGCTTGCACACAGAGACCTAACCAAGACTAACCAGCCCCTCCCCAGTGCTGTACCAGTAAGGTTCCAGGTGAAGTAAGGCCTTGGCAGTAGCGTTTGGAAAACCCACCTGATCCCAGCTCCGCTGTATGTATGTCCATATGTCTGTCTTTTCTTCGTTCCCTCATTGCCTCAAGCCAAGGCCCCAGGACGCAAGCCACATGGGTTGTGCAACCGCAGAGCTTCCTCGGCACCTTTGAATGGAGACCAAGTCCTGCGCAGACCAGCAGACTCTCAACCGTTTCCTGTGAGAACAGAAGCCCCTGGGCAGTGGGACCCTGTGAGGCCTGAGGGATTGGGTCTCTCATCAACAAACTCAACTGAATGAACAGCCAGCCACAGGCTGGAGAGTGGAACCCTGTCCGTGCTGTGAAGGACTGTGGGCTCCAGGTATGGCATGGCCAGCTAGGCCCCCAGGAGACAGCAATGCAGAGACGGTCGTCTCACTCTGCTGCTGGTCACAGTGCCCATGTCGGAAAGGGGGTTGGGGGGGGGGATGCTGAGCAGAGCTGGGTACCTTCATGGGACAGTGACAGGCAGACCAGAATGCATCTGAAGAAGTGTTCCTGTAGGAGACTGGGTCAGAGGTCAGATGAAGACAGCCCACTCTGTCACTCTGTCCCAAGTCCATTTTTTTTTGTCCCAGGGTGTCTAAGACATGCCCAAAGAAGCAGGACAAAGGACCTTGCTGTGTTAGAGCAACTGATCCCTCTTGGTGAGCCACTGTCTGAGGCCGCACTATGGAGCTGGGGTGGCAGTTCAGCACCCACAGACCTGCATACCTGGGAAGATAAAGAAGTCAGACCCTCAGTACCACTGGCAGAATTCTCCAGGGTCTTTGGGCGAGGTGCCCCTTAGTGGGACACATGGGACATTCCGTGCTAGGTCAACGGCAGAAAGGAGGGGGAGGCTACACCCTTCTTTGCAAGCTCAGCAAGAACTCCTCCCTCAGTCGCACTGGCCCAGGGACCCAGTTAACAAGAAACGGGAAGACACTGTAGAGTGGCCTCTGGTCAGGGCTCAGCTTGTATGGGCAGTGACGTCACAGGCATCAGATTCCGGGTCTTTAAAGTGAGCTTGTCACCGCTTGTCCCTGTGGGAAGCCTAGTGGCCATGGAGATAGCCTGCCACCCACCTGAGACCACCTCTGCTTGTATTTGTGACTGGAGAAGTTGGCCGCCTACACCCCCTGCGCTGTTGCTGGTGGGACAGGAGCCCCTGCGGTTGAGGCATTGGTGAGGAGGCGTGGCCAAGGCCGCTGAGCCTCCCCTCCTGGGATGGCTGCCTGCCTCTCCCGCCCTGGCCCCCACCCGAGCACACACACACACACACACACACACACACACACACACACACACACACACAACTATTTAATTTTGCTCTGGCAAGGAATAATAGAACCCTGTGTATCTATTACAGATGCGGGGAGATTGGGTGTCCACAGCTGCGCGGCACATTCAGAGGCCTAACAAAGCTAGCTGCAATCGACGGGCCTGCCATTACCCATTCAGCGCGTGTAATAAATGAGCCGGGCGCAGCCTGCCATATACCACCCGGCCCAGATAACGGCTGAAAGGAGAAAATTAAATTTTGCTTTTGTTGAAACATTATGATTTATGTATTTGTAATATAGGCTGCGGTGGGCAATTGGGGGAGAAAAAGATTGCTGAATATCCTTCAGGGTTACTGATGGCCCCACCGGCCACTCAGCACCGAGCTCAACCCACTCCTCCCAGAGCAGGGATAATAGCAAACCCAAGTTCCCATTAACGGATGCTTCAGCAGGAGGAGTGAGGGGCTGGCCCGCTGCAGCAGGGCCACCTTGGGAAGCCTGCGCCCGGGGTCCCCGTGAAAGGGGGAGCAGGGGCAGTACCTATGTGGCCAGGACCTGGAATGGCGCATTCGGATTGCCCACGCCCTATCTGGGCCCATAAAAATAATTAACTTCTCTCACTGGCCCCGGAGAGACAGACTCTTGAGCTCGTCCTGTAATTTATAACCTTGCAATTCTGCCCCTAATGCAGCAATCAAAAGGCTTATCGCGTTGGAAGAGGTTAATGAACTTACAGCAGTCTGACGGAGCGCCTCCTCTCAAAGGGCCCTCGGCAGCGTGGTGGGGAGGCCGCCTGGGGGGCTCCCTGCTATCAGACCACCAGGGAGCAGAGGGCCCCTCCTCTTATGTGACAGGGCACCCTCCACAGGACTGGCGGGGTGAGGCCAGGGCAAGCCATCTTAGCAACAGGGAGGCTTGCTCCTGCCTATGCAGAGAATGCCACCAGCACAAGGAGCCCAGGCTTGGCCTTCACAGGACCGGGGAGGGGTATGGGGTGTTTTCTCCCCACCTAAGGCTACCGCAGGCCATGTGGGGAGTTACAGTTACTGTTGTCACACCGTTCCTTCAGAACCCCTGCCTGTGAGTCACCCCACTTGAACACAGCCCCACTCCTCACACTTCCTTTCCCATCTATGGATGTGACCTGGTCTCATATATGCCAGACATGGGGTTCAGCCCTATCACTGTTGGGGTGTCTTCCTATCTCTATTGCCATCAGTTCCAATATCCAACAGGACCCTGCTGAGGTCTCTTCCTGAACTCGTCTTCCCTTCTGGGCCCATTCCAGCTCCTAGAACCCACCTTGCAAGCTCCACCCCCCACTGCCCCCCCCACACACATACACCATGCTAGATCAAACCTTGCCTAAAGCAAGATCCATTGGTCCACTTGGCTGACTGAACAGGAAATTGCTTTCACAATGTGGTTAGCTGGGGCCCTGTCACGTGATCGATGAGCCTGCTGGCAGTGTCCTGTCTCCCTCTGCGACAAATGTCCCTTTTGCTGATGCTCTCCTCTTCACACTGGTGTCTAGTCAAGGCCATAAGCCTGCCTGCCCCAACATCAGGGATGCTTGCCTGCCAAGTAGGAAGAGGTGCAGGAGTGAGGCTGACCCTGCTTGGTCACTTAGCTGCCTGAAGCAAGAGGGCACACAGCTCTCACACTGCCTTTTGCAGGGCCAGCCGGTGTTGCTGTCCCTGTCTTTCAGGTGGATGGCTTGATCCAAGAGATGATATCGCCTGTGGCCATAGAAGTGCTCTGTGGGAGCCAGCATCCAAGCTCACCTCTTCCTCTTCTCCCTCTGAATCCTTCCGTGTACCATGGTCACTTCCCAGCACTCCCCATGCTTGCCCCAACACCCAAGGACAGTCATTGGCCAGGTGCATAGTCACCTGTCCCAACCAGCCAACATACAGACAGCCTCGCTGATATAGCTTTTGCCTTGGGGCAGATTTCTTCAGTTCATAAGCCATGACTGACAATGGCCATGCTTCACAGAACTGTGTGCTTGACTGGATACGCTGTATAGACCCTGGATTACCATGTGGTATGAAGGGTCTTATCATCTGTGCCGGAGGGTGTCATGCTGGGGGTGGTGATTTTTATAGATTTGTGTCCTAGGCTACACACTTCAGCGTGGCCTTTCACTGCTGCTTCCTGTTGGCAGTGCCCTAAGGTACTTACACCTAGGGTTCTCTCTACTGCCCTGCCCCCGTGTCAGGCATGTGGGACCCTCTGGAGCCTTGGGGATTGAACACAACTAAGAGCCACCCAAGAGCCTTGCAGAGACCACAGCCTGTGATCTCTGACCCCCTCCATTCTTCGGGATGGTCACCTTGCCCTGGAGGAGCACAAGGTCTTTTCCTTTCAACAGGACAGCGCTATCCCTCCTGGCAAGATGGGACCTACCTATGGCAAACTCTGAGAGACTCTCCAAAAGGCTGGGAGTTTGTAAAGGTAAGACTCTGAAATGGCCTAGGTAGGGGTGCATGGCTACCCTCTGCCCTAATGCTGCCTTCTAGTCCCCTGGGGCAATGGGAGGTTTTTCTGTCTGCTGAGTATCCAGCATCGGAGTCACTATCTGTGGTGCTGAGCTGCCTGGAAAGTGGTCTCTTGTCATGGGGAGTCTGTAGCGATGGGATAGGGCAAGGGATCCCAGTGGGAAGTCAGACCTTAAAGAAGGGCAGGTAAACTGAGGGACATCCTACCTCAGCTTCCAACATCAGCGACCTCCAACCCCGTTGTGCATTGCTTGGAATCCCAAGCCAGACATGAGAAAGATATAAAATTCTGGGGTACCTGTAAGACCCCCATGATGCCCATAGCACAAGGGGAGCCCCCCAGCCAAACCTCGATGGGTCCCCCGGGATAGGTAATATGAGAGTCCTTCAGTCTCAGTCAGTTGCCTCTATAGTGGTTGGCTGCTTGCACTCAGTGTATTAGAGGGGCCAAGAGCTGTGCCCTGGTCAGGGGACCTGCTTGGAGGCCACATCCCTGAGGTGCTGGGGTCTGGGGACACATCTATGGAGTCCCTGGTACCTTAGTGGCAATGACTTGCAGGTGACTGTTGTCTCTGTGCTCTCGTCTCTGGCAGCGAGGACCCTGTCAGATTGAGTAGGGCCCATCCTGACAACTCATGCTTCCTTGGTCAGTCCTGGCTCCAAGTGGCCCACTCTGAGGCAGGGAGGGGGCACAGGATGGACTTGGTATGTGAATTTAAGGAACGGCAGGGATTTGGATCAGCTAAAAGGTCAAATCCTCACTGAGGGTAGAGCTGCCACCTGACCCAGGCCACATAATGGCCTGGTGCTGTGGCCATCACACATTATACTGTCCTGTCTCCTGGGAATACCATGAACACAGAGCCTGAATTGCTACAGGGAGCATTTGATGCTATGCTGGGGCCCATAATAGCTTCTTTAGTAATTGCTGCCTCCAAAAAGGGGGGGGGGAGGACCTGTAATCCTGTGTGGCCACAGTCACCTCAGTTTTTTGTGATTGCCCCTCTGTCCATCAAGAGAGTAAGAGGCAGGCATGGTGGTGCACACATGTAACCCCAGCATTTGGGAACTCTATACAGAGGTTGGAAGGATGAAGCCAGCCCGAGCTGCACAGGAAATTCTACGCCAGCCTGAGTTACAGTGACGTGTCATAAAAACGAGAAGGGAAGGCCTGATGCGGTGGCACGTGCCTTTCGGTGGATCTGAGCTACATAGGGAGTTCCAGGTTAACCAGGGCTCTGTAGAGAGACCCTATCTCAACAAAACCAAAACTAACCAAACAAACAAACAAAAACCAAGAAGAGAGTGGCTCGGTTCGGTCTGAGGATGTGCCTCAGTGGCAGGGCCCCTGTCTGGCAGGCGTGAGGCTCTTGTTCCTTGACAACACCATGAAGACAATAACTAGGGTAGAGTTGCAAGTTGCAGGTACTCCTTGGTGCAGCACCACCTACTGGCTCACTGGAGCGACTTGGGTCCCCATATACAGGCCCAGCACTCTCCTTTTCTTGTCCCCAGCAGGTCTTGGCACGATCTGGAATTCTCCGTTTCCACCATGCGGGTAGGTGTGAAGTGTCACTTGGTTTGGTATCTTGATTATCTTTGCTTATCTATAACTCCTGTCTTCAAATTACCTGGAGGTCCGTAACTCAAGGGACTTGCCCCCCTCCCCCTTGAATATGAAGTAGCCTACGAGCCCCACAACAGCTTAGGGATGGGCCTTCCGATTCAAACCTTATTCACGGAGCCCCTTGGCGTATCTCCAAGGGCCTTCAGTATGTGACCCTTGCCACGGAGTCTGGGGACAAGCAGCTCACACTCGTGCAAGTCTGGGGACCCATCATCCCTAATTCCAAGAGCTTGAAGAATACCTGTCACGGCTGGGTAGGAATGCCAAAACTAAGAAGACAGCCAAGGCCACCTCTATCAGCCAAGGGTCGCCAGGCTGGCTCAAGAACATCCGACCTGCAGCCCACTTCCTGCTTTTGTGCTCTCCCTTAAGGCCACCTCAGGGTCCTCAGCTGTCACCCAGGACAATGGGGGAGATGGGACAAGCTTGGGCCTGTGCTTGTGGTGTGACAGATAGAAAGCCAAGGGAGTGTCCTACGGTCCCCATTCCCAGGCACTGGGGCATCCATGGTGTCCCAGTCTCTCCCGCCCACGTCCCCCTGCAGCCTCTCCTCCAGGTGTCTGCCTCTGCCGTAGGAGCTCAGCCCATGGGTTTTCTGTCTCGTTTCATCTGTCCCTGAGCAGAAACACATAAATAACAAGCGTGATTAGATGGAGATGTTAAAAAGTTTCTAAGCAAGCGCCGGGCGATGAGAGTTTTTCTTGTTTTTAGCGGTGGGAGGGGCGAACGTGCCTAGGAGGCTAACAGAGCATCCGGGAGAGCCCTGAGCAGACAAATGTCACTTTGAAAAGCATGACATCTATACAGAGCACACATCCTCTCTGTGGTTCTCAGGACTCGGAGCCATGGGGCGGGGGGGAGGGGGGTGGTTGGGGAGGGAGATACAGCAGGAGTGGTGTTGGAATTCAGGGTGGCCGTAAGTCAGGAAAGCGTGATGACCCAGATGCCCGGCAAGCCAGCCTCTGCTGGGTCAGGACTGCCACAAGTTCACAGGGGGGGAGCACAGTGGTCTTGAATGCTCCCCTGCACTGAAGCAGCTTCTTCCTGGGGGGGGGGAGGGGGAGGAAGGGGTTGTCCACACTCTAGCACCTGAGACTGAGTCAGGGAAAGCCTGCCAGGAGCTAAACCATGGGCGGCCAGGTCCAGTCGCCATACTTGGTCAGGCACTGGAGGAACCTGCCCTGTAAAACGACATGATGGGGGGGCCACATGGGAGAAAGGAACAGCATCCCTCTGCGGGTCTGGCTCCTGTTACCCTCCACCCTTGCTTTCTCTGGGGAAATCTTGGAGGTTCTTGCTCCACTAGGAAAACATGGGCTATGCTGAGCCCAGTGTGCTGGGGCCTAAGATGATGATGGGGCCCTGTCCTGCGGTACCCCTCATGATGCAGCGCAGCAGCCAGAGAGTCCAAGAACTATATGTCACCTGGGAGGGAGGGCGGGGGAGGAGTGGTGTTTCTGAGCTCCCAAACACTGCATTTGGCGCTGCTCTGATGGCTGTCCCCACGACGGTCAAGGGTGACCGCGTGGCAGTGGGCAATTATGTGATTTCCCAGCAAATCACTCTGCGCTGAGGCTGCCGCTGCCTCAGGCCGTAGCCTGGTGCTGGGGGCGCACAGGACACGCGGCTGACATTTCTCAGCCCACAAGCGATAATTGAGGTCCCAGCGTCTGAGTCGCTGTCACCATCCTGGCCTGCTGCGTTCCGTGGGCTCCAGAGACACCTCCTATTATGGGAACCTCAGTTCTTCCCTCAAGTAGGGCTTAGAAAAAACAAAAACAAACAAACAAACAAAAAACCCCCGAGGCCTGACTAAGAGGAAGTGCATGTATGGGAGCCAGGGCTCCCACCTCAAAGCAGCACCAGTCCCTAAGGGTACATACAGAAGCTCTGGAGCGTGTGGCAGATGGGATTTTGGGATCCGAGCCCCACTCCACATCCTGAGCATAGTTTGGAGAGGCCTCAGCACAACTGGGACCACACATCCTCGCCACCATGTGGCCTCCTGTGAAGGACAGTGGCCATCCTGCAGTCCTCTTATCTGCACTGCGTGCACGCCTGGTCCCCTCTCACTCTCCTCACAGGCACAGCGTGGCCCCCACATCTTCACCTTCAAGCTTGGTTCCTGTTGCTCCAGTAGAATCAGGCTAGCCCCGCCCCACCCACCTGAACACCCAAGTCAGGACGGGCACAGCTCCACCTGTGGGGAATGGAGGGCCCGAGTGACCTCATTCACACAATCGCCCACAGTGTGGAAATTGGTGGCAGCAGTGCCAGCGGACAGTGGGAAGCCCTGACAGGCTAGTTCTCTGTCCCCCAACAGATTCTGTGTCCCCTATCACTCCACAGCTTCTTAGGCCTTGTGGGGCAGCTTCTCAAAGGGTCAGAGATCAGGAGGCAGCCTAATGGTCAGATGGAGAAAGAGATTTGGGGAGTCCCTGAGGGAAGTTGGTAAGAAAGTATCGCTAGAGTCAGTTCCAGGGGTGTCCAACCCTTGGAAGGGACTGGACGCTGGTATAAGGAGAATTGGCAAGTTCCCTTGTGCTGTATTGGAGAAGGGAGAGCAGCCGAGACAGCTACATGTGTGTGTGTGTGTGTGTGTGTGTGTGTGT
Organism: Acomys minous; assembly: GCF_964271855.1. NCBI lineage: Eukaryota > Metazoa > Chordata > Mammalia > Rodentia > Muridae > Acomys > Acomys minous. The sequence goes on along the minus strand of NC_140491.1, from coordinate 34,643,819 downwards.
GTGTGTGTGTGTGTGTGTGTGTGTGTGTGGTGGGGGGTGACCAGCCTGGCCATGTAGACTAGGGAAGAGGTATTGGCCGATGATCCAGGGCCACAGGTACTGCTCGCTCTAGGCCCACAAGCAGTGCTCTTGGTCTGACCAGCTCAAGTCCTGGGACATCTCGAAGGTTTGCCGCCCACCGCGACTCCTGAAGGATGGGTGTGAAACATGGTGGCTAGACCTCACGGGTATGCCCAGACATGAATGTTCTGGAATGGCAGGCTCCCCATTCAGGCTCTGCCTCCATTTTTTATGCCTCTCCCTCTAAGACAAATGCCACGTCAGGCCAGCCGCCGGGACCCCCATTTATCACCATTTAATATATATTAAAGCGTTCTTACCTCTGACTGAGAAAACAAACAAAAACGCTGCATCAATCATAGCTGCAACAGGCAGGAGACAGACAGGGCCCAGGTCGGGTGTCTGGGGTTCTCTCCTTCTATACGGCTTGTGGGTCCCAGACTGGCCTAGGTGTCAGGCATGACTGTGGCAAGCCACTTCCTTAGCCTGTTCATCATATATTCATGCCTAGAGGAGAAACCTGAAGCAGCAGGGGCCAGGAAGACACTGATCATCTGGCACAAGTCTGTCCGGGTCTCAGTCCATGACCCTGCTGGTATACCTACTGAGGCCCTGGCTGGCAGTCAGGGACCCAAGCGCAGGGATCCACCTGCTGCCTGCTTGGCACAGCTTAGCAAGAAGCGAGGCTGCAACCTGTCTCCTCTTCCTTGAGACCCAGGTCCATGACTTCCACATTAGTTTTGGGGAGACTGAGGCACAACCACAATGAAGCTGGGAGGGCCCAGTCCAGACATCCACTAGGGGAAGTGAACTCAATCCCAGGGTGACATTGAAATCAACACAGTAAACAGAACCCTCCGTTTCTGTACATTGGTCCCAAGTTTATTAATGTGACCGCTAAAAAATTAGACTAAATGTGGCCACATCAGAGCTAGTTAGTTCGTCCTCCTCTATTAATGGAAAAACTGAGGCATGAGGGTGGGTAGGCTCATACCGAGGCTTGAAGTCCATACTTGAGCAGCTACGCTCCTCCCCTGTGGACCTAGGTCACCCAACACCTGCCCTGTCCTCACCCCCCAAACTCCCCCTACCCCTCCATCTCTCAGTAGGCACCAACCGTTCACCCTCACAACCCATAATAAACCTGGCCGTCCCCTGGGGGTGTAGGCCCTGCGGCAGCCCCCAGCAGTGGGGGTTGTGGGGACTGTAGTGGGAGGGGAGGGGCACAGGCTCGGGGTTACTAAATCAGTCCCTGCCTGTCACCGGCTCTGGGCCGCAGGAGCTGCCCGAGTGGAAATAACAAATGGCTGTCATTGTGGAGCCAAAAACCTGTGATTATAATTATCACACCCTCGGTGACCTTGCGTAAACTTTAATCCCTCTCCAATGGAGCATTTAAATAGCGTTCTCTGGGCTGCGGAGCCCCTGCCCGCCTGCCACGGCCCCCGGGCCCCAGCCAGCTCCCAAGGGGCAAAGACGTCTCCACAGAGCGGCAGTGCCTGCCGGAAGCCACTCGGAGGCATTGAGCTGGGGGTGTCCCTGTAGGCCCAGCTGGGGAGCTCTCCCTTCATCATCCTAGAGGTGAAACAGATACGCTGAAAGCGGTGGTGAGAGAGAGACTGCCGCCAGGGTCTTCTGACTTATCGAGTCCTGATCAAAGACCCATGGAGTCAGAAGTCACAGCCCTCCTAAGGCTGAGTACTGAGACCACGTGGCAGCTGCTGAGGCTCACCCCTCCATACCACCACCCCTTTGCGCACCCAGCCTCTTTCTTGGCCAGGATCCCGCTTCCAGCCCCCAAAGCTCTCATAGCCTCCAGATGAAAGGGCTTGGCCCAAAACAGTCAGGGAGATGCCTGCCCTGAAACGCACAGGGTAGCCCATCCAGTGACAGGACCCCAGTGTGCGTGAGGATTGGGACCAGAAGGGGGTTGGGCTTTTCACCTGGGTCACTATAGGAACCCCCTGGCTTTATGAGAGATTTAGGCATGTAGTCCTGAGACACGCCTTCCAAGGCGGCCTGGCATCTTGCTCACAGGGGCTCTGGATGCAAGACCCAGACCCGGAAAGTTGATGACAGTGACCCAGTAGGCTGGCCTCAGTTCCCCTCCTCCGGTCTAGCCATCTCGCCCACTGTACCCTCAGCGGGTACAGCCTACAGGGTCACTGACACCGGATACTCTATACTAGCCCGGGTGGCTTGTCCTTCTTGGCCTGCAGGAGGGATAGGACCACACCAAGCCACACTTTGGCTTTGCAGCAAGACATGATGGCACATACCTACAATTCTAGCCCTCTAGAGGCTGAGGCAGGAGGATCACAAGTTTGAGGCCAGCCTAGGCATCATAGTGAGACCCTAGCTAATGGGGATGGCAGTGGGGGTAAGGAGGGGTGGGTGTGCTGGACAGATGGCTCAGCAGTTAGGAGCACATGCTATTCTTGGAGTTAAAGTCCCGGAACCTACATCAGGGAGCTCACAGCAGCCTTCAACTCCAGCCTCAGGGAATCAGACATCCTCCAATGACCTCCATGGTTACCTGCATACACGTGTGTATACAAGCATATACACATGACTCAAACACACACACGTACACACACACACACACACACACACACACACACACACACACACACACACTCCTTCTAAAAAAGAACAAAGAAATTTAGAGTCCTGTCACTGTCAGCCTTCCATGGTGCCTGACTCTTTCTTGGTCCCCTGAGAAGGAAGGTGCTGTCTGTTGCTTAGTTGTTTTGTTTTGTTTTGTTTTGTTTTTTAATTAAGAGTGACAGGTGTAGGGCACTGCCAGATGGCTAGCCTTTGACCTAAGTTCCCCACTTCGGCCTACTTTGAAGGACCACCTGCAGCATGTTCTGGCCCTCAACTGTGTGGTCAGTTTCCTGCTGTTGTGTTCTTGAGAGGGCCAGCTGGTCTTGTCCTGTGGTTTTGGGGTTTGCCTGAGGGTACCCTAAATCCCTACTGTTGTCTCCTGGCTATCCTCCTTAAGCGTTTAGCTCCATAGGAATCCACCCGCTTCAGTCAGTCTGACTTTAAAGGGCCAGACTCCCTCTGTGCTCTTGGATCGTCTCTCCCGGGGTGGCTGCTGCTCAATCCTTGCTCCCCTTCCTCTGTGGAATGCCACAGCTCAGCTGGCTGTGCAAAGGGGCTCACACTGTTCAATTTTCTTTTTAGAGTTATTTTATTTCGCTCATATGAGTGTTTCGCTTGCGTGCACGTATGTGTGGTGCGTACCGGGTGCCTGCGGAGTTCAGGAGAGAATGTCTGATCCACGGGACTGGAGTTACAGATGGTTATTTCTGGGTGGTGTTGGCTTATGGTTTCTTCATGCCGTCCTCAGTCTCCTTGCTCAAGTGCTACTGCTTTCAGTGGAGTCTTCTACCTCTCAGGGTTGACACTCACGTCACAACTGGCCTGGGCAGTGGGAGGGACCTGACTTCCTTGCAGTTCAGACAGAGCTGGGCTCCCTGAAGTGTCTCTCCTGGACTTGAAGAGAGTGTGTTTTCAGTGAGTGCCTGTGTCTCTGGTGCCTTTCTCACGGGAACCTGTCACGTGGGTCCAGACCCTACCCCCTTAATCACCTCTTTAGAGATTGCGTCTCCAGCTACATCACACTCAGGTCTTGGGGAGTGGGATGGGGGAAACACAGTTTGGCTGCCAGCCACACTCAATTGTGCAAAGTTTAGCATCTCTTAGGAGCCTGTATGACCAGCACAGGTCCTCCAGATTGCCATACCCTGTAGCTGGGTTGCAGCTTCACAAACATCACTTAGAGTGACATGGTGGGGAAGGCTGGCTCTCTAGAGAGGCCCGGGATGCACTCCACCCTGCCAGGCCCTGCCCTACATCTGGCTGTCAAGGCCAAAGACCCAGCCTGGGCTGCACCATGCTCACGGCTGGTGCCCCGGCCCAGTCCAGCAAAAGGCACTATATAAATGGAAATGTCTCTCCCAGCCGCCCTCCCTCCCTCATTCAGCAAGCAATCAGTGCAGCCCTGTCATCCCAATTTCTCACACTTTGTGTCTGTTCTCTGTCTGGGGCAGTCTATGAGATTGCTTCTGGGGCTGGGCCCTAAGAAAAACAAGTGGGGCAACTGTCAACCCAGAACCTTCCCTTCTGTCAGCCAGCTCTTCAGAGAGTTCAGGGCCTCAGGAGCTCAGTCACTCCATCTGAGAGGTAGCGTGGGGAGGGGTTCTGGGGAGCAGTGGTGGCCTGGTCAGGATACATTTCGGGTCTTGCTTCACAGTCAGGAAACTGCAGCCACAGAAGGCGGGACACACACACACACACACACACACACACACACACACACACACACACACACACACACCAGGGCTTGCAGCAGAGTTGGGGCCTAAAGCCAACTTGGAACAGCATCCCTGGTATGTTGGAAGAGAGAACAGGAGATCCTCCCCTGGAGTGGGCAGTGGCAGGATGTGGCCACACTCAGACCTGGGCATCTATCTACACAGAGGGTCTGGCGTTATAGCCATTCCATCCTGGGCAGGCTCTATCATGAGGGCACTATTCTCCTGTCTGGATTCCCCGCATCCAGCTGCCCTGCAGTACTTATTGCCCACACCAGGCCAAGACTCTCTTATCTTGGTACCTGCTCACCCCCATGGCTTCTGAGGTCCAGGAGGAATAAGCAGGGTCAAGGCCTTCAGAAGGCTGGATGTGTCTCCTGGATAGAGAGAGAGCAGGGCCCTGGCAGCTCCCACCCCTAAGACACGCAAAGGTCACAGATGGTGATGCAGAGACCCAGGGCAACTTCAGCTTTTAAAATATTATCCTGAGCTGGGCGTGGTGGTGCGCGCCTTTAATCCCAGCACTCGGGAGGCAGAGGCAGGTGGATCGCTGTGAGTTCAAGGCCAGCCTGGTCTACAAAGTGAGTCCAGGACAGCCAGGGCTACACAGAGAAATCCTGACTCAAAACCAAAAAACAACCACCCCCCCCAAAATATATATATACATATATGTGTGTATATATGTATGTGTGTATAGACATATATATATTCCTGTTAGGAGTGACTTGGCCCACAAGGAAGAGTCAGAAGGATCTTGGACTCCAGACCAATCTGGGCTATACAGTGTGATTCTGTCTCAAAAAAGGAAAAGCCTAGTTTTATGTACATATAACTTACACACAACAGATTCTCATCTTCGAAGCTTATGGTTTTGGCATGATCTGCACTGAGAGAAGCATATGATCTGCCAGGTACTCCATGAGCCACATATCCTCAGCCCCACCATGCCCCATCCCAGGGACCACAGCCCCCTGTGCTTCTGGGGTCAGATCCTCCATCTAGGATTTCATGCAGACTCTGCCCTCCAGCCTTTTTGGCTTTGGTCTTCATCCCTTGCAGCATTCAGAGCATCACGGTCTAGCAATCATGTCTCCTGTTGACAGACATATGGGGACCTTCTAGGCTGGGGCTCTTACAGGAAAAACCAAGTGAACTTCTGGACCAGGTCCTTGTGATGGTGTGTGCCTTCGATCCCAAGGACTGTTGAATCAAGTGGTAGATGAATGTGTGACTTTAAAAAAACTAATTGTATGTTTACTTATGTATATGTTGTCGGTGTACGTACGGCACGTGCAGGTACAGGTGCCTCCATTGGTCAGAAGGCATCTTCTGGAGCTGGAGTTATAGGTGTTTGTGAGCTCCCTGACGTGGGTGCTGGGAACCGAACTCTGGTCCTCCGGAAGAGCAGCAAGTGCTCTTAACTGCTGAGCCATCTCTCCAGACCCCATATATGTAACTTTTTAAGAAACAGCCCCTGGGGCTAGAGAGATGGCTCAGCAGTAAGGAGTACTTGCTGCTTTTCCAGAGGACCTGGATTTGAATCCCAGCACCCACAAGGCAGCTCACAACTGCCAGATCTGCTCCAAGGCCTCTGACACCCTCTTCGGGCCTCACAGGCACTGCACAAGTGTTGTGCACAGACATACCACAGACAAAATCCTCATACACATAAAGTAAAAGCAAGTAAGTTAAAAAAGAAACAAAGTAACCATTTACTTAACTTCTGTGCCTCCAAAACTGCCCACCAGTGTACAAGTGAGAACCTGGGTCTTCAGGTTATGCCAGTCTAATGGATGTGGCATCCAACTGATGCACAAATTTGAATGCCCCTGATGATCTGTGATGTCAGGTGTTTCCATGCCTGCTCATTGTTATTTATGAACCATCTGTGGCAAAGTTGCCTGCTCAAAGGCCTAGGCTGTGGCTCAGAGGCGAGCTCTGTGCCCCCAGGTGTGAGAATCTGGCTTCCATGCCACACACACACACACACACACACACACACACACACACACACACACACATACACACACACACACACACACACACACACACACACACACACGTTCTGCTCAAATCTTTTAAAAAATTTTTAAAATTTAATTTTAATTTATGTGCGTTGGTGTTAGGGTTGTCAGATCTTGGAGTTACAGACAGTTGTGAGCCGCCACGTGGGTGCTGGGAATTGAATCCCGGTCCTTTGGAAGAGCAGGCAGTGCTCTTAACCAGTGAGCCACTGGCCAGCCCCATCTGCTCAAATCTTTTGTCTGTTTCTAGCTCTTTTTTTTTTTAATTGCCTTTTAAATTTGAGTTAAAAATGAAATGAGATAGCAAAGGCTTTTAATCCCAGCATACAGCAAGCAGATCTCCGAGTCTGAGGCCAGCCTGACCTACATATTGAGTTGCAGGACGGTCAGGGACACAGCATAAAGTTTTGAAGTTGTGCAATTCTGTAACTGTTTTTAAAGCATATTTGATGGTGTGATAGATGGCCGAGCACATAAAGGACCCTGCCACCACCATAATGACCTAAGTTTAATCCCTGGGATCTACGTGTTAGAAGGAGGAGAAAAGCAGCTACCACGGATTGTTCCCTGAGACTCATACCATGGTGTACATACATCCATGCACACCACACAAACAAATGTAATTAAGACATCTAAGTGTGCTCGCCGAGTGCTATGGCCAACACCACTACCTCCTTCCTGCTATGCAGTCACTGGCCCCTCGTTCACCCTGACTGTGCTCCAGGCTTTAGGACCCCTGTTCTAAAGTCCTGCGTCAATCAGGCAGTGTGCAGATTTATAGTGGGATATATGCCTCCTTCGAGGGTGACGATCCTATGCTCCTACACTCCTTTTCATCGCTAAATAATATCCCACGCGTAGACACCCTTTATTTCTCACTCACCAGTAAATGAATGGATAAAACCTTTCCATACTGGAGAAAACTATACTTTTCTTAAGGGTGGGCCTGACCCAACCTGGCCAGCCCCAGGCCTTACCTCAGCCACTTGCTCTCCTCAGACACTCTCTCCCAACATGAAAGCAGCCTGGGCAGCCCATGTACCTCACGCCCAGGAGCTAATCCTCCCCTCAGGGACACTGCTGCGATGGATCTGCAGCAGACTGCTCTGGCTACTAGGGAGCATGTGAGTGAGGCAAGCCTTCTGGGGACCATCTCCTCCTACCTGGTGGCTCACCCAAGGGTGGGCAGCTGAAGACCATCTGGCAAATCTTCTAGATGCCCTTGGAGTGTTCAGGAAACCTGTGGCCACAGTAGGGCCAGACCCCCTGTGGCCTGGTGGAGCAGATAGTTACCCAGCGTCCTTGATCTCTATTGCGCTGCAGTAAAGAGTATCCTTGAGGGAGTATTGCTACAGAGACAGAGGCTACCCACAAGTAATAGCACCCAGTGCTGTGGCTGTGGGGAGAGGAAATGGGAGGCGAGGGGCAAGAAGAAGGGTTTCCTGGCTTCATGTCTCACCTATGCTCCAAGCCCTACAGTGATACAGGACATGGCTGTCTGGGGCAGGAGTCCTCTTCCCTCTCACAAACACCTCAGGGAGGCAGAGGACTCCTCTGTGGGCACAAGTTTCACTAAGGGCAACATCCTAGCCAGGCACCTGCCACGGCAGGGATTCACCCACCCTCAAGGCTTGATTTATAAGGCGTCTCGTTCCGGGTCATTTGCTTTCTCCAAAGGCTGCAGAAATCTAATTGCTCTTTGAAGAGAGAGAGAGAAAAAAAAAAGCCCCAAATAAGGTGGTTAATTGCAAGAGAGCAGCTCCTCGAATGGGCAGCCACACTAACCCGGAGGTGACCACACGCGCGGAATCCTGAGTGGGAGCACGGCTGCGGCCTTGTGGGAGGGTCAGGTGGGCACCACAGAAAAGCCTGCCTGGTCAGCTGGTAGGAGACCAGTCCAGCCCAGCATCGCGCTCAGTGCGATGCAAAGGTTAAACCTCTCTCCGGAGACCCTTCTGGCCTGGCGGTTAATTGGAATAACAAAGTCAATACGTGTGGCCGCCAAGGGACACAATCTTCGTTTGATCTCTCTCCTGGGCAGATTAATTAAGTGTTATCAATTAATGGCCCTGGTTAAAGGGGACACATGTTAGCCACTTTCATAGGCAATGTTGGGCCCGCGGGCCTGACGGAAAGCAGCCTGGCTTCTGTGGGTAATGTGAGGGGGGTTATAACGGAACCCTGAGCTGCTCAGCCATCCATGCCCTCACACCACACCAGGCACTCTCCAACAGATCACCTCAAGCCTTCCAGGGGGTCTCAGAACCCAGTGCAGAGGGGAGCCCAGGAGAGCATATGCTGGCAGCCCAGAGGTCCACCCAGGTCCAACCCGGAGACACTGCAGCCCCGGACAAAAAACAAGGTGTGCTCATGGAGTCTTGGCTTCTGACCTGGCACAGATTGTCTGAAGGGGCAAAGCATGCCTTTGCTGGGGCTGGGCCTGAGCCACTGTCAAAAGTAATCTAGTCCTCGGGGAAAACAAGAGCTCTTCATCGAGCAAGGTGAGCGCCACCTAGTGGTGGCTGGCTCCCTAGCACAGGGGACACGGCTCTTGAAGGAGCCAAGTTAAAGACTTCCACCAGTTCCGCCAAGTCCCCGCTTACACCTCTGAGTCCATGGTGGACCATCACCCTTGGAGTCTGAACAATGAATTTTATTTGACCAGGATCCTGTAACATCCATCCTGGCTCACCGCACCACAGTTGCCCATAGACATTTCTGACTCAGGAGAAAACTCCCACGTGCCTTGTAGGAGACCAGAACAGAAAAGAGGTGGAGCAATGGGATCGGCTTTAACCGGGTCTCAGAGAAGCAGCCACAGTGTTGAGGTGGAAGCTGTCCTTCCTCTGTTCCCTTCTGCCTGTCTCCCAGGGAAGATGGGCATCAAACAACTACCCTAAGCTTTGGGGAGGGAATCATTTTGCAGCTGAAGAAACTTTGCCTCGAGTCTGGTCTTTAATCACCTGTCGGCTGGGTGACCCCATGCAAGCTGAGGCATCTTGCAATGCTTTTCCGATTGCTACAGAGCAAGCGTATAAAGTGGTGCAGGCCAGAAAAGGAATAAGAGCAGCAATAGTTAAAGTCATGGTGGCATTAGTGACATCAGACATGAGATGGCGACAGTGACAATGATAACGGCGGTGCTAGCTGACGACGGCGGCAGACGGTTATGATGACAGTGTGGATGGTACGGGTAAGGGAGAGGATGATGATGATGATGGCGATGGTGATGGCCGCACTGGTGGCCATGGTGGTCGTGAAGATGATACCCATGCCGGCGATAATGGTGGTAATGACGATGATGGTGGCAAAGGTGGTGGTGATAGTGCTAATGGTGACACTGATGGTAGATGTGGTGGTAGCAATGGGGCTGGTGGTGGTGATGATGGTGGTCATGATGATAGCAGTAATGGTGATGTTGATGGTAGAGATGATGGTGGTGGTGGTGGTGGTGATGCTGATGGCAATGGTGATGGTGGTGGTGGTGATGACCATGATAATGTGATGATAATGTGGTAATGAAGGTAGTGGAGATGCTGGCGGTAATAATGATCATGGTGGTGCTGCTGTAGTGTGTTGGTGAGGGTACCAGTTGTATTCATTGTCTATGACAATTCACCTGAAATCACAGTGGCTGAAAACAGCCCTTACACAATGGCAAACTATTGATCATGATCAGGCATCTCAAGCCGAGCTGTGTCAGATTCCCTTCCCACCTGCCTGCAGGCCATGATGTTCATCACCTCTTGGCCGGGACATTGTTCCTTACCACACTGGGTTTCCACATGGGCTGCACGAGCAGCTGCCTCAAACCAAAGCAAGTTGTAAGAAAGGCATGAAAGGAAAGAGGAAGACCTGCAACCGCACCCACTACAGAGCACGGTCTGTTTCGTAACCCATTTTAGGAGTGACACAAGAGAGACCACTGGACGATGGGCAATACAGTGGTCAGTTGCTGGGGCCACCTTGATAGCTGCTATGGGGATGGGAGGAAGGTGAGAATAAGGAAGGAGCAGTGAGTGGTTTTCAGCCTCAACCCCTGACCTGTCAGAGGAGCCAGTCAGAGTCTGTGCAAGCCAGTTCCTGTTCCCTAGGAAAAGAAGGCAAGCCCCGGCCTCACACCTGGGGCCTGGACCATCTAAAGCACTCGGTGTGTGGTGGAGACACCCCCTTTTCTCTGCCAACTTGTGGATGTCATGTTCCAGAGCCCAAGCCTCCCACCTGGCCCCACAGTCTGCTTTCAGGGACCCCTACTGGGGTACCAGCTAGGAAGAAAACAGAGGAACCAGGGACTCAAGAAGCATACGGCACAGGGTGTTAGTGAAGAGGCTGGTACAAGGTTGAGGCTGTCCCTGGGAGAGACCCAGGCTGGGAGCCTTTAGTCACGGCCACCCCTCCCTGGCTCCCTGGAATAAATTCCCCTAACAATCCCGTGCTGCAGGCCCCTGAGGGATGAACACAGAGCCCCATAATTCTCCCGATGGGACAGTTCGTAATAAAATTGCTTCTAAAAACATATTTGCAAGTTGCCACATTTTTTAAGCAGAACAATCTCCACTGGGGCTCTTCGTCTCTGTGATGAAGTGGCCGACTCCTGCACACGGATTCTGTCACCGCGTCACCCGCGCAGGGGAAGTACACTCTTCAGAAGCCCTCTTCAAAAGCGCTACAACGCGTGACTTATGGCTCTGTAAGCAGCCCACTTCCAGCAGGTGACAGGTGCGGCCTACACAGGAGCCGAGGGCAGAGTGCCAGGTGCCAGGTGCAGCCTACACATCAGCCAAGGGCAGAGCACCAGGCTGGCCTGGGGAGAATGCCATCTGGGTAAGCTGAGGCTACTGGTAACACGACAAGATCACTGCCTCCGGTACTCAGGCTCTCCCTCCTGCAGCACTGTCCAGGCCTACCCGTTGCCCCTTGGGATTTGGGGGTTGGGAGTCAGCTGGTAAGGCAGAAGAAGATTCCACAGGCCTCAGATGATGGAGATGATACACTGTTGGGGGGGTCCAATGGCAGGACCCCTGCACTCTGCTGACTCCATGTCTGGTTCCTCAGAGATCATCCAGGGTCTCAGGACCTGTTACCTGGAATCCCACCCATTACAGCTTTTTCCCTTTTGTGAGCACAACATGTCACCCAGGCTTAGTGGAACCTCTGTTGCCCATAATGTCATAGCAAAGGCCTCTCAGAACCTGACCTTCCCTCTGCTGGAGGTGAAACTGCCCCCAAACAGGAGTCCCTACCTCCACATTTTAGCATTGCCCTCTGGAGCCCTAAGGCCTGGAAGGTCAGGATTGTGGGGCCTCCCATAAAAGACAGACAATGTCGAGACCAATCTCCACCTCCTGTAGTATCAACAGCATAGCAGCCTTGGACTTACCTGAGTTTGGGACAGCCAGGTGAGGACATGCAAGTGAGGACATGCAAGTGACCAGGTAAATGACCACACTTGCTACACGGAACTAAATGAAACCTTTTTTTTTTTTTTTTTTTTTTTTGAGATAAGGTCTCACTGTGTAGCTCTAGCTAATCTGAACTCTGTGTAGACCAACCTGGCCTTGAACTCAGAGAGAGTAGCCTGCCTCTGCCTCTGCTTCCTAGTGCTGGGATTAAAGGTGGCTTGAAGCATCTACTTTTACATGTCCGTTATCCATGGAAACTACTCTTACACTGAGCAGCTAAGGCCTCAGGCTGCTGTACTGGCCATCAGCTCCACCTGACTGCCTGTGATCTAGGAACAGCAAGGGTGCCCGCCCCTCATTACCCCAACCGTGTTCACTGACCAGCAGCCCATCGTGGGGCCAAGAAAGAGATGGCCTGCCTGGTGGTGGTGGCACACGCCTTTAATCCCAGCACTCAGGAGGCAGAGGCAGGCGGATCACTGTGAGTTCAAGGCCAGCCTGGTCTACAAAGTGAGTCCAGGACAGCCAAGGCTGTCTCAAAAAATGAGAGAGAGAGAGAGAGAGAGAGAGAGAGAGAGAGAGAGAGAGAGAGAGAGAGAGCGCAATGCTTAGGCAGCACCCAAAACAGTGGTCAGTTTGACTCCGTCTCTGTTTCTTGTCGTGACCAGTGAGCCTGCCCATCAGTGCGAGTCTGCATGCACCTAATGCCTACCCCAGGTACCAATGGACAGTGGGAAACTGCCATGATAGCCACAGGTGAAGCCACCGAGCATCTGTGGATGGGTTAACTGAGACACTCAATGTGGACGTCTGTCTACTCAACCTGCAAAGGGAAAGGAACCCTGACATGCATCGTGGCACGTGCGGGCAGACCCTGAGGACCATAGCTGCCAAAAGCAGTGGGGCCCCGTGGCTGTTCACACCCAACAGGGTGGATAAAAACAGGGGTCAGGCGCAGAGCTTCTGGTGATGATACGCATCTGCGAAACGAGTGTTGGCAGTGGCTGTGTGACCGAACAAGGCTCATGAGCCGATGCCAGGAAGCTGAAAGAAAAGGAAGGGGAAGTCACCTGGGAGTCACAGGTGTGTTTGGGTGGCTGCAAGTGGCTCCTGCTGCCTTCTCAGGCTCCTATAGGTCTGACTCTGGGCCAGTGCTACCTGCCTGTAGCATGGTGTCCAGGCCCACCCCAAGGGCACTGCTAGTCTGGAGATCCCGTGAAGGGCAGGGGTCTACCGGCACTGACAGAATTTGATTTCTGCTGTCTGAGGCAAGTGGGTCTTCCACACAGAATTTTAGGCCAGGTAGAACCAGGGACCAACGGGGACCCAGGGTATCTGGGCAACCCCAGGACGTAAAGACAGAGAAGGGCCAAGCAACGCTGCACTCAGGCGGACCCTCCTAGGTGCAGAGTGTCTGGGGCACTGTGTGGCCTCAGAGGCAACCAAGGTACCCTCACCTTCCAAGCCAATCCTTACTTCTACACCCCAACTCCAATTTCCTCAATAGGCTCAAGGCTGCCACCCACGCACAGAGCTACTCTCAGGACCCCATCCTGCTTGGGGGCCAAACAGGGTAAACACAGCTGCAGGTGGCCAAGGTATGCATTCTTGCCCCCACAGCCCTGTGCCCACAGCCCACTGGCCTCTCCTGGGGTGGGAGCCCATAGGGATATATTAATTATATTTCTCTCCACTAATGGGCTGCTTACTTTATGATGTGGGGACACAAAAGTAAATTTTAAAATCAATTATACAATTACATATGTAGCAATAACAGAGTACACGGCTAATCCCCGCCGGGTCAGAACAGCAACCTTCCAATAATGCAGGTTTCATTAGGGGAAGGGCTGTTATTGCCAAGAATTACAGAAATAATGGGAGTGGGTGTATTCAGTGAGAAGTAACAAATGAGGCCGCTCTGGAGATAAGACGCGAAGCCGGCTGCTCACGAGCACCGTGGAGGCCGAGTACATCGGGGGTCACTAGCGCCGGGGAACAAGAATTAATTTTAGACGCTTCCTGGAGCCCAGAGGGTGGGAGAGTGGGGGCTTCTGTCGAGCCTAGAGGTGGGAGGAGTGCCAGGGGGAACAGAGAAAAGGCCCCTCACTCAGCCACCCTCCTCTCTTCTGGTGATCTTGGGCTGTAAGCCTCTGTGCTGCATATACTGTAGCAGATCAGCCCTTGCTGCCACGCATATGGTGGGCACTCCTGATCTCAGCGGTCAGTGCTAGGTGCAGGGGAGGGGGGGCATGTCCTCAATATGTGTGCTGTTCTGGATCAGAGGAACCCAGGTGATGTGGCCACAGGAAGTGTGCCCACTGGGAATAGGTCTCCCAGAGCCAACATGGAACTCTTTCCTGGTCTGAGATTCGGCCACCATCCACCAGTACTGTGTCCAAGCAAGGGTTGCAGCAGAGTCAGTCCAGGCTGCCGAGCAGAGAAGGGAACCAGCAGACAGCCAGAGTGGCAGAAAGGAAACAGGCTGTTGCTCCTGGCACCTCCAGGCGGACCTAGCAAAGATGCCGGCAGAACCCATGGCTGAATCAGGACTGATGTCCTACCCCGAGGAAGGAGCAGGGGCTTTGGCAAACAGTGGCATGTCACCAGGAAGCTGGCTCCTCCTGTTAATGCTTCAAATACTGGAAGCTTAGCCACTTAATGGCTTACCAAGGTCACCTCACTAAGGGTCTCTGGGCTGGGACCAGGGCTAGCGGGACTAGCCTGCTCAACGGACCCCAGAGAGTACATTGCTGGGTCTCTAGTGAGACACCCTTCCCCCATAATTAGAGCAGGACCCCCTGGCAAGGCCAGGACCCTTTGCCGCAGGGCAGGTAACCAGCTCCTAGAGGGTTTTGGCAGCACAGAGAGTGGTGGCCAGAAGCAAGGGCCGCATCGCTCCCTTTCCTCAGAGGCTTCCTTGCATCCTCAGAATCATACCCCAGCAGACCTGAGCAAGGGGTTACTTTACCGTCTACCAGCCTCCAAGGCTGCTGCGGGCATCCCAGGTCATTCCCCCCCACCACTCCCCACCCCGCGCCACATACACACACCAGTGGCTGCGGAAAGGTTGGTGGCTTGAGACATAACCGCCCGAGTGCAGGAGAGTCCTAAATGATTACCAGAGACCACCGGGTTACCATGCATGTAAATGAGGCCAAGACAGCCCATGGATCAGGCCTTTTCTTCCAGGCGCCAGCAAAGAGACTCTGATAAGGGGATCTTTGTAATTACACAGAGCTACACTGGTCAATTCTGACTTTTAAATACTGTAGGGCCCGAGAAAGGAGAAGAAAGCGGGAACACATGTCCTCCGGGGCAATAGCTTTAGCTCCTTTTGAATTTGCCGTCTTGCCGCAGAGCCTGCAGCCACGGCCGCCCGCCTCCTTTGTGAGCGCTATCGCTCCATCACAGCGCAAGATCATTTCCAAATTAAATTTTATGGTCCATTACTTACTGCACCGACACTGGTCTAATGGAATCTTAAGTGGAACTGACTGGACCTGCGTGGGGCCAGCCTCTCAGTTAAGATGTTATTTAGTTCTAATTATCAGATAATGAACTCGGGAAATTTAATTTTTAATATTTGTATGTCGAAAGTCCATCGGGCTTTGGTTATAGTTTAAATTAGAAGCTAACCCAGGTTGAGCACTAGTCCCAGGACATGCTCTTCTGAGGACCGAGGCCACACAGAGCCCCTACTGTGAGCTACCTGTTTCCAGGCTCTGGACCTAAAGCCCCCAAGGAAACCCAGCAGGAAGCGTTCCCAGCCCAGACCCTGTCTGTGGCTTACCGAGGGGAAGCTTAGTACAAGGTAGGCCAAGGGACTGCGGGCTTAGTGTCAGGTGTCTGCAGGCATGCAAAGAAGAACCATCACCCAAACCTATATGGCCATGTGCTAGGGTCACAACAAGTGCCCTGGGCTGCACAAGGTGCTGTTTCCTGTGTCGCCCCAAGTGAGAGAGAGCCAGTGTACCATCCCCATAGGTGGCTGAGTAGGAAACATCCTCTGGAGGAGATCACATGGCCTGGGGGCCTGCCAAGTCTCTGGTTTGATGGAATCATCACTTACCCAGACATCCTTGGAACAGGCTCACTAGCCTGGCTACATCCGAGTACTTCTGGCTAGGCCAGACTCTGTGTTCTGCCCCGATGTGGCCTAGACCCAAAGCTGAATGCTCCAGCTGCCCCAGGGTGCTGACTGCTTCTCCTTTAGTGAAGTCAGTGCTCAGGCCATAGCAGCCAGGCACACAGAAGCTGGGGGTGGGGGTGGGGGTGGGGGAGGGTGGCAACAGAGTCTCCTGGAGGTAGAGTGGCTGAGAGTGGCCCGGAGGATTGTGGGATCTGCAGGAGAATCAGGGATGAGTATTAGGTGAGAGGCCTCCTCTAGGAGCAGGTGACCCAACTCCTCCTACCACAGGGTCCCCCTGCATTCACATAAAGCTGCCAAGAGGCCAACCGGGGAAGCTACTTGTATCTTCCTTGGAGTCCCCAAGGTTTAAGGGAAGACTGTCACCCGTTATCTGCTGCAGCCTAGAAAACACTGACTACTTACCAGCTTCAAACCAGGATGATGGACAGCCCTGTCCACTAGTCTGCACCTAGGGGAGGGCTCCACGGGGTGGCTGCCTCTTCTTGACTTCACAGGGCCTGGCTTCATAGCTGAGTGGGTCACCTTTAAGACCTCAGCGGGACCTGTTTAGCCTGAGCTGTCTCCAACACGGAATAGAGGACCTCGGAGAGCTGGAGCCAGGAGAGAGACAGAACCACAGTAGGGACCATGGCAGAGGTGTAGCTCGTTCTCAGGCTGGGCAACTGCAGCGGCTGCAGCGGGTGATGCCCTCCTCCCTCCTCAGGGCCCCCTCACCTCCCCTTGGCCTTCTCTAGTTTGCAACTTGTCGCTAAAGGCACATGACACTACTTTTTGATGAAGAAGAATCGAAGAATGTAGCCTTGGCATCTGCTTCCCGTGACCAGGTCAAATCCACGCTCCTTTCCTTGTGTAGGTACATTACTCTGCAACGAGGTAGAGTCCAGCCATCTCCCCTCCCACTCCACATGCCCCGCCCAGAGGCACCTGCTCTTTCCACTGGCACTGCTGCCCAGGAGCTCACTTCTGCCTCCCTGGGAAAGAGGTCCTATTCTTAAACGGACCAGAGGCTTCAACAGGGTCTGGGGGCTTGGAGCTCAGCTTTGAGCCGGGTAGAGCTTTGAGCAGAGGTGGAGCTCTGAGCATGGGCATGCCCTCTAGGACAAAACCTCTAGCCCAACCCCTTCCACAGGGTGTTCCTTGAATATCCTCAGGCTCCTGCCCCAGCGCTGGGCTCCTTCCTGCCCTGCTTTCTGCTGTGGCTTCTGTATTCCTAGCTTGTGCACCTCTAGGCCCCTCCCAACACACACACACACACACACACACACACACACACACACACACACACACACACCAGCTCCTGCCATGGATGATGGGCATCCGACTTTGAACTGCTTTCAGCTGACACTTCAACATGGAGCTCTCTGGTCATTGGCGCCAAGGGCAGAGGTTGCTCTGGCCCTCCATGGAGGTGCCCCCGTGGTTGCTGTCGATGTAGCCAGCCTGGGTGTCCAGAAAAGGAACCAATCCCATTACCTAAAAGGCAACCCCATCTTCCTGAAAGCCTCAGGTAAGCAGCGGTCCTCCATGGCCTCTGCTCCTGTCCCTGCCTCCGGGTTCTTGTCCCAGCCTCCCTCAGCAATGGACTTACAATCTGTAAGATGGAATAAAGCTTTGGTCATGGGTTTTATCACAGCAACAGAAACCTTAAGATCACCCTAAAATAAATTAATAAATGTTTTTTTAATAATTGCTCTGCAGTCTGTATTAACTATATTCCTCATCACAGTGACCAAATGTCTGACAATAAAATATTTAGTGCAAAGGGGGCTTATTTCAGCTAGCAGTTCCATGGCAAAGGAAGTAGTACAGCAGCTTGGGCTCCATTAGTAATGAGAGCTTGGGTTGGAATGAGTTCTGAGCTGCAGCGCATAAGCCCCAGCAAGGCTCCGCCTCCTAAAGGTTCTATAACCTCCCAAAACAGTGCCACCCTCAGGACAAAACATTCAGACACGTGAGCCTGCGGGGCACATTTCTCACTCAGCACACTACAGTCTGTGAACACAGACGCCTCTCTCTCCACATTGTCTCTCATACCAAATGTCTCTCACATAAGCTGCCTCTTAGGCGTTGTCATGGTGACCCTGGTGAATGGAAGCTCTGCATTGCCACCTTTGCATAGAACCTCACCTGCGCTGCTTATAATTGTCTTCATACAGCCATGAGGACATCTCTCCTTACAGGGTCAAGTGCAGCTTTACTGTGTATGTGTATATGAATGGTGAGAGTGGATACAGACCATGAAACCAGATAGAAGACCATGAGAGGGGCAGGGTGTGGTGGCGCACGCCTTTAATCCCAGCACTTGGGAAGCAGAGGCAGGCGGATCGCTGTGAGTTCGAGGCCAGCCTGGTCTATAAAGTGAGTCTAGGACAGTCAAGGCCACACAGAGAAACCCTCTTGAAAAACCAAAAAGAAGAAGGAGGAGGAAGAGAAGGAGGAGGAGGAGGAGGCGGAGGAGGAGGAGGAGGAGGAGGAGGAGGAGGAGGAGGAGGAGAAGAAGAAGAAGAAGAAGAAGAAGAAGAAGAAGAAGAAGAAGAAGAAGAAGAAGAAGAAGAAATGAGATGTTTGGGGCAGGGCAAAAGGCACACATGACCAAAAAGTAGAAAGGAGGCTATAGGGTGGGAGGGCTTGAGGTAGAGGGGGGGAGGTGAGAGGAGAAAAAGGAGGAGGGAATCACATTTTGTTTGAAAAGTGCTATGCCCAGTGGTGGTGGCAGCAGAGGTGGCACACGCCTTTATTCCCAGCATTTGGGAGGCAGAGGCAGGGGGATCTAGGAGTTCAAGGCCAGCCTGGCCTACAAAGTGCATTCAAGGACATCCAGGGCCACAGAGAGAACCCCTGTTTTGGCAGGAGGGGAGGGAGAAAGATGTAAAAATGAAAACCTTATGTATTACAAGCTAATAATTAATTGATTTAGAAGGAAAGAAAGAAAAAAGCTAGCTCATTCTGTGGTTTAGACCCACCAGGCACACACATCAAAGGGCCCCCAGTCTGCTTGTCTCGTGCTCAACAGTACGCAGTGCTGTGGTAATCTAGACTATTTCTGAGAGGCCTTGTGAGCCTGTCCGTCACATCTCCATCGCTTCCATCCTAACTGTGTTCTGTGTGTTCCTGTGTCACAGCCCATCCTGAACAATGCCCCTCAGACGGGCCCCATTTCTTGTGGGCTCTGGGGAAGGGACTCTTGGCTTGTTTGCTGCTGCTGTCCAGGCCTCCTGGCAGCTGGAGCCACAGGGAGCTAATTGGGCCAGAGATCCACACCAGTCTCTTTCTTCTTGAACGCACCTGGAAACAACTCTGTGTGTGGGATCGAGACCTGTTCTGTGGCAGTTGAGATGGGATGGTAGCAGCACTGGGGTAGCCATCAAAGCCAAACTAATACACTCAGGGAAGGGTCTACCCACAACATCGATGAATTTCTCCTTGTACTGAGTCCAGAGACAAGGCCTTGCCTAGAGTCCTGGTCCTTCTCCTCCGGGCAGAACAACTGCTCCCACAGAGGGACTGAAGAATCCTGGGCCAAGGGAGACATGAGAAATGGGTATTGGGGGTCACCTGGCTATCTCGCCACAGGGTCACATTGCCTTAGGGGAGGCCCTTCCCCACCGTCCAACAGCCCAAGTTCCCGGGGCACATGTGTCCCGTGGGAGCATCTCTTCAGGACAACCCCTTCTCTACTGTGCCCGATATCCCCTGCCCTGCTCAGGCAGGCTGAGGCTGGGACCTGCTGGGTGATGAAGGTTAGCAGGTCTCTGCCAGGTAGAACACACACCCAAGATGAGGGAGTGAGCCGACCGTCTCCTCTGTCTTACCTGCCCAAAGCAGTCCTGGCTGCACCGTGGTTCTCCTGAGGGGAGTCAGCCAACCCTCGGGCATTTCCTGGTGAGCTACAAGGACAGCCAAGACTGAGGAATGGGGCGGAAGAGGATGGGATCAGCAGAGGCATGCGGTGCAGTCCTGGCACACAGCTGCCAGCTGAACACGTGAAATGCCAGGTCCTCCGAAAGGAAGCCCTCTCTCCTTGCCTCCACAGCTCAGGCTGTGGGTGCATCCTCTCCGCTCTTCCCCCACTGGGGTCTCGTTGTATGAGGGCTCCCTTCTCCTTCACAAGGTCCTGAAACCCCAGGTCCTTCTTCACCCACAGAGACTTTGCACGTTTTCCTCACACCCAGGTGTGGACAGTCAGGAATCTCGTTCGTGAGGACGCCCCCAAGGTGAGCAGAGCTTCCTCTATCCTCTATCTACTGACTGCAGCCAGATCCCGGCGGTAAAACCCCCCGCCCTGAGGGAATGGCTGGTCTAGGGCAGGTGACAGAGGAACACATGCTCAAGGCCAGTTTGGGGGACCTGAGGCAACCTGGGTTAGTCACCCCGAGACAAAGGGAGGCAAGGATAAAGCAGTGGGCAATGCAGGGCATCAAGGGGGCGTGTAACATGACCCTCGACAACCACCAGTCACAAGAGTCCTTACTCCCTAGGGAGCCAGGTTACACAAGCCCTGCACATACCTCACCCAGCCCATCTTTCAGGCCTCCTCCCCTGAGACCCTGTCAGCTCTTCATTGTGGGGCTCTGCCTAGGCCCAGTCGCCGTGGCCTTCATTTTCACCAAGGCCAACACTAGTCCTGTGGCCCATGGTGGGCTCTACGTTTTTCTCTCTGAGGTCTTATTTCTAGGACTCTCACCTCGGTTCCTGAGATTCCAGCTCCCTGGTCACATGATATTAGGGGACAACAGGACAAGCCCACTGTGTCTCCCAGGGAAGGGCAAGTTTCTGAAGAACTAAGGCAGAGGACTGTCATCCACAGAGGAAACTATGTCAATGGAACCCCCATGGCAGTGAGTAACCTGAACAGCAGGGTGCCCCTGGAGCCCAGGGGGATCTTTACCCCAAGACATTGGCCTGCAGTAGAGCATAGTAGGTGCAGGTGGCAGTGGGCACAGTGAGCACTCATAGGAGTCTCACCCAGGTGTATGCAGGTTGCTGGGTTGCCGAGTGGTTCATCAAGGCAGGATGGGGGGGGGGGGGTCTCAGCTGATGTACTGTCTTAGTTGTCACAACAGTGGACCATCCCAGGGTCAGATGAATCCAGACTCCAAAAGGAGCAAGATTCCCCTGGTGCTACCACGCTGCCAGCATCCCACCCAGAAAAACCTTAGCTCAGCTCAAGTTGGTTCTTAATTACAATCAATACCCAGAAAAGCCATTCAGCTCCAACTGCGTGTCATCCTCAGCGGCAGGGATAACCACAGAGGATTATGCAGATAGAGTGACAACCCAGCTTTGGAGGGGTGGCCCTGAGCTACCCATTTGGATGCTGTCCCAATTAACGTGCTGTGGCGGCCACAACGCCTCCCCCCCCCTAAATCACAGCAGCCCCTGACCAGCGTAAATCACTTTCCTGCTGCCACACAGCCCAGGAAGCAGCCCTTCTGCTCAGATCAGCGCTACCATCCCCTAACTCAGGACCCCGTGATTGATGCCACCTGCTTCGAACATGCTGAAGCCACCATCTGCTTACGAGAAACATAAACTTTGAATACACACGTTCTGCTGATTTTAACTGGGCTAATTTATGGCTCACAGGCGGAGGAGCAGGGTTCGCGGCAAATTTCTCCAGCCACCCGGGAGCCCACAGCCAGCCCTCGTGTCTGTGATGGAAGTTTGATAAGGTCATCATCTACTGCAGCTGTGTGATACTACACCAGCCCCCCAAAAGCACTGGGGGAAAAAGCCCAATGAGGAACCCCCCCCTTGGGAGGGATTTATTTCTGAATTAAACACTACCAGGCCCAGAGGAAGCCTATTCGTTTTCACAATCAGCTTTCTTTCCAGTTGTAAACAGCCTCTTTCTAAAACTTGTGCATGATTTTAATTACAGATAAGTTTCTCTTTAAAGGCCGGGGCATTCATGCCTAGGTTGCTAAGCTGAATTCGATACATCTCTATGTTAGCAGTGTCCAACAGCCGCACAACAGCCACATAGCTCGCCACACACCTGCTTGGCTGGCACCCAGTCACAGCTCTGGGGTTCTGGATGTTCCTCAGCCTGGAGGCCTTAAGAACCTCACTTCTCCATGACACTTTAACACCCTCAGGTGTTAGGGCCCAGACTTGTCTCTGTGTCCCTTGGACCATGAGCCAATAAAGTGAGCAGAACACATCTTGATCTCTCTGTAGGCTTCCAGGCCTGATGTCAGGAGCAGCTCTGCTTCTACATGGGGTGGAGGTGGGGAGCTGTGCAAAGATCCAGGGGCCATGGGGTCTGGATTTCCTCCCTCCAAGAAGCCTCCTGACCTGCCCTTCACCAACCGTCCTGGGGAATCACAGGGCCCATGGCTGGTGATCTCTGTGCTGCCCACAGACGCACGCTTTCAGGAGGTTGAGCAAGCCTTTAACAGCATTCATGTCTCTTAGCCAAACACAGAGGCTACTGTTGTCCACTCCCACTGAGCAAAGGCCTAGCAGAGCCACACTTGTCTCCTTGCTACATCAGAGTGGGTGCTGAGACCATCTCCCAGGCTTAGTTAGAAGCAGGCTCTAGTTACCCAAGTCTACCAGAGTATAGGAGGAAGGCTTTGAGCAAGAGGTGACCATTTGTCTGCTCAATGCTCATGACACTTGGGCCTCTGGGACCCCTCAAGGCAGCCCAAGAGCCCTCTCCACAAGAGGGGAGGAGACAGGCCCACTGTCTTCCACGGTACTGCAGTGGACATGCATTAGCCTCTATTTGACCCTAGTGAGGCACCAATGATGGACAAAAGGAAGGCTCCCACCCACGTGCAGCGTGGTGACTAATCTATTGGGCTTGCTTCTAGGAACACAGAGAAGCCACTTATAGAAACATGGGTAAGCCCTGCCCCAAATAGCTGTACCACTGAGAAGTCCTACCCTAGTGTAAGTGACAGCCTCTCCAAATCTTACAGATGGAGTCTCCCCCACTTGGCTGACCTTCCACCCTGTATAAAGGCTAGCCTAGCACCTCCCAAGAGCAGGATGGGTCTGGGCTCTTAGATAAGAGTCTAATTACTCTCCCTACCCTCTCCTCTAAGAGAAGATGCAGTCTTGTGCGGGTGATCACTGCTGCTCATGGTAACATGGCAACAGCCATTCTGTGCCCAGAAGTGTCCACAGCACTGTCCAAGTAGCAGAGCATGCGTGCCATTTCTTGAAATGCAAGGGACCCGCCCACACACTAGATCACGAGGTAGAGCCTGCCGTAACAACAGCGCTGCCTAGCCCATGGCTTTGAAAACAAGTGTGTGTGAAAGATGGACAGGTATATGCTGTGTGTGCTGGTGTGAGCAGGGGGTTACGTGTATGCGTGAAGGCACCTACAAGTGTTAGGGGCCCACAGAGAGCTCAGGAGAGCTTAATGGCCTGGGTGGCCATTTCGTGGGTTTTGAGCTCATTGGGGTTTGAAAACATACCCTTTAATTGATAGAAAAGGAGTTACCATAAAAGACCGTAAGTAATTCCCACCCAACTCTCAGGTGGAGGAAGTCTGGCCAAGCCTCTTCTGTGGGTTTTGCCTAGCACAGCGCTGTGACCTGTGATTTCCTGATGGCAAAAGAGACTGCTGAGACTCCATTCCTTTATGGTGGCTGCACCATTCATAACTTTAAATCCCATTTTGACTGCTTCATTCAGCAACACACTTTTGGCCCTGGAATCAATACATCAAGAGAGGCTGAGATAGTTCCCATCTGTCCTGGCCATGCCAGCACTGCGGGGCTTTTCTGGACCGCTGACACAGACACGAAGTTGAATCAGAGAGGCCCTGTGGGGACCAGGGGCAGGACCGCCACCTCACACAAGGGCTTTGTCCTCTGACTTTTGGTGTGCGGCAACAGCAGATGGCAGAAAGTGCCGATCTCTGACATGCTTAAAAGATGGGCTACGGTAGGAATGTGGTTTGTGCTGTTGGAACTAGCACAGGCCAAGGCTTGCAGAAGTCCCTTTAGCTCATTCCCCATGAGTGATGGGGCTCCCAGAAACCCCCAACTGCAGGTCCTCAGCTTCTTGCATATTTCCAGATGGAGTATCACGTGTCTATTCAAGCAAGCCATCTGTACCCTTTACAAAGGAGAGATGTGGTCCAAAAGCGATGGCAACCCAGTGCAGGTCAGCAGCCACAGTCACCTGATTGGGACAATATCAAAACTCCTACTAAGGGCTCCTCCCTGGCTCAGGACGCTCACAGTGGCTCATAGCGAGATGGGACCAAATGTAGACAACAGAAACAGTTTAGCTTTTACTGAAAAAAAAAAAATATGTTATACAGATCTCCCATTTCAATCGCCAGGCCTCCTCAGTGGCCAGAGTCACTGATAACACCCCCCCTAAGATTTGTATCACACAGGTAGGGAGCCTGTCCCTGCCCCAGGAAGAATCTCAGGCCCCCTGGACAGAGTGTAGATCAATCAGCAATGGCCTTCAGCTGCAATTTCCAGGAGCCTGAGGCCATTCTCTTCCCAGCAGGCAGTTAATTCTGCTGGTGGCAAGAAGCACGACACACCACCCACGGTCCGTGAGCTCCAAACTCTGAGGGAAGTCATCACAACCAGTGTATAGGTGCTTGAGAAGGATGACAGGAAAATCCAACCACGCACGCGTGCGCACACACGTGTGCACACATGTGCACGGCCACGGGGCATGTGTCCATTTATGTGCACCAGGCAGGCCTGCACACTGCTAGGTCTTATCTGCCTGTCTACATACGTACACATGTCCTCATACACATATGTTCCATGTATGTTACACGAGTATGCACACTTCTACAAGTGTGTGCACACTCTAGCCAACTCCAAAGGCACAAATGTAACCCAACCAGTGATTAAGTCTATAACACCGGCAACTGAGGGCAGTCAAGTCTATGCATCTGTTCAGGGTGCTGGCTTCTACCCCAGGCACCTCAAGCCATGTGCTGATAAATCCAGTGTACACAACCCATCCTTTCCTGCAACATACTGGCATGGGGGTGTGGTGTCTCTGTTCTATGCTGCATGCCACAGGTTCTGCATCGCCATATCAGAGAGGCTGCTGAGGAGAGGAGCTGAGCCCCTCCCAACACCCAGACTTCTACACTGCCTCTAGGGCAGCGGTTCTCAATGCCGCAACCCTCTGATACAGTGTCCTCACATATGTTGTGGTGACCCACAAGCATAAAAATCATTCTCACTGCTATTTCATAACTGTAATTTTGCTATTTTTATGAATCATAATGTAAATACGTGATAGGCTGGACAACTGGTCAACTCCCAAAGGGGGTCTCGACCCACAGGCTGAGAACCACTGCTCTAGAGGCTTGTTTTTAGTTCAAAGTCTTTTGTGAGGTCCATATGAAGGGAAAAAAATAGCAAAAGTACTACAGCCCCAGGTAAAATACAAACAGACCAACTTTGACAGCTTGGAGCCTGACTGACTAATGTTCTCTTATCCAAAGAATTGAGCCTTGCTCTTAACAGGTCTGGTTACCCACCCCCCACCTCAAATGGCCCACCTCAGGGCTACCTTAAGACAGAGGAATGCCTTATCTTTGTTTGTCTATTTGGTTAGTTGCTTAACTTTTTTGGGTGTGTGTGTGTGTGTGTGTGTGTGTGTGTGTGTGTGTGTGTTTGAGGCAGGGTCTTACTCTGTATCTCTGCATGGCCTGACACCCACTATGTAGACCAGGCTGGCCTTGAACTCACAGAGAGCTCCCCCCTCCTGAGCTCGGGGACTAAAGGCATGCGCCACCCTGTGGGCACAGCTGCATTCATGAGCCAATCCACTCAAATGGCTCAGGAAGACAGGCCAAGTAGCTTCTCTGTAAAGAGACCCCATCTCCTCTTAGGGTCACGATTCCCTCTGCCCCTGAGTAGTTCTTTCATTAGGTGTGTAATATCTATCCAACTAAAATTATCTGAAATCCACATTCATGTTTGTGTGAGCGTGTGCCTCTGTGGGCATGTATGTCTTTGTGTAAATCAGAAGACGATCCGCAGTTGTTTCCTGCTTCCCCCCATAGCTCGCCAGGGCTTGTCAGCAAGCGCCTTTACCCACTGAGCCATCTGACTCGTCTGCTTTATTAAAATTTTATATCAATTCTGATCTGGTAATTTTTTTTTTGAGACAAACTCTCACTACAAAGCTCTGGCTGGCCTGGACTTGCAGTGTAGACCAGGCTGGCCTCGAACTCACAAAGATCTTCCTGCCTCTGCCTCCTGAGTGCTAGGATTAAAGGTGTGTGCCGCCATGCCCAGCCTAGTCTGGTAAATTCTTTTACTTCTGAACCATGGGCTAGTCCTGCCACAATAGCTCAGAACGGCCCAAACACATCACTAGGAGAACTCGCATCTTCTCTTTATCAGTGGGGAAACTGAGGCCCAAAATGGTGTGGCGAGTGGCCAGATCACACTAAGGTGGGTGGCTGCTTCAGGAGACCAAACTGACACACTGAGGCACCCAGAGGGCTAAGGAAGGCAGCCTCTGACCTGACACTTGAATTTTTTGAGCCAAGGCTGGCCGGACCACTATCTACTCACAGCTGTGTGCCCGGAGTCACATGGCACTGTATGCTCTTGGCTGGTGAGGCGCTTTGAGGCGGGGACAGGCCCAGGATGGGAACATACAAACCTAGTAAGGGTGAACAGCTGGGGTGAGGCCAGGAAGGTGGGAGGGAGGGAATGGGGTGCTGAGCAAAGGTGAGGTGAGCCACTACCTTACAGGACATGCTTTGCCAGAGACTGCCCACTCACTGGGCCTGGCTTCAGAGTGTCTCTCCCATCCCAGCCCCATGATTTAGAGACCAAAGATGGAGCTGCTAGAGCCTCAGGTGTAGGGCTCTGGGCTGACCCATGAGGAATATCCATCCCTCCTCCCCTTTGTCTGCCAAGGAAGGAACTCTGAAGGGGACAAGCAGACCTGATGACAGTGCCTGGGAAAACGGGATGAGGTACCAGGATGGCACTAGTGGGTCGGGAATGTCCTTCTTGGAGTTTCCCGGATGCCTAACCTACCGTGGGGCGTGGGGGGAGGGGCTGGCAGAGGAGTCCTGCTCAGAGCAGGGCCTGGGTTGCAATAGCAGGAGATTGTAACTGGGACATTCAACTGCTTTGTGGGCCCTGCTTCAGCCCCGGGGGGTGGGCATGGCACCCCCGGAGGCTAGCCGGCCTCCCGCCATCTTCAATGATTTGGAAGTGTAGAAAATGGGATTATCCAGGAACAGATGTGCACAAAGGGGGTGAAATGGAAAGTGTTACCGTAGCGCCTGCCTTTGATTACCTCTGACTGCCGGGCACCCGCAGCCCCCCCATCCGGGATGGGCTAAATTCAGCCGAGCCCTGCAAGCCGGGCCTCATTGAAATTGAATTGATACTTTGTGAACTTCATTTGTGAATAATGTGATCTGACAGGGACAAATGTGACGGGGAATTGTTTTCAAACCTCCTCCAAATGGAACTTATTATTGGGTAAATACAGATTCCTTTGTCTGGGGCCCTCCCTTCCACCCTGGTGTCCGGCTGAATATGCATCGGCTCTACTGGTAATTGAATTGGCAGTGGGGAAGGGAACGGACTACCCTCCCCAGACCGCGGGGCAGTGGGCGCAGCAGCTTCAGAGGCCACCCTGCCTAAGCACTCACTGCTGCCCAGCCGCCAAGCCTCAGATGTCCTACACATTAATTTCCCTTTGCAGAACATAGCTCGGGCGGGAGCTCAAACCCAGTTAGCTGGATTGATGAAGCTGGCGAAAGGGTGGGACGCACGCTGATTCCACCTTTTCAGCTTCGATTAGCTCAGCCTGGAGTTATTCCCCGTCAGAGCTCCATTACTTGGTGTGGGCCGGTGGCGGGCCCTGGGGAGGGCCGTGCCGCAAGGGGCCCAGGAAGGCTTCAGTGCAGAGCCATTATCCTAACAGGCTGTTCCCCAAAGAGGGCGGGCATTAGGCGGGGCTCAGAGCCCTGGAAAGCCGCGGTGCCTTTACACAGCCACCTTGCTGACCCAACCTACCTGTGCTGTCTGTCCCTTCCCACTAAGGCCGCGGAGGGCCAGACCGGCTCTCTGGTCATTCATTCATTCATTCGTCCATTCACTTCTTCACTCGTTCCCACCCTGCCCAGTGCCGGAGGAGGAGACTCGGCTAGCAGCCGCCCCGAAGAATGCCAGGATTGTTTGCACTGCTGTGGGATCTCTGCTCACACTTGGCAGGCTTGAGAGTCCTTTGGCATTTACTTGCTGCTCTGCCACATGGGGCATCTTGAAAGCAAGGATAATAACAGCGACTGGCTTCCACAGACGGGAACCAGGTCCAGGCACTGCCCCTCCATGAGTCTTGCCATGACCTCTCTCCACTGACCCCTGTCCCCTTGTCCCCACCAGTACGTTACCCTGCTCTGCAAAGCAGCCAGGCCTTTGTCTGAGACCCTGAGACCAGAGCAACCCTTCAAAGAGCCACCGCTCTGACCTGCACCTCTCTGCAAACCCTACAGGACAGTGACTGCAAATGAACCTCTGTGTGGCCCCGCTCCCTTCCATCCCCTCACTTCCTTCTAATCAACAGTTGGGCTTATTTTATTTCATTTTTTCTAACAGAAGTGAAGTCGGTGCAACCTAAAATTAATCGTTTTAGACTTACCTTTCTGTGACATTTAGGACACAGCAGTCCTGGCAACAACTGTCAAACCTAAACAATACTTCCGCTCTCCTACCTGGCACATAGCCCACCTGCAGCCACACTCCGACCCAGCACCGCCCCCACTTTTCACACATCAATAGGGCCAATACACACAGGCCTCTGAGCCGGCTTATTTCAGGGTGATATCTTGGAGGTCTGCCCATGTGGTGGCATGTGTTTGTCCTTGTGAGGGCTGTGTACTATTTCATCGACTAGACAGACATTTTGTTGTATATCCATTTATCTCCAGTCTATGTGGATGCTGTGAGGAAAAGAGCAGGCAACACACACGCGGGCAGCTACACAGCCACCAGTTTCCCACTCTAACTTCTCTGCAGCCATTGGAGGCCATTTGTCCCCCTTTAACAGCCGCGAATAGAAGAGGCTGTGTGTTGCTGGCTAGGGTGACAGCCACCCCTCCCCATTGCCCAGGGCTCACCAGGGTCCAACAATCATGACAGCTCCTCACAGGGCGCTGGGAGGTCCAGTGTAGCTCGGACCTATTCCCTACTTGACCTCAGAGTTACAGTGTCAACTGGGGCTCTGAAGGGACCAAGGTAGCCCTGGAACTTCCCAGCCTGACACCAACACGGGGTGTCTGCAGACCAGCCGACCCTGTGCTTCGTACTTGTCCCATCCTCCACATGTGCAAATCAGTGGCTTAGGATATTTCCAAAGTGAAAAGAGACGTTTCACGTGGCTTTTAGCCATACAGTGGGATTCTGCCAGACCCTCAGGGGGAGGGGGAGGGGGAGCCTTCCAACATTCAACGTCTCCTAAGACAGGCACAGCCTATCTCTGACCAGTAGGACACACTGACTTCCAGGGTGTAAGTTCTACCCTGGGGGAGAGGAGGTGTCTGGTACTCTAATCTACAAGCTGAGGGCTCAGGGCTGAGGGCCACGAACCCAGGCAAGGTCATGCCAGGCCCTGGAGTTCAGCTCAGACAGGTCCCTTTTGGGCTAGGGAAAGTAAGCATTGGCCAGATGGACTCTGTACTGCTAGTTTTCATCAGTTAGACACAAGCTAGAGTCATTTGGGAACAGGGAACTTCAGTTGAGAAAACGTCTCAAAAGACTGGCCCTTGGCGCCTTTCCTTGATGGATGATTGAAGTGGGAGGTCCCAGGCCGTTGTGGGTGGTGCCACTCGTCTTGGGTGCTATAAGAAAGCAGGCTGAGCAATTGATGGGGAATTAACCAGTGAGCAGCTCTCCTCCATAGCTTCTTCTTTAATTCCGCCTTCCTGCCATGACGTCCTACCCTGGCTTCCCTCAGTGATGGAATGTGACCTGAGAGTTGTACGCTGAAGAAAAAGCCTTTCTTTCCCAGCTTGCTTCTGGCTGTGGTGTTTCATCCCAGCAATAGAAATCCTGGCTAAGACAGGCTCCCTGAGGCCTTAGGGCTGTCCTTGACATGAGAATACTATTCCTGCGGCTTTTAGAGGGGAAAGCCAAAGAGGTGGACAGTCTTCAAGAGCTGTTGTACAAGGCATGACAGGTCCAACGTGAGGCAAGGCCCTCTGAGGGTGAAGGGACATGATGCCAGGGCATCCTTACCTGTCTGTCTCCCCACCAGTCTACGCTCTCACAAGTTGCACACACTGGTCATCCTCCCCATTCCCACTGCCCACGTGGGGCTGGGATAAAGGGGGTACTGTGAGCTGCCAAGAGCAGTAGTCAGAAAACCCAAAGACCCCCCCCCACATTCTCCACAGGCAAGGCTGACACACTGACCCCCCACACACACACATACCTCACTGCCCTTGCTGCACCCTGGGACATTGCTGAGCTTCCAAGGCCTGGTCACCTAGGACGGTGTCATCGTGGGTGAAGGCAGAGCTGAAAGTCACAGAAACCTCATCCCTGCCCATGCTAACCTTTTGGAGGATGAGCCTCGCTCCTGTGGGGGGCCTGCCCCTGACTCACACCTCGCCTGGCAAGGAACTTTCTGCACCCTTCCCACTGGCCAAAGTCACTAAGGTCGAGAGAGGAGGACTGTCCCAAATTGGAGGCAACCGCAAGGCACAGCGATCAAAGCAGAAAAACATTAGAAGAAAACTCACATCGGCTGTGCCGCGGACAGTGCTGAAGGAAGTGGGCAGGAGAGACACAGGAGGGCTTTGTACACTTTCTGAAAATATTTCATGGTTAGTTTGGGAGTGAAAGGCTTTTTTTTTTTTACATTTCTGAAGCTAAAAGTTACCGTGTTGGTGCACACCCATAACCCTAGTATTCCAGCCACAGAGGTGGGAGGGCCCTGAGTTAGAGGGGCTACACAGTAAGACGCTATCTCAAAGAACAAAAAGTAAAAACGTCGCCTGTTATTAACCCCCCAGGACCCACGAGTGGGAAATTGTTTAGAAATAAGGTCTTTGTGGCTGTGGGGTCCTGGTGAAACCCAAGTGGTGTCCTCACAGAAGGAAAAGTTTGGACACAGGTGTGCATGAAGACACGGAGGCAGAAGTCAGGGTGATGTTTCTACAAACCAGGGCTTGCCAGCTTCCTCCATGAGCTGGAGAGAGGCCACACAGAGTCCCTTGGACCAGACCCCAGCCTCAGCCTCCAGAACCCCTCTAGCAGGTTCTGTGTACAAAGAGTGCTTCAAGTGGGCAGCATCCTACAGCGTGCTCTGTCTTCATGCTGGGGAGACGGACTGCCTATCATCCTTCTCTGGGCAGTGTGGCCCTGACACCCCATGGAGCTGGGGACATTACTAGCCCAGCCTGATAGCTGGTGACTTTCTGGTTCATCACCCAGATCTGGCTTTCATTAGAGCCCAAGTTCCCTGAATGATTCAGAGAACACAGAGCAAATCAGACGAGAGGGTTTTCTTCCCAATCCATTTCCCCTTTAACCCCAAACATGTTTTCCCATGAACCCTTAATGTCAGGAGGGGCTGGTGGCCCTGGACACTCCAGACACCACTAGTTACAATTCCTGGGTGGCCACAATGCCCATTCAGGGGCCGGATGCTACTGGTGGTGTGTTTGCACACTCTATGAGTCCTACAGGCTTTGGAATGCAGCCCAGTTTACTCAGGGGACTGTCCCAACTATACTGGGGCACTGCCTAATGCCACTGAAGAGTCATGTCCTATGCCTGAACAGACCTGGGAGGTGGCAGCAATTGCTCTACTTTCTTCTCAGGACAGACCCCCATGGCCGCCTGACCCCGGTGTGCTCCCTGGGGCAGGGGATTAAGTGTGAAGACCAGTAAATTCACAGATAGCAATCAGAGGTGTTGGTGGGACTTAAGCTTACTTCTTGAAATTAAAATTTTAGGCTGGGGGGAGAGAGTCAATTCCCATCAGGCCACGGGCTGCTGAGCGTCCCCTTCTTTCCAAGAAGGACAGAAGGCAGACTGGTGAATACTATCATTTCCTGGAGCTCGCCCAGCTTGCAGGGACTCACTGTCAGGAGTGTTTCCGGCTTGTAGGTGCCGCTCAGTGCTCCGTATCCTGGGAGTCCCATCAGGTCCAAACACCAACACTTGGTCTTAACCCCAGATCCTTGACCCACAGCAGGGAACTCCACAGTTCCTCCCCCACAAGGTTGGAATTCATGGCCACAAGTGGGCCTGCAGGGACATCTCAGGCTCCAAAAAGTTGCTCCTGAAGGCATTTCTGGTTTTTCCATTTATAAAGCCGAGCGAGCTTATAAATCAGAACAGTATTTATAGGAGACACACAGCTAGCAATAACAGGTTCGAGTGGCCAGTGCGTTTCTGTGACTATTTCATCTTCCACGCTAACTTAAACACAAGAAGAAAAAAAAAAAAAAGGCTTTCCAGCCCAGGGCTGCTGCTCGGCTGGGAGATGAGTGCACTTGTAATAATTCATAGACTTCTCACTTTCATTTTTCTGCTGCCCAGGAATTACATTCCACTATTAAAATGTGCTGTGACCGCGGGTAGTCCTCGCTTGTCAGGCCCAGGAAGGGAGAGGCCCATGTGGAGGGGTGACATGGGGGCAAAGGCTCCATGGCCTCCCGCCATCTACTGGATGTGCCACACATTGCACACCCTGGCCCCGGGGATAAGGAGCCACAGAACACCCTTGGCACCCCCTAGGAGGTCAAGTTCCAATCCTGTGGCAGCTTACTCCTTTTGAGGGAGAACCCATCCTTGGACCCTAGCCAGACACACTGTCCCCAGCATAGGGGGCACATGAGCCCAGGTTGGCCCTGCCTAGTGCAGTAACCCCACAAAGATCCAGGAGGCAGAAGTTCCAAGAGTATTATCTGGGGGACACAGCAGGATGGTGCTGGGACTTCCATTACACAGGAGCCACTGGGTCCCAAGTCTCTACCACTGGGAGTTTTATCACCAAAATCTCAACGGATGCTAGGGTCTGCCAGGTCATGTACAAAGCTAGAAGCAAAGCAGGCTCCCCTCATGCCCGGCCACTCTGTGTTCCAGAGATTCTGGGCAGTGGTAGATGGCAGGAGGGTCAATCCAGAATCCTTGCACTACCCCAAGATCCTTGGAGACCCAGCCCACCTGGTGCCCCTGAGAGCTCAACAGGCATGGGGCTAGGCAGAGGCTGGCCACTCAGCAAGACACTCTTCTGTAGGCTTTTTCCGTATAGAGACACCTCCTCCCCAAAAGATGCAGAGGCCTGCTTTTCAGGGACCCTTCTATCCCCGATACTTAGCGCTTTGAGGTGGATGAGCTGAACAAACACAAGCCAACCCCAGATCTCCTAGAGATGGCGCCAATACTGCCTCCCTCAGGAGGCCCCAGCCTGCCCAGCAAGGGCTGAGCTGATGATCTCTCCTCTGAGTTCCCCCAGCCCTAGAAGTGGAGGTGGGGGTGTCAGTCTCTGTCTCCAAGACCCTACAACGCTGAGACACTTCGAAAGAAGTCAGATGCACAGATAAGTGGACGACAGAACCCTACGGCAGAAGAGACTCTGCCAAGTGTGTCCTTCCAAATCCCTGGTCACCCCAAAACAGAGGCAGGTGGACACCCCACAGGGACCAACAGTCCCTACTTCCTGCTGTCCCAAGCCCTTCGGGACTACCTAAGATCTCTCGGGAAGCTCCGGTAGGCCAAGAAAGAGATCATGGGTGCTGAGGAGTTGGGCAGGCATTGGGCCTTGGACTCTGCTTGCCCTTTGTTTCTCACCATTAGCCACTTTGTAAGATACGTTCAGAGCATCTCCAGTGACGGAATGCACTAAGCTGCCATCTGGGCAACTGTGTGTAGAGACATCCCACAGTCCATCAGGCTAGCTAGAGACAGGCACTTGCCCTGAGCGCCCATAGAGAGATGGCCCCTCGAGCACAGAGCACTGTTGACCACCCCATCCAGGACACAGGCAACAGCGTGATGGGCTCTGAAGAGAGGTAGGAGCAGGGCCAAGCTATGGCCCATATCTGGGAGCTACATATACACAGTACTATGGCTAACGCGGGCCCCAGAGCCAGGCTCGACTCCTGCCTTAGGACCACCACCAAACTGGTGGGCAGAAGGGCAGTGTAGCTCCAGAGGTGGAGCAGGTCTGGACTCCCACCTGTCCCAAACGATGAGACCATCCTTAGAGCCACTACCTGCCTCCATGTGTTTAGGGACTAGAGTGTGGGGGGTGGGACTAGAAACTTCAGAGGACAAGTTAAAATGCACTCCAAAACCAGGGAATCCTTCCCGTAGTCCAGGCCCTAGGCTGAACTGAGTCAACAATGAGTCTGGGAGGTCGAGAGAGGGTAAAAAGGAATGTCATGACCCAGGATGGGAAACAGGCCTCGAAGGAAGGCCTATGAGGCCACATGAGCAGAGGGCAGGGCCTGACCCTGAGTGGCATGTGAGATCACAGGTGGCCAAGCTGGGCATGGCTGCAGGGTGCCTAGATTCACCCCAACAGAACTCTAACTCTCTCTCTCTCTCTCTCTCTCTCTCTCTCTCTCTCTCTCTCTGTCCTTACAGGTGCCTTAGCACAGAGTCCCCTTACTTCAGGTGCCCCCATCATAGGATGTCTGTATTAGGGAGACCTGGCAGTACTATAGCACAGCTGACTCCAAAAGGTGCCCCATGAGAAGGACTCCTACACTCTGACCTGTGGCTGGCAGCTGAGAGGCTCAAGTCCCACCAGGTTCCATGAAAGTCCCATCTAGAACTGAGACATAAACACATCCTCAGCCATCCTACCCTGGGTACAACATGGCCTGCTGCAGAAGTGTCTTCTGAAGCACCCTCCCTAAAGGGCATGGTCTGTAATCCCCGAGTCCTGAGCACAGCTGACCTTCCCCTCTCAGCAGGAGGCTGGGGTACGGACAAGGTAGGGGCAGCAAACAGAGACCATAATGAAAGCCCAGCTCAGCCTAAACAGTCCAGGCCAAGGTGGGCATGAAAGTGAGACTTGTGGGGGCTGGAGAGATGGCTCAGAGGTTAAGAGCACTGGCTGCTCTTCCAAAGGTCCTGAGTTCAATTCCCAGCAACCATATGGTGGCTCACAACCATCTATAATAAGATCTGGTGCCTTCTTCTGGCCTGCAGGCCTACATGCAGGCAGAACATTGTATACGTAATAAATAAATAAATCTTTAAAAAAAAAAAAAGAAAGAAAGAAAGAAAGAAAGAAAGTGAGACTTGCTAAGCTCCCTGCAGAGAACTAGTGGGGTCAAGTAGCCTCTACAGCCCGAAGGTCAGAAGCTTCTTGGGGGCCCGATGGGAGAAATAAGGAAGTAGGGGGTCCCTCTGCTTATGCCCTGCCAGGGGCTCCAGGTCCTTCCCAGCCTCTCGGGGTGCAGCATTGTCAGAAGCTAGGCAGGGCATTAGCAGGGTGCAGAAAATAGGCGTGAAAGGCGCACGGTCACAAGATGTTCCACAGCAGGCTGGCACTCCCCCTCCACCAGCCGTCCGGAGCTGGCTCAGAAACACAATATTCCTACGGTCTTTTTCATAAAGGTCTTTATAGGTTCGGAAATTTAAACACCGCAGAGCCTGAGTTGAATTGGAAAGCAAAAGTCTCTAAGCTTGTACATCTTAGAGGGAAAAAATTCAATTAAGTGGGATTTTAGCTGTTTCAATAAAATTGGACTCTCCCTTTTCAAGATAAGAGCTTCCAGCATGGAGAACCTTTATGAGCCGTGAGTATCCGCTTCTCCTAAACGCGTAATCCGCGCTCAGGACACAATGGCCACAACAGGAAATCAATGTATAGTCGAATCAATTTGAAAATATAAAATAAACTAATATATGAGTGGAAAATTGACTTCCTATGGATTAAAAGCTGCACAAATAGTAGAGGAAAAAAATTCTCGCTTTTTAGCAAGAGGAAGTGGTTTTGTGGGGCGGGGGCTCGGGAAAGGCCTCTGCTTGAAGAACAGGTGTTAGGCACAGGCTGCTGGCACAGGAGGCTGAGCTGGCTGAGGACAGAGATGCGGCTTTCAGGAATACAGAGTCACAAGCGCACGCGAACACTGCCAGCGAGACCACCGGTGCCTTAACGGGCTCAGGGTGGGATTCCCCTCAAAAGGATTCACAGCTGCCCCTCCAGGTTGTAGGCAGGGACAGCGGTGGCCATGAGTAGCCTGCCCAGGGGACTCAGCAGAAACCACAGGCTCATAACTGCTGTGAAGTGAGGTTGTTCTCTGAATCCACTCAGCTGACAGGAAGAAAGAAACATCCCAGCCCCAGTTCCCGACTAAGAAGAAGGCCCAGCCAGTGGGAAGCACCTACCTTGAGGCTCCTCAAGGAGCTAGTTGGCTGAAATTCCCCTGCAAGCCCAGGAGGCAGCATGGAGGTGGCAGCAGCTGTCTCATACACAATCTATAGCTGTCCCTGCACTCCCGCGCACGCGTGCGCGCGCACACACACACACACACACACACACACACACACACACACACACCACATGCACACACCAGACATAAATAAATAAATAAATAAAATTTT
The DNA here is from genome assembly GCF_964271855.1 of Acomys minous. NCBI lineage: Eukaryota > Metazoa > Chordata > Mammalia > Rodentia > Muridae > Acomys > Acomys minous. The sequence goes on along the minus strand of NC_140491.1, from coordinate 34,607,312 downwards.
AGAAAAAATCCCAGTGAAAAACAGTGCCCCCCTCCCCCCTACTCCCACGCCCACCTCTGCTCAAGTACTGGCTATTCAAAAGATCCGGTTGCTGGTCTGAACTGATTCCACAAACACAAACCTGTGCCAGGGAGGGCTGGTCAGGGGCATCTGAAGCACACCAACTAAGAACAGCAAGCTGGAGCCATAGGCTGCACCCTACCTGGCACTCTTCTGGACTTCCGTTGGCTGTTGGTGTCCCGGGGGCATGTCCAGCACTGTCTGCCCACTCCCAGGCCAGCTGATACAGGGACCATAGTTACCTAATATTTACTAGGAGTGACCTGGCACCATCCCCATGGTCGCCATTTCTTCTTATTCACTATCCGTAGTCAGGCCTATCGAAGACGACCTATTAGCCATCCTCATTCATGTAACAGCCTTCTGACGGTCTGCAAGCGCCTACTGCCCATTGGTCAGTTACGGCCAGTTTATGTGGCACTTGTGATGCTACCAACACAAGCTGCTGTGGTGCAGCACAGGATGAGAGAATGGCAGTAAGCGAGGGTTAGGTCTAGGCTCTGCAGAGAGAGGAGAGACACGTCTGTCCAGCCATCCATCTGCTTATTCTATGTCCTCCTCTCCTGAGGACAAGCGTGGAGACAGAGACAGATGGCAGAAGAGCGATTTACAATTTGGCCTGTTCTATTTCCAATTAAACCACAGACATTAGTTAATATGCAGAGCTGAAGATCTCGAGCGGAGATAATGTGCAGATAGCTCCATAAGCCTCCTCTTGGAACAAATAATTTTGTACAAATTTGCAAACAGCAGGGTTTTTGTAAATAACTGTCATCTTTCTACCAGCGTGGCTGCCGATTGTGCGGTTTTCCTCCTGCGATAATTTAATGACGACCTAATTTACCTATCGTTGCTGGGCTCTGGGTGCAGCCAGTGCGAGTGTCCAATTTAGTCCCAAATCCATCCTGATGGCGCTAATTCATATTGACCAGTGTTTACAAATCGAGCTTTCCCCTCGTTATGCCTGACAGTTCGCTCCACTAACAAGCCCATCTGTGTGTCCAGCGGACACCGCCTGGAAGTCTCAGATGTTTGCCCATCGTGGGATTGCAGCACAGCAGAGGTGGGACAACACAACGGAGGGCAGCTAGCTTTGACTGGGCAGACCCTGTGCCTGGGGGACCAGAGGATGCAGATGTGGAGGGTTGGTGATGATGGTTAGCTACGAGGGAAAAGAATTCAACAATGAGCGACTCAGGGGCGGGGTGGGTGGACAGGTGGTAAAAGGGTATTGCTGTAGTTTAGATCTAGCATGTTCCCCCATATGTTAAAGGTTTGGCCCCCAGTTCAGTAGAACCTTTAAGAGGTGGGACTCTGTGAGAAGTCTTCAGTTCACATTCCTTCAAAAGGGCTATGGGATCCTGGTGCCTTTCAGTCTTTCATTCCACAAACATAAGGTAAGCAGTTTCACCCCAACTCTACTCCTTGGTGTGCAAACTGCAGGCCCAAGCAACAGCACCAACTGAGCATGGACTAAGACCTCCAAAACTGTGAGTTTAAACAAACCTATTCTTTTTATAAGATGGTCTCAAGTATTTGTTACAGTAACTCACACTGACTGTTACAGTGGACTCACACAAGTGGTTCAAGGGATGGATGGATGGATGAATGGATGGATGGATGGATAGATGGATGGATGGACAAGTCAGCAGATGGCAAGCAGCATGGTACATAGATCAATGGAAAGTTGATGGATGTGTGGATATGCAGAAAGGCTAATAAATAAATGGATTGTGAATGAGTGAAAAGATGGAGGATTCTATGGTAGATGGATGAATACATAAATGATGGGCCAATATAGGGATAAGTAGAAGGATGGATAGATAAGCGGATATATGGCCAAATACATGGATGAGTAGTTAGATGGATGAATGTTTAGATGGATGGATAGATGGATGGTACATGGCTGAATGACTAGGTGTATGGATGATTAGATGAACAGATTTCTAAATATTGGATGAATGGGTGGATGGCACATAGCTGGATGATACATGACTGGTTAACCAGGTGGATGGATGGATGGATAGACAAACCATACATCTCCTATTATATTATATGAGTGCATAGATATTTAGGTAGTTTATATAGATGGATGATCCATAGATGTTTGGATGGTTGAATGGATGGACGCATGCATAGATGCTTAGGTGGCTGGAAGCATGGGTGAACGGATAGCTGGAGGCATGGGGAGAATAAATTAGTGTGAAAGTAGGCAAGTGGACATTTGGGTCGTAGGTAGACAGGAGGATGGAAAAAAAGCAGTCAGTAGACCAGTCAGAGAGTGAGCATGCCTGTGGTTTAGTGGGCAGGTGGGTAAACGGACATAGAGATGTAAGGAGTACTGCTACGTGAGTTGGTGGGTGAGCAGAGCTCTGCAGTTGGCTGGGACTGGACTAGAGAACAGATGACAAGGGACAGAGTATATCTGTAGAGCACCCGGGCTATGGGCTAGAGGAGAGCTGACACAGGGCAGTGGGTTGATTGGGCAGGATCCTGGGTCTTGGCTGGGTGTCATCTTTCCGCTACCACAGACACCCAGGGTAACTTACTCTAAAAAGCTTATTCAGTACCGTGGGAGGAGAGGTCTCAGGCCATGGGGCTTGGCCCTGTTGGTCTGGGCTGCAGCAGTGAGCACCAAGCAGCACACAGTACCTTATGGCAGGAACACCTGGCAGGGGTGTCTGTGTACCTCAGGACAGATAGGAAGCAAAAGAGAAGAGAGGAAATAGGCTCTGGGGTCCCGGGAGCAGCCCCTTTAAGAGCATCCAGCAATGACCTAATTTCTTCCCATGAAGCTCTACTTCTCAAATGGCTCCTGCCAATTCCCAGCAGTGCTCCGAGGCTGGGAACCAACCTTTAACAAATGGACCTTTGGGGGTCCTAACATCCGAGATGCTTTCTCGCCCATCCCCGCAGAGATACAGGGCAGGCGGCTGTGTGTGGTTCTTGCTACATATTTGGAAACAGAAACCAACAGAGCGGCTGCGAACCCAGGGCACCTCAAACAGAAGTAATGGGAAAACAAATCAGAAGGTGCGGGCAGGGACAATTATGTCCAACTCAACCGGTAGACACAGGTGGGGGTCGGGGGCAGTGTGACCTTTGAGGTGCTGAGTCCAAGTTGTGTATGTGTTGGGGCTGTGTAGGGTATGGGCCAGAGAGGGACCTGACAGGCTGGGGCAGGAAGATCCACCACTTTGCTGGGGAAGGCCCTAGTATATGGAGGGCTAGGAGCTGGGTTGGGGATATGAGACACACTGTCCTCTGTCCCACAAGTGTCTGCGGAGAGGCAGCACCTTACAGAGGCATCCATTAGAGGTCGTGTTACACCAGTGCGGAGGCCAAAGCAGGATGTCAGGGGTCTTCCTCTAGCACTCAACACGTCATTCCCTTGAGGCAGAGTCTCTCGTGGAACCAGGAGCTCACCCTCCAGCTGGGTCCGCTGGCCAATGAGTTCTCAGGATCTGCCTATCTCTCTCTCTCTTCGTGCTGCCAAGTGCAGCTTATGACATAACTGCTGGGGATTCGAACTCAGGTCCTCATGCTTGAGAGCAAGCGCTCTTACCCTTCGAGCCATCACACCAGCCCCATTTTTTTTAAAGTTGACTTAATGCTTTTTATCCAAATAGCATTTGCATGGGTGAACAAAATGAGCATGCAAAGCATGAGCTTGTCCAAATCCAGGTTGGCTCGCTGTGCCTTCTACCCTTCTCTTCCCCCTATAAACTCGGGGCAGATGTGGCTGAAGATCAGTCAGATCGGAACTAAGGTGCTAGGTTTTATGATTATCGCCCAAGTAGTCGAAGGCCTGGCCAGCACTTTCATTTGGAGCGGAAAGCAAAGTGTGACCGGTCCCGAGCCTAGGACAGAGACACAGAGTGGATGGGATGAATACAGGAAGCCTGGACCCCTAGTCCCTCTCAAGCCATCTCAGGTGTCTCTGTGAAAGGAGACATACTATCGTATGTAACAGGCCCAAGCTGGCCTCCTTGGCACAAGGCCATATGCCCATCCTACCCCCTGAGTCTAATCATAACTATGATCAGCACCCACACCCAAAAGAGAGAAGAGAGAGAGAGAGAGAGAGAGAGAGGGATGGAGAGAGGGAGGGAGAGAGAGAGAGAGAGAGAGAGAGAGCGCGAGCGAGCTGGGGTCCACATTCCCACTCAAGCCGCTAGGGAGTAGTTCTCCAAGTTTGGCTGGATCCAGCAGTGACCAAGCTGCCACACGTTCCCTGGGTTTCCACGGAGGACAAAGCCACAGCAGAAGTATGACCTGAAGGCAGAGCACAGAGACCATGGGGGCCATAGTGGGCATGGTCACAAAATCGTCTGGAAGCCACACAGCTCCACATCACAACCCATGTCACAAAGGGGCTTCCTGCTTAAGCTGTTCTTAGCTCTTCAGCGCAACACGCGACGGCTCTGCTTTTGGTCCTTTGGCACGGGGGGGGGGGGGGGGGGCGGGCCGCAGCCTGCATTTTCCCGGGGGGCTCTCTCAGGGCTCTGTCTGTGCCCCTAAACTTCTGTTGCACTGAGTTTCAAACCCAGCCCTAAGTGCCCCAACCTCTGCCTTTGAGTGGAGTTCAGGCAGTAGGGAGTCTAACAGCAGCCCAGAGGGTCACCACGTAGGACCTGCCCCTCCTTGCTGGGTGTGGACCAAGTCTCGGTTTCAGCCCTGATTTCCATGCCACACCTTGCTACCACTTCTTTGTCCCTCCGGAAGTAAAGCCACATCTCCAAACCACACTCTCTCTGTTGGTTACCCATCACTGCAAACATTTTCCTGCGGTGTCAGCCTCCTGCTCACCTGACGGGGAGCCTAGCTTGTTCCTGGTCTCCCAGCTTTATCTAGGATGATGCTTTAGTTCCTTAGTGACTTTGGCATGTAAACCTGTGTGCTGTTGTGGGTGGCATCTCTGTAGGTAGAGGTGCTTATGTGCCTTGACCTGTATAAACTTAGTGACTCACATAGATCCAGCCACTACTCAACGTTGCCCAGAGCTCACTTCTCCACTGGAGAAAACAGACATGCCCCTCTACCCTCTGGCACTTGGACCTGGGAACAGGAAGAGCCTAGCACAGGATACCTGCACCGTGGGTGAAAGTGATGGCTCTGGAAGAGAGGAAGTGGAAGGGGAGGGGCCGCAGTGAGATGCAGGAAAGCATGGCGTCACAGGGGGCTATTGTGGTGTTCTGGGGGAAAGGCAGTGAAGTGAAAACCAAGAGAGTGAGGGACAGGTAAGGAAGGTCACTGAGGACAAGGGTCAGATCTCTGCCCTAAGGTCAGACCCCAATGGCCCCGCTATGGACCATGGTCAGGAACGGGACAGAAATCATCAGCAGAGTGTGACTAACTGCTGTGTAGGAGGAAGGAGGGCGAAGGAGGCCAGGAACGGGCCTATAGGGACACATCTCGGCTCTGGAATTGCAGAGGCAAGGGGCAAAAGAGAAAGGGGACTCCCAGGGGAATGAGTGAGCCTGGTACAGGGACAAAGCCCTTGGGGGAGGGGGTTGTGTGGAGTGAGAGCGAATCTGTCCTCAGCCATGTCAGTAGAAGCCTGCGGGTGTCTAAGAGGAGTTGACAGGCCTTTGGGTAACCAGGCCGGGGTTCAGGAAAGCGCACCTGGAGGAGTGACTGGGAATGGTTGGCACACGCACAGAATGTTAAAGATGATTGGAGTGGGCCACGGAGAGCCGAGCCGAGGAGAAGGGAACTGAAGGAGCAGCCACAGCCAGCGGAGTGGGAAGCGCTGAGCCCCAAGGCCACAAGCGTGCTTCAGAAAAGAAGAGCTAGCCCAGTATCTCTGAGCACGTCTACTCCGTGCGTACATGTGGGACTGTGTATGGGATGACACACCTGGGTCTGACTGTATCTGCATGTGTAAGGATAGCTGTTTCGTCTAGTTCTGGAATTTAGGGTCCTCCAGGCTGGCTCTCCACAGGAGCACGTGATCAGAGTCAGAGTCAAGGGGCTGGAGGGGACCACATGATTTCTCCTAGATCCCCTAAGAGGCTACAAATGGCCCCTCTATAACCCGATGGGGCAGCTCCCAGGACAGCCTGAACCCACAGTGCTCACAGGCTGCTACTGTCATTGTTGAGACTGTATCTTTATGTCTATCCCCGTGTTAGAAGCTCCAGGCCAGTTAGGGTTGGGGCCCGGAGGTGGCTGAGGACACACTGCCAAGACCCCCACGAACACAACCTTGAGTGTCGATTCCGCGTGACTAACTCATTGATCGCCTCGCCTGGGTTAATTAATTAATTAGGGCAGTGCAGAGGCCAGTGGGTTGGGCCTAGGGAACGAATCCTCCACCGGGAGTTTTATTAGTACATAAAATGAGTGTTTAAAACCCACACGGCCACGAGTGCGCTGTCTCGGCTTTTCATTAAACAAACCTATAAAATTACTTGCCTCATTATGTATTTTCGCGACTTCCTTTGCCTCCGATGCTCCCTCCCTGCCTGCCTCCCGCTCTAAGTGCCTATTTGAAATCAATTTCTCTAATAATGGGCTTAACGAGCTCATCAATTAGGGCTGCCATAACCGAGTGTCGCCGGCTCCCGTTATCAGTTAAACTCTGGAACTAATTTCCATGCTCCATCTATCACGGGGCGTCCATGACGTCTGGCTGCTGCTCCGGGACGATAGGGAGACCCCAGACCCTTCCCACTGGCCACAGACATCCCAGGGAGAGGACAATAAGGACAGAGGGGCCCCAGCTAGCCCAGGCTTGGGCATGAGGTGTGGCCTCCACCAGCCCAGCATAATTAGCGGTAATGGATGACAGGGCAGCTCAGGATAAGACGTTCTGAACAGCAAACCCCATCCCGCCTTCTCACCCTCCAGGCGACCACCTCAGCCCTCAGCCCCCTAAGTGATGACTAGGTCACCCCACATCTCTGAGCTCCCCAAAACAGATCCTCTCCTAACAGCCAGGCTGGGGTTGGCCCAGGAAAGGTAGATGTCAGAGGAGGTCGGGAGTCAAAAAAGGGCCAGTAGAGTGGAAAGTTCTGGAAGGCTGGGCTGGGGTTGTCTAGAAGGGGACTGTCAGGACATCTAGGCTTCCCAGCAGAGGAGAATCCATGATCTAATAGTGACCTGTGGGGCAAGGGCCAGGAGCAGGACAGTATCTGGACCAATTATCCGGGGCCCACTGTTGCTAGCTACACCCTAAGTCTCAGGAAGGGTTTAAGTACATGCAGCATAGGCTCATTCGGATGTATGAGCAAGACGGTTGTCTCTGCTCTAGCTAGGTGAGTCTCACAGAGAGCAGGGCCCCAGGATGCTGTCAGCTACACATTTCATCCCTGCTCCAGGCTGACTCAGGCACTAGAGATAAGGATTCTATCCTCCCTCCCTCCCCCACCGACAGCCCTAGCTCCTAGCCCTCAGCTTCAGGTCAAGCCGACTTGTGCCTAGAGCAGCCTAGAAAAATTCAGATACCTCTGGCCCAGACACATGGCCAGCCTACCAAAACATCCCTCCACAGCTGGTTGTATAGTCCCCACGCCCACCGGGGAGTTGAGCAGCATTGGGGGTGGGCAGTGAGGGGATAGGAGATGCTGGATGGGAGGCAGGCAATAGGGCCACCCAGCACCCACTCACCTGAGGCCCAATCCCAAGTTGCGGGGATGAGGCGCTGGCCCCTCCTGGTGGTGAGGGGCACTCGTGTCACCGCTTAGCCTGCTGCTCCTTGTGATTTGTCATAATCAGTCAGCTTTTCTCATTAGCGAAAAGCCATTAGCTTGGTTTTATCAGCAGCTGAAGGGATGGCTGGCAGGTCTGGCCCCTTCCAGAGCACCCACCTCCAGGCTGCCCATGGGGCTGCTACCAGAGCAAACTGGATGGAGATCACACTACCCCCGAAACAAGCTTGGTGCCTTCTAAACCAGCTCCGGCACACCTGCCTAGAACTGGGGCGAATCGAGCTGGGGTTTCAGGAGACTCTTACATGTTAGTCCATAGAAGTCAAGACCACCACACTGTGCTGAGCACCAGCCCAGAGGCCTGGCCAAGGATGAGGACTGGGGCAAAGAAGCAAAGCTTCTGAGGATCAAGGCCAAAGCATCAGAGAGTGATAGGGCTGCAGGAAGGTGAAAGCACAGACATGGGCAGGACAGGGGGTGGGAGCGAAAGGGAAGAGCCAGAGGCAAGAGCTGTGGCTGCCTACTTACTCAGGTGTTCAGAGAGAGAGCAGGTGAGCAGAAACTCCTGCAAGCTGCTGCAGGATGTGGCCACAGGGAAG